>NC_053498.1:36281802-36644270 GCF_905171775.1 Rana temporaria | reverse complement strand
ACTCCACTATCACCTGCTGCTGCTCGCACAGTCTGGCCAGCATGTGCAAGGTGGAGTTCCACCTTGTGGGCACGTCACATATGAGGCGGTGAGTGGGAAGGCCGAAGTTACGCTGCAGCGCTGCCAGGCGAGCAGCAGCAGGGTGAGAACGCCGAAAGTGCGCACAGACGGCCCGCACTTTCTTCAGCAGCTGTGGCATAGCGGGGTAAGTTTTAAGGAACCTCTGTGTAACGGCTACCCCCTAGTAGGTATCAGCCGTTGGAGACGTCCTTTTCCCTGGCAAGTTGCGATATGCAGGTACAGCCGGTATATCCCATCCACGAGATCCAGAGGGAGAGAGAGAGTCCCCTTTCAAGAACGAGACGAGGCTGCGTTTGAAGGGTCAAACAAGACTGAACTTTTAATGGTACATACACCTAGCTTATATGTGGTTACAAGCTGTACAGCAACAATGACAATCTCCGCCCCCCCTCACACAGTGGGGGGGGCTTCAATACAGATACTTTGAAATAATGACATCTTCTTGAATTAATCACTTAGTCAGGATCTAGCCACTTCGGCACCGAGATTCACTTAACATGACCTGGTCAGACACATTCCTTTCTCAATAGAATTCAATTAACCTTTAGAACAATACACATTCACAGATAATCCCATTAACATACACCTGACAGGAGGCTGTTAACTGGTAGTACCCAACAGAGAGTCAATTAGAATTTAGCAGTGAAAGAGTCACTCTACAATTAACCCTTTGAGCTCAGAATATAATGTGGTAAATCCAATTGTAACAAGTCATGCAGTTCTTTGTATGCCTCACTGCATGTCCAGGCAGAATACATAGGTCCGTTACACCTTTTGTGGAACACTCCGGCAGACCCGGATTGATCCTTTTCGGGTCAACTTGGGGATGTCCGGTCTGCTGTTAGGGTAAAAGTTCAGTTTGCCTGGACAGTCCATCGGCATTCCCATTGGCTTACCAGGTTGGTAGCTGAGGGTGAAGGTGAATAATGGAATTCAGTTCTGGAACAGTCACATGCTTTGCTCTCTCAATGGCTCCCAAAACCTGTTGCTGATGCTCTTGGGACAGATAAGGCACCACCTGGATGCAAATCCCATTTAATCTTTTGACAATTTCCGCCTGTTTGTGCATTTCAATGTTCAAGCCACGGGACATCTCATAATACATGACATGGGGGCTGATTTACCAAGCCTTTACTCCATGACTCATGGAGTAAAAGCAGGAGTAGCAGCCGTTTGTGCCATTTACTAAAGAAATACGCTGCTAGTGCAGTGTATTTCCCTAGTTACTAATGTGCTCCGTGCGCCCAGGAGAGGGTGCATTGTGCACCAGTACAGACCTGGCGCACGGCACATTGAAATGTAAATTGCGGGGGTTTGGGCGGGAGTTTATTAGGGGGGGAGGTGGGGGGATGCAGGGGAAGTGAAGTGACATGTGTTTGAAGTGTTTGGCGGGCCGAATTGAAAGGGAAAGTGTTTTTTGAAAACAGATCCCCGTACGCTTGCACAGTGCGCCTGAACCTCGGGAGGTTCATTTGCATACTGGGCATGCGCAGAGAGAAAAGTCAGGGCTTCCCGTGCGCCTTGTCAGTACGCCGTGAAAATCTTGGTAAATACCAAGCGGCGTACCCGTGATTGCGCTGCGTGACGCGGCGCACGGGAATCTCCGAGCTGTTTTCAGCCATGAAGGGGAACTCCGCGCCAAATTTCAAACTTGAAATCGGCGCGGGTCCCCCTCCAGGGCTACATTAGGCTCTTAGGCTTGGTCCGGAACGTGAGGGGTTAAACCCGCGCCGATTCGGCGCGGGGTCCCCCCCAGATCCAAACCAAGCCCTCATCCCAAGCACGCAGTCTGGCCCGGACAGGAATGGGGGTGGGGACGAGCGAGCGCCCCCCCCTCCTGAGCCGTACCAGACCGCATGCCCTCAACATGGGGGAGTGTGTGCTGTGGGGGAGGGGGGCACTGCCCCCCCCCCCACAGCACTCTTGCCCCCATGTCGATAGGGACAAGAGCCTCTTCCCGACAACCCTTGCCATTGGTTGTCGGGGTATGCGGGCGGGGCTAATCGGAATCTGCGAGCTCCCTTTAATAAGGGGGCCCCCAGATGCCGGCCCCCCACCCTATGTGAATGAGTATGGGGTACATCGTACCTCTACCCATTCACATGGGGGAAATGTAAAGTAAAATAAAACACCACACAGAATAAAATATTTTATTAATCTGCTCCGGAGCCCCCCCTTTCTTCTTTAGCCTTCACAAGGGGGGGTTTCTTCTCTCCCGATCTTCTGCCGGGACCCTGGGCTTCGGTGATTTCTGCCGGGGAGGGCGCCATCTCCCTGGTCTTTTCTCTGTTCCCTCTTCTGCCTGGCTCCCCCGCGGAGCCAGGGCTTCCTTTCCGTCTTCTTTCTTCTCTCTTCCTTCTTCTGCCTGTCTCCTCCGGGAGCACAGGGCTTGTCTGCGCTGTCTTCTTCCTTCTCTTCCATTGGATGTTGACACAACGAGGTTCCGCGCTGACATGCCGTGTCAGCGGTGGGCATGGACTTATATAGGGGAAATGCCACCATGTGACCTCAACCCATGTGACATCATATTCCCTGGGCATGATGGGAATGTGATGTCACATGGGTTGAGGTCACATGGTGGCATTGCCCTATATAAGTCCATGCCCACTGCTCAGACAGCATTCCAGCGCGGAACCTCGTCGCGTCAACATCGAATGGAAGAGAAGAGAGAACACAGCGGAGACAAGCCCTGTGCTCCCGGAGGAGCCAGGCAGAAGCGGAAGGCACCGCAGAAGCCCGGAGGGTGGCGCCCTCCGGCGGAAGAAAGCCCTGTGCTCCGCGGAGGAGACAGGCAGAAGCGGAAGGCATCGCAGAAGCCTGCGGGTGTCGCCCCCCGGTGGAAAACACCGTAGAAGCCCGGGACCCTCCCCCAAAGGCAAGGAGCATCACTGGTGAAGGGGGTCCCGGTGAAAGACTGCGATGAAGACCCCCGCAGAAGCCCTGGACCCTCCCCCAAAGGCAAGGAGCCTCACTGGTGAAGGGGGTCCCGGTGAAAGACGGCGCTGAAGACCCCCGCAGAAGCCCTGGACCCTCCCCCAAAGGCAAGGAGCCTCACTGGTGAAGGGGGTCCCGATGAAAGACGGCGCTGAAGACCCCCGCAGAAACCGGCGAAGCCCGGGACCCTCCCCCAAAGGCAAGGAGCCTCACTGGTGAAGAGGGTCCCGGTGAAAGACGGCGCTGAAGACCCCCGCAGAAGCCCTGGACCCTCCCCCAAAGGCAAGGAGCCTCACTGGTGAAGGGGGTCCCGGTGAAAGACGGCGCTGAAGACCCCTGCAGAAGCCCGGGACTCTCCCCCAAAGGCAAGGAGCCTCACTGGTGAAGGGGTCCCGGTGAAAGACGGCGCTGAAGGACCCCCCGCAGAAGCCCGGGACCCTCCCCCAAAGGCAAGGAGCCTCACTGGTGAAGGGGTCCCGGTGAAGACAGGCGCTGAAGACCCCCGCAGAAGCCCGGGACCCCTCCCCAAAGGCAAGGAGCCTCACTGGGTGAAGGGGGGTCCCGGTGAAAGACGGCGCTGAAGACCCCTGCAGAAGCCCGGGACTCTCCCCCAAAGGCAAGGAGCCTCACTGGTGAAGGGGTGGTCCGGTGAAGACGGCGCTGAAGACGGGGGGGGGCGGTAGGTGAACCCCCCCGCAGAAAGCGACGGAGCCCTCCCCCATAGGCAGGAGCCTCATGGTGAAGGGGGCTCCGGCAGAAGACGTCGAAGCCCGGGCCTAATGGGGTGGTTGGGTGGGGGGCCCCGGCAAAAAGACCCCGGCAGACTAATAAATTAATTTATTAATGTGTGTTGTGTTTTATTTCTTTACATTTTTTTTCCCAGGTGAATGGGTAGGGGTACAATGTACCCCATCCTCCTTCACATAGGGTGGGGGGCCGGAATCTGGGGCCACCTTATTAAAGGGGTCTCTCAGATTCTGATAAGCCCCCCTCCCGCATACCCCGACAACCACGGCCAGGGTTGTCGGGAAGAGGCTCTTGTCCCTATCGACATGGGGACAAGAGTGCTTGGGGTGGGGGGGCAGTGTCCCCCTCCCCCACAGCACACACTCCCCCATGTTGAGGGCATGCGGTCTGGTACGGCTCAGGAGGGGGGGAGCACTCGCTCGTCCCCGCCCCCATTCCTGTCCGGCCAGACTGCGTGCCTGGGAAAAGGTTTTGGTCTGCAACTTGGGGGGGACCCCACGCTGGTTTTCGGCGTGGGTTTAACCCCTATGTTCCAGACCAAGCCTAAGAGCCTGGTATGCACCTGAAGGGGAACCCACATTTTTTTTTTTGGTCTGGAGATTTTTATTTTTTAAACTACGACCATAAAAAAGTTAATATACAAAATAAACTAAATAACACAAAACAAACAACACACACAAACCATCATACCACCCTCCAAGAAAATAACTGCAAAAAAAAAACAAAAAAAAAAAAAAAACACAACAACATTAGAACGGGTATTTACAACAGGCTCACTGGTACAAGAAAAAGTCTTTACAGTCCATCAGAAAAAGCTTGTCCAGATCATTGCCAACAAAAAAAAGAACAAACCCAACTTAAAACGGCTCACTGGTACAGTAGGGAAATATTAAAGTCCATAAAAACCACTACTGTCCAGATCATCGCCAACCCACAACACACCCCACCACCAGAACAACAAATACCTACAACCCACGTATGAGCGAGAACATGATAATCAGACATGTCTGTAGCCTTATTTCAAAAATAAACTATAAACAAAATCTAAGGGGGGTGAGAAAGGAAAGTTGCCCCTACCTGTGGAGAGGGGCAGGGTCATGGCCTAAGGGGGCTGGAAGAGGAACCCCCTCCATAAATGGGCACACCTCTCAGGCCCGACCCTGCTCCTTTCCAGATCCCGCACCTTCACCAACTCCCGAAAGATATCGCCCACCACCTCATGCACAGACAGGATTTTGTCCCTAGTGGACACCAAACACCGAGCGTGCCAAGTGTAGTAAAGCACAACTACGCTGACTAAATAAAGTGACGATAACTCAAAACCCCTGCGGACCCCGAAGTCACCATACACCCGCTCAGCATAGGTCAGGGCCGGAAGGCGGGGGTAGCCAATGGCACCCCCTACCCCCGTAAGAACCTCCATGTTGAAGGGACATTGGACCAGAAAATGGTCCATGGTCTCCGATGTCCCTCCACATTCCCGTCGGGGACAGCCCCTGTCCCCTAGGTTCAGATATATGAGATTTGCACGGACGTACAGTCGTCCATGGAACGACCTCCATGCAAGATCCCAAAACTTGTTCGGAATTCTGGAAGAATTCAAGAGGGCTAACCCCTCCGTGAGGACCCTCTCAGGACAGTCCCTTAAAGACAGGGGCTTCAAAATGTCCGAGGCCATGACCCTCAGGTACAGCTCACGCCGACCCAGAGAGCCCACCTCAAGGGCAGTTATCCGCCACTGCCTCAGTACCTTCAATGCCAGGGGGACGTAGGATGGGAGATACCCATGCGATCTCCTCAGATCGCCGGGCCTCCCCCCCTCCTCCCACCTCCTCAGGAACAGCAAGAGCCAGTCCTTGCATGAACATTCCCACCAGGAAGGCGCGTCCACAAAGATGGACTGCAAGTTGTACTTTACAAAAATGATGATGAAGAACACCACCGGGTTGACCATGTCCAACCCTCCTTGCCTTCGCTGGCGGTATGTGACCTCCCTCTTGATCAGGTTCAGTCTGTTTCCCCACAAAAGCAGGAAGAACAGACCAGAGACCCGAGCATAGAGAGATGCTGGCAAAAGACACACGTAGCTCACAAAGAGAAACTCAGGCAGTAAGTACGTCTTGACCAAGCATACCCTTTCCCTCAGGGAAAGTTTCCAACCTTTCCAGGCCTTCACCTTCCGAGTGGCACTCACCAGCCTGCGCTCCCAATTTAGCTTGGGATAATCACCCGGGCCGAAATGAATGCCAAGTACTCGAATCTCTGGTACGGGCGTGGGGAACACGTCCGGAAGGGGGAACTGCTCCCCCTCCTTCCCCATCCAGAAAACTTCACTCTTGTCCCAATTGACCAGCGAACCTGACGCCTCAGAGTAGCACCCGATCTGGGATTCCACATAATGGGCCTCCTCACGACCAGATACCACCACAGAGACGTCATCCGCGTAGGCCACGACCTTCACTGCCGAAACCGGACCCCCGACAGGTCCCACCGGAACCCCCACAAGACGCTCGCAGTCTAGCCTCCTTACGAAGGGGTCAACCGCAAAGACGTACAGGAGGGGGCTCAACGGGCAGCCCTGCCGGACGCCAGAGTCCACAGAAAAGGCCCGACCCACCCAACCGTTGACAAGAGGGAAGCTCTCAGCTCCCCTATACAATACCTGTAGCCAATCAACAAATTGATCAGGCAGACCGTATCTCCTCAGAAGCAGCCAAAGGTACTCATGGTTCACCCGATCAAACGCCTTAGCCTGATCCAGTGCAAGCAGATACCGCTCGCTGCCATCAGCCCTGCACCTTTCCACAGCCTCCCGGACGTTCAGGACGGCACCAAAAGTGCCCCGGCCAGGAATTGTGCAGTGCTGAGAGGGAGACAGCATCCTGCCCGCCAAAGCAGACAGACGTGTAAACAAGATCTTTGCCAGTATCTTCCTATCTGTGGTAAGAAGGGCGATCGGACGCCAATTCTCCACCACAGACGGGTCTTTCCCCTTTGACAGAAGGATCAGAGCTGACCTTCTCATTGAGGGAGGCAGCAGGCCATAGGCCAAACATTCACGGTACACGTCCCTCAAATGAGGAGCCAAGAGGCTCTTAAAGGTTTTGTAAAACTCTGCCGTGAGCCCATCGGGCCCAGGCGACTTTTTAGATGCTAAAGAGCTGATAGCCTGCTCGACTTCAGCCACCGAGATCTCTTCTGTCAGAGAGTCAGGAAGGTCAGACCTCACTTCCAGTGGGGTCTCATCAAGGAATTCCCTGACTTTCTCCATGTCTAGAGGCCGCTTCTTCAGGAGGTCCGAAAAGTGGTCTCTGACGACACCCAGGATCCCTGATCTGGACCGGACCAGAGATCCCGAGGCATCCTTCAGGCCGTGTACGACCTTCGAACTCGCCGCCTCACCACAGCTCCTGTAGGGATCAGGAGAGATAAACTTCCCATAATCCCTCTCAAAAACCAGGGAGGCGAGACGGTCGTACTGACACTCCTTCATCTGCGCCTTCAGACCGGATATCTGTTCCCGAGAGCCCCCAGAGGACACCAGGCGGTCAAGCTGCCTGCGTAGTCTCTGGTAGGCCTGGTACTTGGAAGCTGCCCTGCACCCAGAGATTTCCCGGAAAAAGTCACCAGACCTCTTTTTAACTACTTCCCACCATTCAAGGCGGGAGCAGTTGCCCTCAAGGAGCGAGGTCTGGTCCAGGAAGAAAACCTCATAGGCTTTCCTAACCTCAGGATCCTCCAGTAGCGACCCATTCAGGCGCCACATACCCCTCCCTTTCTGAGGAGTGTCGGCGACATTCAGGGCCACAGATACCATACAGTGATCGGAGAACTCCACCGACTGCAGCTCTGGAGCCGAGCAAGCAGAGTCCCCCTTTAAAAAAAACCTATCTAATCTACTCTTAGAACTACCTCGGGAAAATGTGAAACCAGTGAGGTTGGGGAGGTGACGAACGTGCACATCCACCAACCCGGCCTCCCTCACTACGCTATTCAAAAAAGTACTATCATATCCCAGAGGGTTGGCGGCACCTGCCCGGTCTTTGGGCCTAGTGATCATATTGAAGTCACCACCAAAGATCACCTGCTGGGATGTAAAAAGATAAGGCTTAACCGCCGTAAGGAGGCTCTTCCTCTCCCTCTTGGTTTGAGGCCCATAAAAATTAATGAGCCGGAGGAATTGCCCCCTCACGACAGCGTCCACCACCAGACATCTACCAATCTCCACTTCAATCACTCGCCGGCAAGCCACCGAACCAGTCTTAAAAAGGACCGCAACACCACTGCAGGGCTCGGCCGCAAGAGACCAGAGGGAGGGCCCACATCTCCACTCCCTCTTTGCTAGATGCATCTCTGCCACAGATGCCAGCCAGGTCTCCTGCAAAAACAAAATGTCAGCTTCAACACAGCTGAGAAAATCAAAGGCCATAAAACGAGCTCGTGCAGAACGAATACTTGCGACATTAATGGTCGCAAGCCGTATTGGAGAGGGTACCGCCATCAAAATGATTGAAAGGGTCACGTTCTCCTTCATACTACAAACACCAAAACATATTTACATATTTACACTCCCTCCTCCTCCTCTGAGTCCGAGGAGGAGGAGAGGACACCAAACGGGTTCCCCAGGGACACCCCACTTCGTGCCCCTGGGGGAACCCCACCCTTCACAGGGGACCTCCCGCCCCCAGATTTTACAGCCTTCCCCTTCTTCCTGCGTCTCACCTGCTCCCACTCCTGCCATCTCTCTGAGGTGACTACGCCACCCCCCTCCTCGGACCCGCTGCTCGAGATTTCCCTCTTAGATGAGGCTCGAGCAGCTTCCGTCTCCATGGCCACAAGGCCAGAGGAGACTTTGGGTCCAGAAGGGGGGGGGATGGGAGAGGCAGGAGGGGGGCCAGAGACAGGGGGGGGGACAGAAAGGGGATCGGCAGAAGAAGGGGGAGGGGGGGGACGGGACTTGGGAGGGGGTACGGGGATGGGAAGATGAGGGGGGGCTGCATGGGGAGGCAGATAGAACAGGTGGAGGGGGGGGGATCGGCCCTGCAACTAAAGGAGGGGAAAGCCGGGGCCCCGGACCCTCAGGCCCGGGACCCCCAGGCCTCCCCGACTCCTCCCCACCGGCTTCGCCTTCCGGAGGATCGGGAGCCTCCTGGCCAACTGAGCCCGTATCTCCCGGGGGGGGAGCCCCTCGCCCACGCCTGCTCCGCCTTCTTTGAGGCTGTGGGCCTGTTGGTCCCTCCGGAGGGGCATTAGGGGCCCCAGGATCCCCACCCCCCCGGCCATCACTCGCCGGGGGGGCTTCGTCCGCTCCCGGCCCGGGAGGTCCCCCCCCTGAGAAAGAACCCCGATATGCTTTGGGGCACCGACTGAATGGGTGCCCCATCTCACCACACAAATTGCAGCATATCTTCCCACATGACTCGGACTGGTGGCCAAACTCGTGGCACCGGCCACATCTGACCACCGTGCAGTCCGAGCTCATGTGGGTCGGGCTGCCGCACTTGAAGCAACGACGGGGCTGTCCCGGGTAGAAGGCCAGGATCCGGTCTCTGCCCAGGAAGGCGCTGCCAGGGAGGTGGGCAACACTGTTGCCCTCCCTCTTAAGCCGGATCCTGGCCAACCAAGCCCCGGTCCAGACCCCGCGCTCATCGAGGTTCTTTCTCAGGGGGGTTTGCAACTGCCCGTACCTCCCAAGCCAGGTGGCAATGTCCTCCGGAGGGAGCGACTCATTCCTCACCAGGATGGTGATGTTCTTTACCTCCTCCTGCCTAGAGATGGGAATGAGCCCGTACTTCTTCCAAGGGTCAACGCCCCTCACCAGCCCAAAGCTGGTGATGAAGCGTTCCATACACACGGGAGTGACAAAACTGATGTCAAACTCCCGTGTGTTGGTGGGGTGGATGACAGCAAAAAGGTCACCCACCCCAAAACCCAAGGAGAGTACCAGGTCCACCACCTCACCTCGGGCGGGGCAGGGGTCCGGACCCTCGTACCGAAGCTGGACAACATTCCTACGCCTCCTCTCTGGACCACCTGTACCCCTCGTCCACGCCGACCCCTGCGTCCTCTCCTGGTCAGCAGGGGGGGCGCGGAAATTCTGGGCGCCAAACCGGCTGTACAGGTGGTCCAGAGGGGCACGAGAGCCCGCCACCTGGGCGAAAGAGCGACCCCCCCTTTAGGGCAGATAATAAGTTGGCCTCCGGAGACCCCCGAAAGATGTTCTCCGGAAGCGGGGCACCCCCCTCAGCACCCCCAGAAGTGGGGGGGAACGGGGGGGCCCCCATCCCTGCCGGTGGTGTTGCACCCACCCCCACTGAACTACCCTGACCTCCCTGACCCACCACCCTTGGCCTGACTACAGGCTCCTCCCCCCCTGGGGCCACAGCAGAGGGGGGTACCTCCCCCACCAAACTCCCCCACCCAGACCCCTCTGCGACCTCACCAGCCCCTTGGGACTCAACCCGTATTGGGGGGATGCCCCCCTGGGACCCCTCCAACTGCCGGATAAAGTCATAAGCTGCACAGTCCACCGGGAGGGGTCCCACCTGACATTCCCCCCACCCCGCCTGTCCTGCAGGGAGCCCCTCGGGGCTTGTGGTAATGTCCATGGGGACCTGGGGGGGTGGCAGCTTACCGTCCATGTTACCGTCCATATTACCGTCCATAACTTGCCGGGGGTGCCTGGAGGTGCCTGCTGCAGCATCCGGGACTAGGCACCCCCGCACCCCCGGCCTCTCATCCCCCAGGTCCTCCAAGCCGGTGACACCAGCCGCAGATTCGCAGAGAGGCACTTCCGATCGCGGGGGGGCACTTCCGGTCGCGGGGGTGTACTTCCGGTCGCGGGGGGTGCACTTCCGGTCGCGGGGGGTGCACTTCCGGTCGCAGGGGGTGCACTTCCGGTTCGCGGGGGGTGCACTTCCGGTTCGCGGGCGGTCACTTCCGGGTCCCGAGCACTGGATGGGAGCTGGCCACATCCCCCTTCCCTGAAAAGGGGTTGGTTCCCACTGGGGAATGTGGCCTCAGCTGCTCCTCCCCCAGCAGCCGGCGCCATCTTGGTCACACTACACACCAGCTGTTTGCCTGAAGCTGACTTTGTTATTATACCTCCACCATGCACCTGCCCCTCTCCCGGTGACATAGCAGCTGCAGGAGCAGTCCCTGACACTTTCACTGCCAGATCATCCCGCTCTACTGCACGCTGAGGGGTCATGGAGGCCGGCACATGGTGGGCCCCAGCTGTGGCAGCGTGACCATCCTGAGGGAGCCTGGGCATGCTGACCCGAAGACACCGGGGGGGTACCTCCGGCGGCGCCTGGGCCCTGCGGCCTCCTGGATCACTGGGCTCCCCTGTCATAGCCAACCCCCCAGCCCCTTTTTTCACGGACCGAGGGATCGGCTCTCGGGAGCCCTCCCCAGGTTTTATGGCCTTACTGGGCCCTGCACCACCAGAGCTTCCACCCCCCCCACTACACCCAGGCTCTCCTGACTTCCCCGGCTGCTTGGAGGGTTGGGACCCCGACCGCCCGCTGCTCCTCCTTGCCGTCTGACTTCCTTCCTGGCTGGCCTGCTGGAGGGTCTTCCTGAGCTCCTCAAGGAAAGCAACTTCTCCAGCCCCACGTTCAAAAAATCCCCCAAGATAATCCCAAATCTCCTTCACCTGCAGCCGGTGGGTGTTAATGGCCTCCCTGTACTCCGACCTCTTACTACTAGAGCACCTGTCCCTCTTGTCCCTCAGGCCTGCGAGAGCTGTCATTTTTTCCACGCAGGCCTGGGCTATCCTAACCAGCAGGGACTTGATCTTATCACACCTCTTCCTGGCTTTGGCCTCAGTCTCACCTGGTAGTGTGGTGGTCCAGTCTAAGAGACCCTGCTGGGTGCCCAGGAAGAGGCGGTCATCCCTGCTGATCTTCGTCTGGCTGGAGGAGGGCAGGTGCTGCTGGTTACTCCGGAGGCCGGAGGCAGGTCCTTCTCCTGGGCTGAGGGAGGCCATCCCTCCCCTCTTCCGGGGCCTGGGGCTGGGGCTGGAGGCTGGTCCTGGTGGCTGGATCCTCTGGAACACAGGAGCTCTGGAAGACAGGTCTTCTCTCTACTCCAGCAGGAAGTGGAATGACCAAACTGGGAGGAGCTGGAAGCTTTTTGGTCTGGAGATTTTTATTTTTTTAAACTACGACCATAAAAAAGTTAATATACAAAATAAACTAAATAACACAAAACAAACAACACACACAAACCATCATACCACCCTCCAAGAAAATAACTGCAAAAAAAAAAAAAAAAAAAACACAACAACATTAGAACGGGTATTTACAACAGGCTCACTGGTACAAGAAAAAGTCTTTACAGTCCATCAGAAAAAGCTTGTCCAGATCATTGCCAACAAAAAAAAGAACAAAACCAACTTAAAACGGCTCACTGGTACAGTAGGGAAATATTAAAGTCCATAAAAACCACTACTGTCCAGATCATTGCCAACCCACAACACACCCCACCACCAGAACAACAAATACCTACAACCCACGTATGAGCGAGAACATGATAATCAGACATGTCTGTAGCCTTATTTCAAAAATAAACTATAAACAAAATCTAAGGGGGGTGAGAAAGGAAAGTTGCCCCTACCCGTGGAGAGGGGCAGGGTCATGGCCTAAGGGGGCTGGAAGAGGAACCCCCTCCATAAATGGGCACACCTCTCAGGCCCGACCCTGCTCCTTTCCAGATCCCGCACCTTCACCAACTCCCGAAAGATATCGCCCACCACCTCATGCACAGACAGGATTTTGTCCCTAGTGGACACCAAACACCGAGCGTGCCAAGTGTAGTAAAGCACAACTACGCTGACTAAATAAAGTGACGATAACTCAAAACCCCTGCGGACCCCGAAGTCACCATACACCCGCTCAGCATAGGTCAGGGCCGGAAGGCGGGGGTAGCCAATGGCACCCCCTACCCCCGTAAGAACCTCCATGTTGAAGGGACATTGGACCAGAAAATGGTCCATGGTCTCCGATGTCCCTCCACATTCCCGTCGGGGACAGCCCCTGTCCCCTAGGTTCAGATATATGAGATTTGCACGGACGTACAGTCGTCCATGGAACGACCTCCATGCAAGATCCCAAAACTTGTTCGGAATTCTGGAAGAATTCAAGAGGGCTAACCCCTCCGTGAGGACCCTCTCAGGACAGTCCCTTAAAGACAGGGGCTTCAAAAAGTCCGAGGCCATGACCCTCAGGTACAGCTCACGCCGACCCAGAGAGCCCACCTCAAGGGCAGTTATCCGCCACTGCCTCAGTACCTTCAATGCCAGGGGGACGTAGGATGGGAGATACCCATGCGATCTCCTCAGATCGCCGGGCCTCCCCCCCTCCTCCCACCTCCTCAGGAACAGCAAGAGCCAGTCCTTGCATGAACATTCCCACCAGGAAGGCGCATCCACAAAGATGGACTGCAAGTTGTACTTTACAAAAATGATGATGAAGAACACCACCGGGTTGACCATGTCCAACCCTCCTTGCCTTCGCTGGCGGTATGTGACCTCCCTCTTGATCAGGTTCAGTCTGTTTCCCCACAACAGCAGGAAGAACAGACCAGAGACCCGAGCATAGAGAGATGCTGGCAAAAGACACACGTAGCTCACAAAGAGAAACTCAGGCAGTAAGTACGTCTTGACCAAGCATACCCTTTCCCTCAGGGAAAGTTTCCAACCTCTCCAGGCCTTCACCTTCCGAGTGGCACTCACCAGCCTGCGCTCCCAATTTAGCTTGGGATAATCACCCGGGCCGAAATGAATGCCAAGTACTCGAATCTCTGGTACGGGCGTGGGGAACACGTCCGGAAGGGGGAACTGCTCCCCCTCCTTCCCCATCCAGAAAACTTCACTCTTGTCCCAATTGACCAGCGAACCTGATGCCTCAGAGTAGCACCCGATCTGGGATTCCACATAATGGGCCTCCTCACGACCAGATACCACCACCGAGACGTCATCCGCGTAGGCCACGACCCTCACTGCCGAAACCGGACCCCCGACAGGTCTCACCGGAACCCCCACCAGACGCTCGCAGTCTAGCCTCCTTACGAAGGGGTCAACCGCAAAGACGTACAGGAGGGGGCTCAACGGGCAGCCCTGCCGGACGCCAGAGTCCACAGAAAAGGCCCCACCCACCCAACCGTTGACAAGAGGGAAGCTCTCAGCTCCCCTATACAATACCTGTAGCCAATCAACAAATTGATCAGGCAGACCGTATCTCCTCAGAAGCAGCCAAAGGTACTCATGGTTCACCCGATCAAACGCCTTAGCCTGATCCAGTGCAAGCAGATACCGCTCGCTGCCATCAGCCCTGCACCTTTCCACAGCCTCCCGGACGTTCAGGACGGCACCAAAAGTGCCCCGGCCAGGAATTGTGCAGTGCTGAGAGGGAGACAGCATCCTGCCCGCCAAAGCAGACAGACGTGTAAACAAGATCTTTGCCAGTATCTTCCTATCTGTGGTAAGAAGGGCGATCGGACGCCAATTCTCCACCACAGACGGGTCTTTCCCCTTTGACAGAAGGATCAGAGCTGACCTTCTCATTGAGGGAGGCAGCAGGCCATAGGCCAAACATTCACGGTACACATCCCTCAAATGAGGAGCCAAGAGGCTCTTAAAGGTTTTGTAAAACTCTGCCGTGAGCCCATCGGGCCCAGGCGACTTTTTAGATGCTAAAGAGCTGATAGCCTGCTCGACTTCAGCTACCGAGATCTCTTCTGTCAGAGAGTCAGGAAGGTCAGACCTCACTTCCAGTGGGGTCTCATCAAGGAATTCCCTGACTTTCTCCATGTCTAGAGGCCGCTTCTTCAGGAGGTCCGAAAAGTGGTCTCTGACGACACCCAGGATCCCCGATCTGGACCGGACCAGAGATCCCGAGGCATCCTTCAGGCCGTGTACGACCTTCGAACTCGCCGCCTCACCACAGCTCCTGTAGGGATCAGGAGAGATAAACTTCCCATAATCCCTCTCAAAAACCAGGGAGGCGAGACGGTCGTACTGACACTCCTTCATCTGCGCCTTCAGACCGGATATCTGTTCCCGAGAGCCCCCAGAGGACACCAGGCGGTCAAGCTGCCTGCGTAGTCTCTGGTAGGCCTGGTACTTGGAAGCTGCCCTGTACCCAGAGATTTCCCGGAAAAAGTCACCAGACCTCTTTTTAACTACTTCCCACCATTCAAGGCGGGAGCAGTTGCCCTCAAGGAGCGAGGTCTGGTCCAGGAAGAAAACCTCATAGGCTTCCCTAACCTCAGGATCCTCCAGTAGCGACCCATTCAGGCGCCACATACCCCTCCCTTTCTGAGGAGTGTCGGCGACATTCAGGGCCACAGATACCATACAGTGATCGGAGAACTCCACCGACTGCAGCTCTGGAGCCGAGCAAGCAGAGTCCCCCTTTAAAAAAAACCTATCTAATCTACTCTTAGAACTACCTCGGGAAAATGTGAAACCAGTGAGGTTGGGGAGGTGACGAACGTGCACATCCACCAACCCGGCCTCCCTCACTACGCTATTCAAAAAAGTACTATCATATCCCAGAGGGTTGGCGGCACCTGCCCGGTCTTTGGGCCTAGTGATCATATTGAAGTCACCACCAAAGATCACCTGCTGGGATGTAAAAAGATAAGGCTTAACCGCCGTAAGGAGGCTCTTCCTCTCCCTCTTGGTTTGAGGCCCATAAAAATTAATGAGCCGGAGGAATTGCCCCCTCACGACAGCGTCCACCACCAGACATCTACCAATCTCCACTTCAATCACTCGCCGGCAAGCCACCGAACCAGTCTTAAAAAGGACCGCAACACCACTGCAGGGCTCGGCCGCAAGAGACCAGAGGGAGGGCCCACATCTCCACTCCCTCTTTGCTAGATGCATCTCTGCCACAGATGCCAGCCAGGTCTCCTGCAAAAACAAAATGTCAGCTTCAACACGGCTGAGAAAATCAAAGGCCATAAAACGAGCTCGTGCAGAACGAATACTTGCGACATTAATGGTCGCAAGCCGTATTGGAGAGGGTACCGCCATCAAAATGATTGAAAGGGTCACGTTCTCCTTCATACTACAAACACCAAAACATATTTACATATTTACACTCCCTCCTCCTCCTCTGAGTCCGAGGAGGAGGAGAGGACACCAAACGGGTTCCCCAGGGACACCCCACTTCGTGCCCCTGGGGGAACCCCACCCTTCACAGGGGACCTCCCGCCCCCAGATTTCACAGCCTTCCCCTTCTTCCTGCGTCTCACCTGCTCCCACTCCCGCCATCTCTCTGAGGTGACTACGCCACCCCCCTCCTCGGACCCGCTGCTCGAGATTTCCCTCTTAGATGAGGCTCGAGCAGCTTCCGTCTCCATGGCCACAAGGCCAGAGGAGACTTTGGGTCCAGAAGGGGGGGGGATGGGAGAGGCAGGAGGGGGGCCAGAGACAGGGGGGGGGACAGAAAGGGGATCGGCAGAAGAAGGGGGAGGGGGGGGACGGGACTTGGGAGGGGGGGGACGAGGGGGGGGGGGGACGGGGATGGGAAGATGAGGGGGGGCTGCATGGGGAGGCAGATAGAACAGGTGGAGGGGGGGGGATCGGCCCTGCAACTAAAGGAGGGGAAAGCCGGGGCCCCGGACCCTCAGGCCCGGGACCCCCAGGCCTCCCCGACTCCTCCCCACCGGCTTCGCCTTCCGGAGGATCGGGAGCCTCCTGGCCAACTGAGCCCGTATCTCCCGGGGGGGGAGCCCCTCGCCCACGCCTGCTCCGCCTTCTTTGAGGCTGTGGGCCTGTTGGTCCCTCCGGAGGGGCATTAGGGGCCCCAGGATCCCCACCCCCCCGGCCATCACTCGCCGGGGGGGCTTCGGCCGCTCCCGGCCCGGGAGGTCCCCCCCCTGAGAAAGAACCCCGATATGCTTTGGGGCACCGACTGAATGGGTGCCCCATCTCACCACACAAATTGCAGCATATCTTCCCACATGACTCGGACTGGTGGCCAAACTCGTGGCACCGGCCACATCTGACCACCGTGCAGTCCGAGCTCATGTGGGTCGGGCTGCCGCACTTGAAGCAACGACGGGGCTGTCCCGGGTAGAAGGCCAGGATCCGGTCTCTTCCCAGGAAGGCGCTGCCAGGGAGGTGGGCAACACTGTTGCCCTCCCTCTTAAGCCGGATCCTGGCCAACCAAGCCCCGGTCCAGACCCCGCGCTCATCGAGGTTCTTTCTCAGGGGGGTTTGCAACTGCCCGTACCTCCCAAGCCAGGTGGCAATGTCCTCCGGAGGGAGCGACTCATTCCTCACCAGGATGGTGATGTTCTTTACCTCCTCCTGCCTGGAGATGGGAATGAGCCTGTACTTCTTCCAAGGGTCAACGCCCCTCACCAGCCCAAAGCTGGTGATGAAGCGTTCCATACACACGGGAGTGACAAAACTGATGTCAAACTCCCGTGTGTTGGTGGGGTGGATGACAGCAAAAAGGTCACCCACCCCAAAACCCAAGGAGAGTACCAGGTCCACCACCTCCCCTCGGGCGGGGCAGGGGTCCGGACCCTCGTACCGAAGCTGGACAACATTCCTACGCCTCCTCTCTGGACCACCTGTACCCCTCGTCCACGCCGACCCCTGCGTCCTCTCCTGGTCAGCAGGGGGGGCGCGGAAATTCTGGGCGCCAAACCGGCTGTACAGGTGGTCCAGAGGGGCACGAGAGCCCGCCACCTGGGCGAAAGAGCGACCCCCCTTTAGGGCAGATAATAAGTTGGCCTCCGGAGACCCCCGAAAGATGTTCTCCGGAAGCGGGGCACCCCCCTCAGCACCCCCAGAAGTGGGGGGGAACGGGGGGGCCCCCATCCCTGCCGGTGGTGTTGCACCCACCCCCACTGAACTACCCTGACCCCCCTGACCCACCACCCTTGGCCTGACTACAGGCCCCTCCCCCCCTGGGGCCACAGCAGAGGGGGGTACCTCCCCCACCAAACTCCCCCAACCAGACCCCTCTGCGACCTCACCAGCCCCTTAGGACTCAACCCGTATTGGGGGGATGCCCCCCTGGGACCCCTCCAACTGCCGGATAAAGTCATAAGCTGCACAGTCCACCGGGAGGGGTCCCACCTGACATTCCCCCCACCCCGCCTGTCCTGCAGGGAGCCCCTCGGGGCTTGTGGTAATGTCCATGGGGACCTGGGGGGGTGGCAGCTTACCGTCCATGTTACCGTCCATATTACCGTCCATGCTGTCCATTACTTGCCGGGGGTGCCTGGAGGTGCCTGCTGCAGCATCCGGGACTAGGCACCCCCGCACCCCCGGCCTCTCATCCCCCAGGTCCTCCAAGCCGGTGACACCAGCCGCAGATTCGCAGGGGGGCAGTTCTGATCGTGGGGGGTCACTTCCGGTCGCGGGGGGTGTACTTCCGGTCGCGGGGGGTGCACTTCCGGTCGCGGGGGGTGCACTTCCGGTCGCGGGGGGTGCACTTCCGGTCGCGGGGGGTGCACTTCCGGTTCGCGGGGGGTGCACTTCCGGTTCGCGGGCGGTCACTTCCGGGTCCCGAGCACTGGATGGGAGCTGGCCACATCCCCCTTCCCTGAAAAGGGGTTGGTTCCCACTGGGGAATGTGGCCTCAGCTGCTCCTCCCCCAGCAGCCGGCGCCATCTTGGTCACACTACACACCAGCTGTTTGCCTGAAGCTGACTTTGTTATTATACCTCCACCATGTACCTGCCTCTCTCCCGGTGACATAGTAGCTGCAGGAGCAGTCCCTGACACTTTCACTGCCAGATCATCCCGCTCTACTGCACGCTGAGGGGTCATGGAGGCCGGCACATGGTGGGCCCCAGCTGTGGCAGCGTGACCATCCTGAGGGAGCCTGGGCATGCTGACCCGAAGACACCGGGGGGGTACCTCCGGCGGCGCCTGGGCCCTGCGGCCTCCTGGATCACTGGGCTCCCCTGTCATAGCCAACCCCCCAGCCCCTTTTTTCACGGACCGAGGGATCGGCTCTCGGGAGCCCTCCCCAGGTTTTATGGCCTTACTGGGCCCTGCACCACCAGAGCTTCCACCCCCCCCACTACACCCAGGCTCTCCTGACTTCCCCGGCTGCTTGGAGGGTTGGGACCCCGACCGCCCGCTGCTCCTCCTTGCCGTCTGACTTCCTTCCTGGCTGGCCTGCTGGAGGGTCTTCCTGAGCTCCTCAAGGAAAGCAACTTCTCCAGCCCCACGTTCAAAAAATCCCCCAAGATAATCCCAAATCTCCTTCACCTGCAGCCGGTGGGTGTTAATGGCCTCCCTGTACTCCGACCTCTTACTACTAGAGCACCTGTCCCTCTTGTCCCTCAGGCCTGCGAGAGCTGTCATTTTTCCCACGCAGGCCTGGGCTATCCTAACCAGCAGGGACTTGATCTTATCACACCTCTTCCTGGCTTTGGCCTCAGTCTCACCTGGTTGAATGGTGGTCCAGTCCAAGAGACCCTGCTGGGTGCCCAGGAAGAGGCGGTCATCCCTGCTGATCTTCGTCTGGCTGGAGGAGGGCAGGTGCTGCTGGTTACTCCGGAGGCCGGATGCTGGTCCTTCACCTGGGCTGAGGGAGGCCATCCCTCCCCTCTTCCGGGGCCAGGGGCTGGGGCTGGGGCTGGAGGCTGGTCCTGGTGGCTGAATCCTCTGGAACACAGGAGCTCTGGAAGACAGGTCTTCTCTCTACTCCAGCAGGAAGTGGAATGACCAAACTGGGAGGAGCTGGAAGCTTTTTGGTCTGGAGCTCTCCTTCATGCACAGCGATCTGTCATTTACCCATGTCAGTCCCACACCCCCTTTAGTTAGAACACACCCAGGGAACATATTTAACCCCTCCCTCGCACCTAGTGTTAACCCCTTCCCTGCCAGTGGCATTTTTTTAGTAAGCAATGCATTTTTAGAGCACTGATCGCTAGAAAAATGCCAATGGTTCTAAAAAAGTGTCCGATGTGTCCGCCATAATGTCGCAGTACCGTTAAAAATCGCTGATCGCCGCAATAACTAGTTAAAAATAAAAAATAAATAAAAATGCCATATTTTGTAGACGCTATAACTTTTGCCAAAACCAATCAATAAACGCTATTTGCGATTTTTTGGAACCAAAAAGATGTAGAATATGTATCGGCCTAAAGTGAGGAATTTTTTTAATTTTTAGAATATATATTTTTGGGGATATTTATTATAGCAAAAAGTCAAAATTATTATTTTTTTAAAAAAAAATGTCGCTCTATTTTTGGTTAGAGCTCTAAAAAATATAAAACCGCAGAGGTGATCAAATACCACCAAAATAAAGCTCTCTTTGTGGGAAACAAAAAGGTTGCCAATTTTGTTTGGGAGCCACGTCGCACGACTGCGCAATTGTCAGTTAAAGCGACGCCGTGCCGAATCACAAAAACTGTCCCGGTCATTGACCAGCAATATGGTCCGGGGCTCAAGTGGTTAAAAATTAACAAAACACTAAAGTTAGCCCAATTTTTTGTGATAATGTGAAAGATGATGTTACACCGAGTAAATAGATACCTTACATGTCACGCTTTACTATTGAAAACACTCCTGGAATGGGGCCAAAATTCAGTACTTGAAATTCCCCATAGGCGACCTTTTTTTTTTTTTTCAGGTTACCAGTTTATAGTTACAAAGAAGGTCTAGTGCTAAAAGTATTGCTCTCGCACGCGGGACTATATATGGGACTATATATGTGGGCGGGACTTGCGTAAGTCCCGCCCACATATGTAAACACCGTTCAAACCACACATGTGAGGTATTGACGCGTGCGTTAGAGCGAGAGTAATACTTTTAGCACTAGACTTTCTCTGTAGCTATAAACTGGTAACCTAAAAAAAAAAAAAGGTCGCCTATGGGGAATTTCAAGTACTGAATTTTGGCCCCATTCCAGGAGTGTTTTCAATAGTAAAGCGTGACATGTAAGGTATCTATTTACTCGGTGTAACATCATCTTTCACATTATCACCAAAAATTGGGCTAACTTTAGTGTTTTGTTAATTTTTAACCACTTGAGCCCCGGACCATATTGCTGGTCAATGACCGGGCCAGTTTTTGTGATTCGGCACGGCGTCGCTTTAACTGACAATTGCGCAGTCGTGCGACGTGGCTCCCAAACAAAATTGGCAACCTTTTTTCCCCCACAAATAGATTATTAAATGTGAGTGTTTACTTCTGTCTTTAAGGACAGGGGCATTTTAATTATTATTCTTTAGTTTTGTTACGTAATAATTCACTAACACCTCCCCTTCAGGCTGGAAAGCATCAGATCAGGGAAAAAAAAAAAAAAAAAAGCTCTCATGCCATTGCAGCTTTGTTCCTACATGTGTGATGAACTGAGTCTGTTCAGACACTTAGAAAAAAATTATCCTTTCTTTTTAAAAGGTGAAAATCACTTGGTCATAGAAGCATGGTTGGGTTAATACCAGGTGTAAGCAATTACAAGCTCACCCAAACTAGAGACTGCAATTTGTTCATGTGATTTCAATTGCTTCATTACTAGCACTGTTATAAAAAGCATGGATCGATCATTCCTCAGCTGCCCTCAGAAGGGGCAGGCTGGCAGAAATGCTGTTGCTAAACACAAATGTGGTTTGTTGCATGTTTTTTTTTTATTTTGCCAATGGTTTTTGTTTATTTTTAAATGATGTTCACTTTGATGTATTTGTCTCTGTGGCCTTATTTTATGAAAAATGTGTGAAGATGTTGCGACGTTAAAAGTATGTTTATTTAGATTTTTGAAATGTATTTTTGTGTGTGTTTGTTTGTTTGTCTTTTTTTGCTTTCCTTGTTTTGTTGACCAATAAAAATTACTTTAAAATTTTGAAGTTTGTCTTTTGTTACTTTTTCATGCTACATATTTTGACAGCTGCAGCTGAAATCGGTTTGGGCCTAACAAATTATGTGTGATTTTTGTCTAAGCTTCTTTCCTGGTGTGTAGGCATGAAATGTTTGCCATGTTTAATCTCGAGGAAATGAAAGACAAACTGGTAAGTATATTCTTTTTTCTGCAGTGGTCCTCAGCCCTCAAGTACCCCCGACAGGACATGTTTTGTGGATTTCTTTTATCAAGAATTGCTGTCCAGACTGTCTTTTAAAGCACATGTGCAAGATGAAGGAAAACCTGCAAACATGGCCTGTGGGGGGGGGGGGTGTTTGCTATTGGTGGTCAGGCTTGACGTGCTGATTTCCAGCACTGTGCTTAAATCTAGCGCAAGGCAATCCTATTCTAATTGTGGGTGTTTAAGGGAAGCCAAGTGAGTGTTAGAACCCCTGCTTGTGTTTTTTTGGGGGTTGAGCTTTGTGTCCCTTTTCTTAAAATTGTCTTCACTTCCTGTCACACAGCTGAACAGGAAGTGAGGTTAAAACCCTACCAGTGTCTTTTCTTGGGGACACAGGTCAATCTAACTAGTGTCCCCATTAAGCAAATTGCACTCCAGCACTGCTGTGTACACCCCAAATCGTGGGTCTTCAAACTACGGCCCTCCAGTTGTTCAGGAACTACAATTCCCATCATGCCTAGTCATGTCTGTGAATGTCAGTGCATTACAAGACCTCATGGGATGTGTAGTTCTACAACAGCTGGAGGGCCGTAGTTTGAGGATCCCTGCCCCAAATGATTATTTAGTTTGGGGTTTAGTAAAGGCAAAGCCACTCTGCAAGTACAAGCATAGTTGCTGAAAATCAGAGAGGAAGCACTGATGGTTTTAACATCCAATCCTGTAGAAGCAAAGTTGTTTTGTTTTCTTCCTTGCTTTGCACTTGTAGTGCAAAGTGGATTTGCCTTTAGTAAATGGACCCCAAAGTCCAAGATCCCTAATAATTTGGGGTGTACACAGCAAAATGCTAGAGTGCAATTTACATAATGGGAAACTATTTAGATTGATCTCTGTGTCACCAAGAAAAGATATTAGTAAGGTTTTACCCTCACTTCCTGTTTGGCTATGTGACAGGAAGTGAATGAATTTGAATTAGAAAGGGTGAAGACACCTCACAAATGTTGTCACTATCAGGGGTGCAGACATCCCCCAAAAAATGAGCAGATAATACCTATTTTGCAAATTAATAATTTTTAAGTTAACATTGGGTGGTGTTTGTGGGGTGCTCTAACACACACATTCATACATATTAGCAATGCTGTATCCTGGCCTATTGGCATGGTTATATTTTCTTAGGCCTCTCAATAAAACTCTATGAAATTTGTGCTTAAACTAGAACTATAATCAACACTTTTTATTTTCTTTAATTTTGGATAGAGTGAGGGAGGGTTATAGGCCCTGTCAGTTTATTTTGTATTATCTGTGTCCAATTGGGGAGATTTGCCTTCACTTCCTGCCCCATAGCCAAACAGGAAGTGAGAGAAAAACTATGCAAATTAAGGGAGTCCAGTAACCCCCTCCCCCCCCAGAACTAGTGTGTGTGTGTGCCCTGAAAATTCCTGGGCGGGTGATACAAAAACAGGGTGTGGCTTTGACAGGAAGGGGTGGGTAATTTTTCTATTAGGAGGTGCAGAAATGTAGTCAGGCATAGGGCAGCACAAAACCTAAATATACTACTGCATATTAGGGCTTATTTAGACCGGATCCGATTTACAGCATGTTTTTATAGTGTGGGAGGAAACCCACGCAGGCACAGAGAGAACATGCAAACTCCATGCAGATGGTGTCACGGGCGGGATTCGAACCAGCGACCCTTTTGCTGCTAGGTCAAAGTGCTATACACTACACCACTGTGCTGAACGAACATGATTGCAGCTGAAAGCATGAGATCTTTTTTTTATTTCCAATACCATGCTTTCCAGCCTTATTGACCCCGCCTCTCTCCATAAAGAGGACCTGTCACACACTAGTCCTATTACAAGGGATGTTTACATTCCTTGTAATAGGAAGAAAAGTGATCCGAAATCAAAAAAAGTGACAAAAAAGTGCAAGAAGAAAAATATGAGCTAAAAAACAAAAAAAAAACGGCCCTGTCCCTAGAAGCTCGCACTCAGAAGCGAATATGCATGTAAGTCCCCACATATGTAAACACCATTCAAACCACACATGTGAGGTATTGACGCATGCGTTAGAGCGAGAGCAATAATTCTAGCCCTAGACCTCCTCTGTAACTCTGAACTGGTTACCTGTAAAAAAAAAACAAGCATCGCCTATGGATATTTTTATGTCCCCGAAGTTTGGTGCCATTCCCTGAGTGTGTACAATATTAAAGCGTGACAAGTTAGATATCTATTTACTCGGTGTAACAGCATCTTTCACATTATCCCTAAAAATTGGGCTAACTTTACTGTTTTGTTATTTTTTAATTCATGGACCGTGTTTTTTTTTTGGGCCAAAAAAAAAGGCGTTAGAAAAATGATTGCGCAAATACCGTTGGAAATCAAATAAAAAATGACCGCCACTTTATTCCCTAGGGTGTCTGCTAAAAAATTAGATCTAATGTTTATGAGTAATTTCCCAGGACCAAAATATAATTTTTACATGAAGGAGAGAAGTGCCAGAATAGGCGCGGTATGGAAGTGGTTAAAGTGAAATAATAAAAGTGAAATATTCCTTTAAATTTCATACAGGGGGGGAGGGGGTTTACACGCATGTTTCCCGTGCTTAGAACTGTCCCTGTACAAGATGTCATTTCTGAAGTGAAAAACAAAAAGTAATTTTAAAGTACTCATGGCTATAAAGAATACAGGCGTTGCTCAATAAAACTAAAAAAAATAAATGTATGGGGGTCCCCCCAAATTAAATTACCAGGCCCTTCAGGTCTGGAATGGATATTAAGGGGAACCCCGCCGTAAAAAACAAAAAAAAAATGGCGTGGGGTCCCTTCAAATATCCATACCAGGCCCTTCAGGTCTGGTGTGGATTTTAAGGGGAACTCCACCCCAAATTTAAAAAAAAATGGCGTGGAGTCCCCCCAAAAATCCACACCAGACCCTTATCCGAGCACGTTAACCTGGCCGGCCGCAGAAAAGAGGGGGGGGACAGAGTGCGCCCCCCCCCTCTCCTGAACCGTACCAGGCCACATGCCCTCAACATGGGGAGGATGTCCCCATGTTGATGGGGACAAGGGCCTCATCCCCACAACCCTTGCCCGGTGGTTGTGGGGGTCTGCGGGCGGGGGGCTTATCAGAATCTGGAAGACCCCTTTAACAAAGGGGACCCCCAGATCCCTGCCCCCCCCCGTGTGAAATGGTAATGGGGTACATTGTACCTCTACCATTTCACCCCAAAAAAAGTGACAAAAGTGTTAAAAATGACAGTAGCCAGTTTTTGACAATTCTTTTAATAAAATCTTCTTTCCGCTGGTCCTTCTTCTTCTTTCATTCGGGTTTCTTCCTCTGCTTCTTTCTTGGGTCTCCTCGTCCACATCTTGCCGTCTTGCCGTCTTCTCCCATCTTCTTCTCTGTCCGTCGACCTTCTCGTCCCGCATCTTCTTGATCTTTTGGGTGCTGCGCTTGAAATTGAAGATCCCGCCGTGTTCCCGCTCCTGGGAACCGCCCCCCTCTGACGCCACAGGTTAACTCATATGAAAGTCCGCGTGTGGCATATGTGCGTCAGAGGGGGGCGGGGTCACATGTGTGTGACACGGCGGGAACTTCAATTGGAAGCTGCGGCGGCTTTTTCTTCTCCGGACGTCGCGCTTGAAATCGAATTCCCCCACCGTGTGACGCTCTGTGACCCCGCCCCCCTCTGACGCACATGACCTTCTAAGGAGTTTACTTGTGGCGTCAAAGGGGGGCGGGTCCCAGGAGCGGAACACGGCGGCCAATTCAAATTCAAGCGATGCGTCCGGGGAAGAAAAAGATGTGGAGGAGAAGGCTGGCGGACCGAGAAGAAGACAGGAGAAGACACAAGATGCGGACGAGGAGGCCGACGGAAGGAGAAGAAGATAGGAGAAGACACCGGGCAGACGACAAGGCTGAAGGACGGACGGAGAAGATAGAAGAACACGTCGGGCAAGATGTGGACGAGAAGACCCAAGAAAGAAGCAGCGGAAGAAACCCAAATGGAAGAAGAAAAGAAGATTTTATTAAAAGATTTGTCAAAAACCGGCTACTGTCATTTTTAACACTTTGACATTTTTTTTAGGGTGAAATGGTAGAGGTACAATGTACCCCATTACCATTTCACATAGGGGGGGGGCCAGGATCTGGGGGTCCCCTTTGTTAAAGGGGTCTTCCAGATTCTGATAAGCCCCCCGCCCGCAGACCCCCACAACCACCGGGCAAGGGTTGTGGGGATGAGGCCCTTGTCCCCATCAACATGGGGACATCCTCCCCATGTTGAGGGCATGTGGACTGGTGCGGTTCAGGAGAGGGGGGGCCGCACTCTGTCCCCCACTCTTTTCTGCGGCCGGCCAGGTTAACGTGCTCGGATAAGGGTCTGGTGTGGATTTTTAGGGGGACTCCACGCCATTTTTTTTAATTTGGGGTGGAGTTCCCCTTAAAATCCGCACCAGACCTGAAGGGCCTGGTATGGATATTTGCTGGGAACCGCACGTCTTTTTTTTTTTTTTTTTTACGGCGGGGTTCCCCTTAATATCCATATCAGACCTGAAGGGCCTGGTAAATTAATTTGGGGGACCCCCATACATTTATTTTTATGAATGAATCCCTTTAGAATTGCCGGGAGCCGACAATTCATTATAGCCGCGTGTGAATTTTAAATGGCTTTTTTCTTTCAGAATGACATTTTTTGCAGAGACAGTTCTAAGTGCGGTAAAAATGCGCTATTTCACATGCTGACATTACACCCCCCCTAGGTACGAAATTTAAAGGAATATTTCACTTTTTTTGTTTCACTTTAAGCATTATTAATTTCACTGCTCCCGAAAAAACGGCCGTTTTAAAAAATAAAAAAAGCATTGATACATGTTCCCTGGGGCAGGACTGAGGTCCCCAAACACTTTTTAGGACAAAACTTGCAGATTAGCCTTTAAAATGAACACTTTTGATTTCTCCTGTAGACTTCTATAGGGAGTTTGGCGCGGCTTTACATATTACTTTCAATGCGCCGGCTGCTACGCTGGTTCATGCGCCTAATTAAGGCTTCACCCGGCGCACTAATTAAGGCATGAACCAGCGCAGCGCACAGAGCATAGCACATCAGCCCCTATGTCTCTATCTATCTCTTTCTCTCTAACTGTCTGACTGATCTTCTCTTTAACAAAGCCGGAACACACTACACGAGGCCGCCTTGCAGGCTGCCTTTTATAGTGTGGGGCGTGTACTAAACCCCCTGAGCCATAATTGGCCAAAGCCACCCTGGCTTTGGCCAATTATGGCTCTTCGTTTTTTGCGTGCTGTGATTGGCCAAGCATGCGGGACATACAGCATGCTTGGCCAATCACCAGCGCTCAACGCCGCAGTGAATTATGGGATGTTTTGCGTCACTCGAATTTGGCGCGAACGACCCGTTTTGTTTGAATTTCGTCGAACGATCGAACGACCAATGTTCGAGTCGAACATACGTTCGTATCGAACGCGAAGCTCATCCCTATCTGACAGTAGCTAATAAAGTAAAAAGTAATGTTTTGCATTATAACTAGTTTGATATCTGTTGAAATCAAGCTGTTTTATTCACCTCTGTCACTCCTGAATCATTATTCTCACTGACTTCCTGGTTTGCGGTGCGCATTCATTCTTGCTACATCATGGCCTAATGGGAACTACAGTTCCCATTAGGCTTAGCCTCCATGCCTGTGAGGGATAAGAGAGCATCTTCACGCAGCGCTGTAGTCATAGGGAGGGGGTGAGCACATTCTGCTTTCCACCATGCAAAACAGCTCAGATGCTGGTGGAAAGCAAGAAGAGGAGAGACAGGAAATGGCATTTTCAAACCTGGATTACTGTATTTTGGAGGTCAAAAGGAAAAACGAGGTAAGTGATATTTAAATGCTCTAGCTTACAGCAATCAATTGATCTAATAAAAAACGAACCTTTAGTGTTCCTTTAAATTAACTTTCTATGTTTTTCTTAAAGTTTAATAAGAAAAAATTACTTACATCAGTGCTATAGTTTGAATTTAAAACGTATTTGTGTGAACTTTGAAGTTAAAGGGTCACCAAAGGAAATTTTTTTTAGCTAAAAAGCTAAAAAGCTTCCTTTACCTTACTGCAGTCCTGGTTTCATGTCCTCATTGTTCGTTTTTGCTTTGATGTTGCTGTAATTCCTCTCTGTTCTGGACACTTTCTGATTGTCTGTTTCCTGATCACCACCAGGGCCGCTGATAAGGCAGTACAGCCAGCCCTGTTGTACCGGGCCCCGGCCTTATAAACTCCACAGGGGGGCCCGGTTAACGCTAAAATGTATTTCTAGCAATAATTAAAAATAAAAAAAATAGGACTTTATAACCCACACCCACTTTATTGCCAGGGAATATAGTCATTTCCTGGGCCCCCTCAGGTCAACAGAGGGGCCCAGGAGGTGAGAGCAGAGGAGGGACTATTTCTCCATTTTCGGGCGCAGGCACACAATTCCCACTACATGCTGCTCTTAACCTGTGCACCTACACAGATTATAGTTCCGGCCATTCACTGTGTGCCTTCCCTGGCGGATGGATTCTATTGTGAAGTGGCTCTCCTGCATCAGAGTCCCGTTGCTGAAGCCAGAGGGAGAGAGCAATCACTGTGACTGAGGAGGCTCAGAGTTCAGCAGGAGAACTTGTGGCAGTGATACACAGGCAAGCAGTCCCCTTCAGATGACACACAGGCAACTCAGGCAAGTGCAGTCCTCAGACTCCCTGCTGTGTGCTAATGATGATGATAGAGATCACAGCACAGCAGGTTCTCTGTGGTTTTCTCAGTGTCACATGGCTATTGGATGCTGACATTGCTATGTGCTGTGTTATAGTCCCACAGTACAGCCATAAGTTAACAATGTCAGCACCCAACGGCCATGTGACACTGAGGCCCCGTACACACCATAGAATCCATCCGCAGATAAATCCCAGCAAATGGGTTTCAGCGGATAGATCCTATGGTGTGTACACGCCAGCGGATCTTTTTCCGCGGATATATCTCCCCTGGGATGGATTCCAGCAGATCGAATATTTGCTGACATGCAGAACATATCCATCTGCTGGAGTCCATCCCAACGGATGGATCCGCTGGTCTGTACAGACTCACCGGATCCATCCGTCCGAAGGGATCCCCCGCATGCGTCGTAATGATTCGACGCATGCGTGGAATTCCTTATATGACAGCGTCGAGCACGTCGCCGCGTCATAATCGCGGCGACGGCGCGACACGTCATCGCCAGAGGATTTCGGCGCGGATTTCAATGCGATGGTGAGTACACTCCATCGCATTAAAATCTGCAGAAATCCTCGAGAGGATTTATCCGCGGAAACGGTCGGGGGGGGGGGGGCTAAAAACACACAGCTGAGCTGCATTTTGCCACCCCCCCCAAATCACTCCCCTTTAAGAACCTTTTACCCCAGGTTTCCAATTAGATCCACCTGTTAGTTTTTCCTTCGAACCTGCTTGATAGCTCCATGTACGTCTAGGGAGTCCAGATGTAAATTGCCTTGTGCCCAGAGCTTTTTTTCTCAGAAAATAGGTGCAGGAACTCAACCACGACCCGTTTAGATTTCACAAACAGTAGAAGGGTCTTAAAGGGGCATTAAATACCAGAATTGCATTACATACAGAGTGCAGAGTTCAGAGGGTTACAAAGCTGTCGCTTGTAAACACAGAAAACAGACTTCTGTGTTTACAAGTGATTGTGGTGAGCAGGCACCAAAGGGTCTGAGCCAGAGGTGGTGGAACTGAGTTACCCCAAGTTCCCCCTGAAAAAAAGCCCTGCTTGTGCCCATTTACACCCACCTACCTCCATGTCCATTCAGGTCTAAAACAAAATGGAAAAGGACTGTATCTCAAATGTGGCAGATCAGAGTTAGCCTGATGTAAATGGACCAGTCCATTTACATCTGGGCACCCATATAGCCACCACAAGTCTGTGATGTATGTGGACACACACTGAACGGGCATGGACATCAAAACACTGACATCTGTCACATTCAGCTTCAATTTTGATTGGTGGGGCGCTGTAACAGCTTCCTAGCAGGATAGCTAAGGTGGTTTCAGACTAGAGTTTGAACACACCCAAGCTCATCCCATCAAATTAGTTGTGAAAAAAGTTATAAAATAAGACATCTGTGCTGTTTTATAATATGTGTAATATATTTAGAATATTAATGGTTACTAAAGAAAAAGTTTACCTTTTGGAACATGTTACATGTTTCACCTGTTTTTAGGGTGAAATATGTAACATGCTCCTGCCACCAGTTTCCCCGACCCCCCCCCCCTCTTGACAGCATGGGATCAGGGGTGGGGTCGAGTGTGGGATCGGGAGGGACCCTGTCAGGTAGGCTGTACGGGGCCCCATGATTTCTAACAGCGGCCCTGATCACCACAGTACTGGGAGATTTCTCACTGTGGTGACTAATCAAGGAGGTGTGATTACTGTGTGTCAGCACCAATCCAGTTTCTTTTTACAATCCATCACTGCCCTCTATTGGCTCTCTGGCTCTGTACATCAGAGAACCAGGAAACAACAGCAAAAACGAAACTAAACTGCAGGCACATTATATGATTGTTTTTTTATCTATGTTTAATCATTTTTAAAAGGAATCAGTTAACTATTATGGGCCATATTCTCAGTGAAGTTACGATGGAGTAAGTCAGATACTCCATCGTAACTCCCTTTTTTGGCCAGTGTATCTATGCTCCTGATTCTCAGAATCATTTTTGCATAGATACACTTAAGATCCGCCATCTGTAAGTCACTTACACTGGCGGATCTTAAATGCAATGACGCCGGCCGCCGCTAGATGGCATTTACGTGAAGGAGTCATTTGCGTATGCAAATGATCCTTCTACGCCGATTCCCGAACGAGTTCGCGTAGTGTAACCGTCGCTAACGTCGTTTGCGTAAGTGGAAACTTACTCCTGCTATATGAGGGGTAAGTTTCCGCAAGTCTCGCGTAGGCCATGTTACGGATGGCGTCGGGTCCCCGTCGTGTTTTTTCGTCGGGTACGTCGTTTACGTAAGTCGTTCTTGAATACGACTTTACGTCAATGACGCACACGTCGGCGTCATTGACGTTTTCCGCCTAGAACTGGAGCATGCGCACTGGGCTTTTTGCAGCCCGGCGCATGCCCAGTTCTTTCGCATCGGGGGCGCGCTTCATTTGAATAGAAGACGCCCCCTTGGAGATCCGCCAGGCTACGCCGGGACACTTACACTCCGCTGTCCCAACTTATGGAGCAAGTGTTTGGGGAATACAACACCTGCTCCAGTAAGTTGGGACAGCGGAGTGTAAGTGCCCTAAGCGCAGCAGGCGGATATTTATAGAGAATATGGCCCTCTGTCTCTATACCCTGTAAACAGTCATTTCATAAAAAAAAAAAATTCCTTTAGTGACCCTTTAAGTCATGGATTGTGGAAACTAACTAGTGATGGGTGATTGTATATAGTGTATACCACATTTACCACTGACTAATGCAGAGTTGCAATGCAAGGAGATCAGCTAAAAGTAGTTGGATCTGTAAGTGCGTTCTAATTAGGGATGTCCCGATACCGATACTAGTATCGGTATCGATACCGAGCATTTCCCCGAGTACTTGTACTCGGGGGAAATGCTCTGATGCCTCAGCCGATACCTGGACAGGCAGGGGTGTTGCAAGTCTTCTCCCCCCGTGCTCCGTGCAGTTTTTCCTCCCCCCCGTGCTCCTTGCACTCTTTCCTCCTCCCGTGCTCCATGCACCCTTTCCTTCCCTCCCATGCTCCGTGCACCCTTTCCTCCCCTCCCGTGCTCCGTGCAGTGTCCCCCCCCCATGCTCCGTGCCGCTCTTCTCTCCCCCTGTCAGTGCCGCTATTCTCCCACCGTCCGTGCTGCTCTTCTCTCCCCCCCCCCGTCCGTGCCGCTCTTCTCTCCCCCCCATCCGTGTCGCTCTTCTCTCCCCCCGTCCGTGTCGCTCTTCTCTCCCCCCGTCCGTGCCGCTCTCCCCCCTCAATTTGTGAGGATGGAGAGCGGAGGTAGGAGCCGCTAAATCCGGCTCCTACCTTTTTTTAGAATGGACAGAGTCAGTGATCACTGACTCTGTCCATTCACATTAACCGCTCCCGTTTTTTCGGGAGCGGTGAATTTAACCACTTGACGACCGCGCTACAGACAAAATGCGTCTACAGCGCGGTCGAGTTATTCAGGGAGGACGTCTATGGACCTCCTCCCAGTATCTTGCTCCTGTGCGCCCCTGGGGTGCGCTCCCGGAATCATCCATGACCGCCGGGTCTAGAAGACCCGGCGCATCACGGATCGCGGTAAATTGCCACTGATATCGGCCGTCATGATGATGATGCCGGTTCCTCCCTCCCCTCTCTGTACCCATCGGTACAGTGTGTGAGAGGAGAGGAGGAGGGATCGGATGGCAGCAGCAGTGCTGTGGGCTGGATCTGTGACAATTGCAGTCACAGATCCAGCCATCCATCCCACCATGCTCAGCCATCCCTGTGCAATACTCCGCAATACCCTGTGCAATACTCCGCAATACCCTGTGCAATACTCCGCAATACCCTGTGCAATACTCCAGAGTCCACAATACCCTGTGCAATACACCGCAATACCCTGTGCAATACACCGCAATACTCTGCAATACCTTGTGCAATACCCCGCAATACGTCCCCCCCTTCCCGCCACCCTCCGGTGCTTCTACCGACTCACCGCTACGATCAAAGCCAGGATAATTTTTTTATTATTTCAGGTTTCCCAGCCTAGAAGTGAGATGTGGGGTCTTATTGACCTCACATCTCACTGTAAAGAGGCCCTGTCATGCTATATTCTTATTACAAGAGATGTTTAAATTCCTTATAATAGGAATAAACGTGAACAAAAAATGTATTTTTGGGGAAAAAAGTGTCAAACTAAAATAAAGTAAAATGAACAATACATTTTTTTATTTTTTTTTAAAGCGCCCCTGTCTCCGTGTGCTCGCATGCAGAAGCGAACGCATACGTAATTCCTGCCAACATATGAAAACGGTGTTCAAGCTACACATGTGAGGTATCTCTGCCAACGTTGGAGTGAGAGCAATAATTTTGGCCCTAGACCTCCTCCGTAGCTCAAAACATGTAACCGATAAAAATATTTAAAGCGTCGCCCATGGGGATTTTTAAGTAGCGAAGTTTGGCGCCATTCCACGAGCGTGTGCAATTTTGAAGGGCGACATGTTGGGTATCTATTTACTCGGCGTAACTTCATCTTTCATATTATGCAAAAACATTGGGCTAACTTTACTGTTTTTTTTTTTTTTGAGCACAAAACTATTTTTTTTTAAAACCATGTTCGAAAAATTGCTGCGCAAATACCGTGCAAGATAATGTAATGACCGCCATTGTATTCTCTAGGGTCTTTGCTAAAAAAGCATATATAATGTTTTGGGGTTCTATGTAATTTTTTAGCAAATAAATGATGATTTTTAAATGTAGGAGAGAAATGTCAGAATTGGCCTGGGTGCTCCTGAACGCCTGATGGTGCTCCCTGCATGTTGGGCCTCTGTATGTGGCCACACTGTGTAAAAGTCTCACACATGTGGTAATTTGTGGTATGCATATGCTGTGTGTGAGAAATAACCTGCTAATATGAAAATGTTGTGAAAAGAGAAAAAAAAAATCTTGATATTGTAAAGTATTGTAGGAAAAAAATGACAACTTCAAAAAACTCACAATGCCTTTTTCTAAATACCTTGGAATGTCCTCGTTCCAACATGGGATCATTCGGGGGTATTTGTACTTTTCTGGCATGTTAGGGTCTCAAGAAATTAGATAGGCCATGAGTACTTCAAGTATGATTAATTTTCAGATATTGGCACCATAGATTGTGGCCTCAATAACTATCACAAAGACCAAATATTATATACCAATTTGTACTTATTTTTACCAAAGATATGTAGAAGTATACATTTTGGCCAAAATTTATGAAGAAAAATTAAAAATTTTCAAAATTTTATAACTGAAACGAGAAAAATTCTTTTTTTTTTTTACAGAATTTTCAGTCTTTTTTCTTTTATAGCGCAAAAAATAAAAAACCCAACAGCGATTAAATACCACCAAAAGAAAGCTCTATTTGTGTGGAAAAAAAGGACAAACAATTCATATGGGTACAATGTTGTATGAGTAATTGTCATTCAAATTGTGAGAGCACCGAAAGCTGAAAATTGATCTGGTTAGGAAGGGGATTTAACCACTTAAGACCCGGACCTTTAGGCTAAAGGACCCAGCCAGGTTTTGCAATTTGGCACTGCGTCGCCTTAACAGACAATTGTGCGGTCGTGCGACGTGGCTTCCAAACAAAATTGGGTCCTTTATTCCCCGCAAATAGAGCTTTCTTTTGGTGGTATTTGATCACCTCTGCGGTTTTTATTTTTTGCGCTATAAACAAAAATAGAGCGACAATTTTGAAAAAAAATCAATATTTTTGACTTTTTGCTATAATAAATATCCCCCAAAAATATATCAAAAAAATAGTTTTCCTCAGTTTAGGCCGATACGTATTCTTCTACCTATTTTTGGTAAAAAAAAATCGCAATAAGCGTTTATCGGTTGGTTTGCACAAAATTTATAGCGTTTACAAAATAGGGGATAGTTTTATTGCATTTTTATTATTTTTTTTTTTACTACTAATGGCGGCGATCAGCGATTTTTTTTTCGTGACTGGGACATTATGGTGGACACTTCGGACAATTTTGACACATTTTTGGGACCATTGTCATTTTGACAGCAAAAAATGCATTTAAAATGCATTGTTTACTGTGAAAATGACAACTGCAGTTTGGGAGTTAACCACAAGGGCGCTGAAGGGGTTATGTATGACCTAATATGTGTTTCTGTAGGTGTGACGTCATCGATTGTGTATCCCTATAAAAGGGATCACACGATCGATGCAGCCGCCACAGTGAAGACACAGCTCCATCGGCGATCGGGTCCACGGGTCCTGCGGTCAAGGTCACGGAGCTTCGAACCAGGCCACGGCTGGGCACTTAAAGAGGACGTACTTGTACGTGCTTGTGCCCAGCCGTGCCATTCTGCCACAGTGAAGAACGGGGAAGCTGTGTTTACACACAGCTCTCCCCGTTCTTCAGCTCCGGGGACCGATCGTGGGACTCCAGCGGCGATCGGGTCCGCAGGTCCCGCTGTCCCGGTGCTTCGGACCGGTCGCAGGCGCGGGCCCGCGTCCGGGCACTAGCAGAGGACGTACCTTTACGTGCATGTGCCCAGCCATGCCATTCTGCCGACGTAAATGTGCAGGAGGCGGTCCTTAAGCGGCCCAGTGGTCAAGAGGTTAATAATGCTTAAAGTGAAACGATAAAAGTGAAATATTCCTTTAAATTTCGTACCTGGTGGGGTGTATAGTATGCCTGTGAAGTAGTGCTTGTTTCCCGTGCTTAGAACTGTCCCTGCACAAAGTGCAATTTCTGAAGGAAAAAGTCATTTAAAATCATGCCCTCAACATTGGGAGGATGCTTTAGGGGTCTGTGACCCCTAAAAGCACTGTCAGGAAATAACTTACCGAGGCCAAGATGCCAAGGGCGGCTCACCTTTGCGACTCGATGCGATCCGCCCCCTGGATTTGAGACAGGGGGAAGGACGCACCAGGAGGCACCGGGACCAGTGGCAGAAGGAGATCCAAGGTAGACCGGGAACTGGATAGCAGAGGCTCACTGGAGACTGTTTAGGATAGCACAGGAAACAGTCCAAATAGCAGGTGCACACAGGAAACAAGGCTGAAGATGAATGAATGAATGAATGAATGACTTGTATAGCGCAACGCATGCGAACTAAATCGCCTCTGGGCGCTTTTTCCAGCCAGTATCTGCTTGGCTGGTGTGGTCATTTTTACCCCGTAGGATCATGACATGCTAGGGACACACAGTCATACACACATATATACATATATACTGGGCCAATTTGGACGAGATCCAATTTACCTACCAGCATGTCTTTGGAGTGTGGGAGGAAACCGGAGTACCCGGAGGAAACCCACACAGGCACAGGGAGAACATGCAAACTCCAGGCAGATGGTGTCGTGGTTGGTATTCGAACCAGCGAACCTTTTTGCTGCTAGGCGACAGTGCTACTCACTGCACCACTGTGCAGAACCAGGAACCAGGAACAAGCCGGAGTCAGGGGGCTGAAGCAAACAGAATATCCAAAGTCCAAAGCCGAAGGTCAGGGATTAAAGAGATCGGGTAGTCCAAGTTCAAGCCGGGGTCAAAAGGTTTACAGAAAGCGACAATCCAAAAGCAGGCCAAGGGTCAGGTAACAAGATATCCAAAGTAAAGTTTTAGCAGCAAGGTAAATCCAAAAGCTGTTACGAACCAGCAATTTGCAGGGAGGAAGGGGCTGGTTTAAATAGGCCGCTCAGGCCTCTGATTGGCCCGAGGTGGAGCGAGCTTGTGCGCGCCCGTGAGCGCGCCTGTGCGTGTGCCCGTGCACGCGACATCCGGACGTACCGCGCATGCGCGCGTGCATCAGCGGCGCGCGCAACAGAGCTGGTCTGTCGTGAAACTGAGAGGAATGTGTCCGTGACGGATTGGTGCCCTGACAAGCACCATGTCTACATGTTGATGGGGACAAGGGCCTCATCCCCACTACCCTTGCCCGGTGGTTGTGGGGGTCTGCGGGCGGGGGCTTATCGGAATCTGTAAGACCCCTTTAACAAAGGTGACCCCCAGATCCTGCCCCCCCCATGGGAATTGTTAATGGGGTACATTGTACCTCTACCATTTCACTAAGGAAGTGTAAAGAATTGTAAAAAAAAAAACACACACCAATGAGAAAGTCCTTATTATTAAAAAAAAAAAAATCCAGCGGTGGTAATCCACTCTCGGTCTCCACTCCAACGCTGTCGGTATCCTGCGACGGGTGATCTCCTCTCCAGGTCCGGGATCCAGCGCACGCATCGCCTGTCTCCACCGAAAACAGCCCGATGAATGACACGGCTTCAGCCAGTGACAGCTTTTATGTAGGTGAGGGCGGGGCCACCCATCATGTGACCCCGCCCCCCTCTGACGCACCCTTCACGTCACTGGGGAAGCCTGGGCTCTCCCTTGCGTCAGAGGGGGGCGGGGTCATGTGATGGGTGGCCCGCCCTCACCTACATAAGAGCTGTCACTGGCTGAATCGTGCGCTGGATCCCGGGCCTGGATGAAGAGATCTTCTCATTACTGGACCCCGGCAGAGAGGAGATCACCCATCGCGGGATACCTACAGCGTTGGAACGGAGACCGAGAGTGGATTACCACCACTGGATTTTTTTTTTTTTTAATAACGGACTTTCTTCACGGTGTGTGTGTTTTTTTTACAATTCTTTACACTTACTTAGTAAAATGGTAGAGGTACAATGTATAGCGAGTAAATTATGCGCAAGAAGTTTATCAGAGTATTGTTATTGAAGGCAGCATAGTCAATATAAAAAGCTGAAATCAGTAAAAGTTCCGGCTGTTTGGGGTGGTGATGGGGGATGTGCGGGTATGCTTGGATGGGGGTATGTACTCAGGGCTGCCGTCAGAAGGGAACAGAGACCATGTTCCAATCTAGGAGACAAACAAGGAGAGAGGCGCCTCTGGGTGCAATACTTTAAAACAGTTTAATTTTAAAAGCCACAAGTTAAAAAACCACTCACATTTTGGTGGTCAATCAAAAGCATGTAGAAGCAATTCTTCAGAAGGATAGGTAGGTATCATCTGGTGCATCTGATGGAGTCCTTTCCCTTGTCCCTGGTACAGCGCTGTGGGATGCAGAGGATCAGTCCTTCTGCCGCTGGTGGAATCTTATTTTTCGGCGGTGGACAGGGGGATCCTGTGCAGGCGCTGCAAGCCGTGTGTGCCGATGGACGAACAGGGATGACGTCACCAGGAAAGCGACACGTTTCTGAATGCTGGCAGCGAGTGACAGGGCTGCCGCATTCCTTTCTCAAGCTGCTAATACGGAGCGTGGAGCTAAACTTTGTATGGTAGGGGAGTGGGCGGAGCTAGTCGGGAGCGGACTGCAATAGGTTTAAAGCTAGGAGCTGGGCGGGGAGATGTCGGGACGGGAATAAAATAAAAAATGAAAAACAAAGGACAAAATATAGAAAATCGGGACAGAAAATATATATATATAAAAAAAGAAGAAACAGAACGATATGTGGGAATGAAAAAAGCGGGTGTATATGACCAACATTTGGTATTATGTTTTTATAATGAACTGAAAGTTCTGGTTACAGAGAATAAAAATAAAATTAAAAATAAAAATAAAAAGGCTATAGTAGGACTGGCGAAGGTACAGTTATAACAGGAATGGTGGCAAACTAAACGGGGGGACATAGGGAGGAAAAGATGGAGGGGGGGGGCGGGGATAGAGTAAGGAATTTGATACATTTTAGGTGTCATGTGGCCATGAAACCAAGGAGTATAAAAAACATTTTTAAAAGTACACAAAAACCCATCAGCCCCCCCCGGAAGACCTATTGTGGCAGCCATGGACAGTGTTACCACTGGGTTCAGTTTATATATTGACCAATTTCTCCAGCCCATTGTGTTTCAATTAGAATCATATGTTCGGGATAGCACACATCTTCTTGAGCTTCTATCTCCATACCAGTGGGAGCCAACGTATACATGGCTCTCACTTGATGTCTGCTCCCTATATACATCCATCCCACACTCCTTCAGACTGATGGTACTGGAACAATTTCTGTTAAACGAACCCCTCATCAATCCTCGCCAAGCCACCTTCATCCTCTCAGCCACACTCTTTTGTCTAACACACAACTACTTCACTTTCAACGGAGATTTCTTCCATCAAATACAGGGCACCGCAATGGGGGCCAATTTTGCCCCCTCGTATGCAAATCTAGCCATGGGCTATTGGGAAAACAATCACATCTACCGTAACAATCCATTTTCCGCCAATATAGCCTACTTCGGACGCTACATCGATGATATCATTATCATCTGGGATGGCCCCCAGGAAATCATTCCCCTGTTCATTAATCACTGCAATAGCAACCTATATGGGCTATCATTCACATCTGCATCCAATCCCATCTCCATGACATTCCTTGACCTTGAATTGGGACACAACGGACACTCCATCTGGGCCAAGAATTATACAAAACCAACAGCAGGAAATTCATATCTACATTTCAAAAGCTGTCATTTACCCAGCTGGAAAAACAACATCCCCAACAGTCAGTTCTGTCGCCTAAGACAAAATTGTACTAAAGATTCAGACTATATTGAACTCAGTCAACACCTGAAAAAGAAATTTACTGAGAAACAATACCCAGAGAGCTTGACTGAAGATGCATTTAAACTCTATCTGAATGGAAAACCATCCAAACCTAAAAGAACTATAGACGACCATCCAGTTAGGTTCATGACCACATTCCACCACAAACATATTAGTTAAACACTGGGATATCCTTCTACAGGATCCTCATCTCAAACCCATCCTTCCAGCTCGTCCGAAAATCACCTATCGAAGAGCTCCCAACCTCAAAAATAAAATTGCTCCTAGCAAACTCAAACCTACTCCCACCACATCGGTTACATCCACCCTCATACCCCTAGTTGGTATGTACCAATGCCGAAAATCCCGCTGCAAAACATGCCACTTCGTTCAACATGGACAAAAAACTTTCATACAAAAGGGAAAACATATCCTTTAAAAGACTTTTATAACTGTTCATCGGAATTTGTTATATATGGTCTCAGCTGCCCTTGCGGCCTTCTCTACATAGGGCGAACCATACGACCTCTAAGAGAGAGGTTTGGAGAGCATAGGAGAAACATAGAAGGCGGCACGGACCCGCACAGTGTCCCCAGACACTTCACCATGCTACACCAACAATCTACCTCAGGACTCCAAGTTTGGATAATAGAACAAATGGATAAAACACTCCCCCCAGCTGAAAGATTCAAAAAACTGTGTGCTCGCGAAACATACTGGATCTACAGTTTGGATACCCTCTCGCCTGGCGGCATCAATGAGAGCATTGAAATCTCCACCATTTTATAACCATCCACCTCCCACCCACCCTGTTCCAGCTTTTTCTCTTTTTCTTTCTCTTTCTTCTTCTTTCTTTTTTCTGCCTACCCCCCCCCCCCCCGCTTCCACTCTCCCAACATAACTCCCCCCCCCTCCCCCCCTTTTTCCTCGTCATACTCCCCACCACACCACATATTAAGATATTAAGATCCATCTCTAATACCTTCATCACCATTTTTTATTTTCAGACCCACCTATAGTCTGGGTTAATTGGCGGGTGTTTGTCCTTATAGTCTTGGCGGGTGTAAGTATCACCTCCCTCCTTTCCCCCTTCTCCCCAACCCCCCCCCCCCTGTGCCTCCCTCCTCTACCCCTTCCCCTCCCTTCCTCCCCACCCTTCCATCACCCTCAGTATAATATGCATTGTGTATCATATGGTTATGTATGTTTACATATATGTATGTGTACCCTTTATATGTATATATGTACCTCTACTACTAGAATGTTGTTTGTTCATACTAACAATTTTGTTAGTATGGTTATACTAGCCCTTATCCCCGTACACCCCATGCACATGGTTTACCCTATTGAACCTTCAGTACCAGCATTGCCTTTTTCCGCTATCCCTACATGTGTATACATACCCTTCACCATGTTGGTGTGAGAATATATATCCACCACCATATCCCTTCCCCATTCACTTTCCCGTTCCCTCCCCCCCTCCCCATTTTTTTTCTCTCCCCTTTTTTAAAAATGTTTTTATACTCCTTGGTTTCATGGCCACATGACACCTAAAATGTATCAAATTCCTTACCCTATCCCCGGCCCCCCCCCTCCATCTTTTCCTCCCTATGTCCCCCCGATTAGTTTGCCACCATTCCTGTCATAACTGTACCTTCGCCAGTCCTACTATAGCCTTTTTATTTTTATTTTTAATTTTATTTTTATTCTCTGTAACCAGAACTTTCAGTTCATTATAAAAACATAATACCAAATCTTGGTCATATACACCCGCTTTTTTCATTCCCACATATCGTTCTGTTTCTTCTTTTTTTATATATATATATATTATATATATATATATATATATTTTCCGTCCCGATTTTCTATATTTTGTCCTTTGTTTTTAATTTTTTATTTTATTCCCGTCCCGACATCTCCCCGCCCAGCTCCTAGCTTTAAACCTATTGCAGTCCGCTCCCGACTAGCTCCGCCCACTCCCCTACCATACAAAGTTTAGCTCCCTGCTCCGTATCAGCAGCTTGAGAAAGGAATGCGGCAGCCCTGTCACTCGCTGCCAGCATTCAGAAACGTGTCGCTTTCCTGGTGACGTCATCCCTGTTCGTCCATCGGCACACACGGCTTGCAGCGCCTGCACAGGATGCCCCTGTCCACCGCCGAAAAATAAGATTCCACCAGCGGCAGAAGGACTGATCCCCTGCATCCCACATCGCTGTACCAGGGACAAGGGAAAGGACTCCACCAGATGCACCAGATGATACCTACCTATCCTTCTGAAGAATTGCTTCTACATGCTTTTGATTGACCACCAAAATGTGAGTGTTTTTTTAACTTGTGGCTTTTAAAATTAGAGGTACAATGCACCCCATTACCAATTGACATAGGGGGGGCAGGATCTGGGGGTCCCCTTTGTTAAAGGGGTCTTTCAGATTCCCATAAGCCCCCCGCCCGCAGACCCCCACAACCAGTGTTGTGGGGATGAGGCCCTTGTCCCCATCAACATGGGGACATGGTGCTTTGAGAGGTCACAGACCCCCAAAGCATCCTCCCAATGTTGAGGGCATGTGGCCTGGTACGGTTCAGGAGGGGGGCGCTCTAAAGTCCCCCCTCTTTTCCTGCGGCCTACCAGGTTGCATGCTCGGATCAGGGATCTGGTGTGGATTTTTAGGGGAACTCCACGCCATCTTTTTTTTAATTTGGGGTGGAGTTCCCCTTTTAAATCCACACCAGACCTGATGGATTATTGGAGGGAACCCCACGTCATTTTTATTTTTTATTTGACACAGGGTTCCCCTTAATACCCATACCAGACCTGAAGGGCCTGGTAATTGAATTTGGGGGGGACGCCCACGCTTTTTATTTTTTATGAATGACTTTTCTCTGAATTGCCGGGAGCCGACAATTCATTATAGCCGCGATATTGTTTCACTTTATGCATTATTGAAATCACTGCTCCCGAAAAAACAGCAGTTTTTAAAACTTTTTTTCGCATTGATACATGTCCCCTGGGGCTGGACCCAGGTCCCAAAAACACTTTTTAGGAAAAAACTTGCACATTTCACCTCGCTTATATGTGGTTACAAAAACTTACATGAACAATGACACTCTCCGCCCCCCCCCCCCCCCTCACACAGGGGGAGCTTCAATACACATGCTTTGAAATAATGACATTCCCTTGATCCACTCACTCTCTAGACCGTTTGGCTACAATCTTATATTTAACATGACTTGATCAGACAATAGAATTCAATTAACCTTTAAAACAATTACACACTCACACATCATCCCCTCGGCATACACCTGACAGGAGGCTGTAACTACACAAAGGAGAGTCCATTAGCTATGCAAAGGGAATATTAGCATTCAGCAGTGGAAAAAGTCACTCTACAATTAACCCTTTGAGCTCAGAATAGTTCATAGGTCCGTTACACTACTCCCCTTTTGTGGAACACTCCGGCAGACCCGGATTGATCCTTTTCGGGTCAACTTGGGGATGTCCGGTCTGCTGTTAAGGTAAAAGTTCCGTTTGCCTGGACAGTCCGTCGGCATTCCCATTGGCTTACCAGGTCGGTAGCTGATGGTGACGGTGAATAATAGAATTCAGTTCTGGAACAGTCACTTGCTTTGCTCTCTCAATGGCTCCCAAAACCTGTTGCTGATGCTCTTGGGACAGATACGGCACCACCTGGATGCAAATCCCATTTAATCTTTTGACAATTTCTGCCTGTTTGTGCATTTCAATGTTCAAGCCACGGGACATCTCATAATACATGACATAGTGTCGTTGCATCTCTGATTTCTCACTGGCCAACTTGTCACATTCCCATTTTAGACTGTGATATTGTGCCGGATCTACAGTACATGTCAGGGAAGGTAGTCTTACCCGGGTCTCAGAAGCAAGCGAGTTGATTCCAGCAACGTGGGTGCTCACGGGACAAGCAGCAGCAGGTGTAGGTAAATAAGCCAAAGTCAGAGGGCCAATGTCGTTGCCCAGCACCACCTCGGCAGGTAGGTTGTCCATGATACCAACTGTGGTCTTTCCTGACCCGGCTCCCCAGTCTAAGTGCACCCGGGCGGTGGGTATGCGAAATACAGCACCCCCTGCGACCCGGACGGCAACTGTGCGAGTGGACGCGTTCTCTGGCTTTACCAGATGTTTTTGAATCAGAGTGATAGTAGTCCTGGAATCTCTTAGGCCTTGTGCTACTTGTCCATTCACCCGTACCTCCTGACGATGATGCTGACGGTTATCCGGAGAGGCAGCTTGTATTGGGTCTGCCTCATACCAAATTCCCAGACATTCCTCAGGGCCCCCCTCGGTCTCCAGGCAGTGGGCTGCAGAGGGACGTGATGGAGTGACCTCTGTGTTGGGTGTTGTGCGTCTCCAGTTGTTATTTGTAGCTCTCAAAGGGCAATAACGAGCAATATGTCCCGTGTCGCTGCAGTGATGGCACGTCACCCTAGGCGAATCCCGGGGGTAGTTGCTAGGCCCCGGAGGACGTGGTGGGACTGGAGCCCGAAACTCTGGGCGTCGGGTGACGGTTGGAGTACGCGGTTCTACCTTCTGAGCCAGCCGCGTAGTACCCTGGCTTACCTTCCTTGTCTCCGCATACTCATCTGCTAGCCGAGCCGCCTCGTTTAAGTTAGCGGGACGGCGATCTCGTACCCAGTCTTGTATGTCTGCGGCCAGGTCTTGGAAGAAATGTTCCATTAGGAACAGCTGCAATACTTCCTCCCCGGTGTTGGCCTTGCACCCTTGGACCCAAAGGGATGCCACCCTTTGTAACTGGTTGGCCCATTCCATGTGGGAGTCCACAGCCTTCTTCTTGGACTCCCGGAAGCACCGGCGGTAGGCTCCTGGCGTTACGGCATATCGGGTTAGCAGCGCCTTTTTAACTTGCTGATATTGTAAAATATCCTCTGGAGCGAGAGCCCGAAAGGCTTCATTGGCTTTGCCCGACAATTTCCCCGACAAAATAGTGACCCATTGGTCTGGTGGTACCTGGTGTAGTGAGCACTGCCTCTCAAAATCCGCCAAATATCCATCGATTTCCTCCTCACTTTCTACAAAAGCTTTAAATGCAGTGAACGGTATTTTCTTTCCTGTAGCCGCGGGTGGGGGAGTAGGAACTGCATGTGTAATGGGCTGTCTTGCTCTTACCAGTTCTTGTCCCCTCTTAGTTTGTATCTCTTCCCTTGCTTCCCGGAACAGCTGGTTGATTAGTTCCACGGACGTTTCTGGATACAAGGATAATCTCCGCTGTACAATTCCAGTAATTACATCTTCTTCGCTGAACGGTGCAAGGGGCTCAGTTCCTTCCATGGATCCATCCATTTTGTCCAGCTCCAGCAGGTCAGCTATCAGCTCCCTCCGTGGTCTGTTGCTGGCGCTCCTACCACGACTCTCTAATAAATCTTTTAGTGTGGATCTTTTCAGTCTGGCGTACTGCGACTCCATTCAGCACTTGCTCTTTGGATAAAAGGACCATCCCACTGCTGCCAACCAATGTAACGGCTACCCGGGCTAGTGAGAGGGTATCAGCCGTTGGAGAAGTCCTTTTCCCTGGCAAAGTGCGATATGCAAGTAAAACCGGTATCATTCCGTCCCCAAGATCCAGAGAGAGAGAGAGGGTCCCCCATCAAGAACGAGACGATGCTGCGTTTGAAGGGTCAAACAAGACTGTCTTTATTTGCACATTTCACCTCGCTTATATGTGGTTACAAAAACTTACATGAACAATGACACTCTCCGCCCCCCCCCCCTCACACAGGGGGAGCTTCAATACACATGCTTTGAAATAATGACATTTCCTTGATCCACTCACTCTCTAGACCGTTTGGCTACAATCTTATATTTAACATGACTTGATCAGACAATAGAATTCAATTAACCTTTAAAACAATTACACACTCACACATCATCCCCTCGGCATACACCTGACAGGAGGCTGTAACTACACAAAGGAGAGTCCATTAGCTATGCAAAGGGAATATTAGCATTCAGCAGTGGAAAAGTCACTCTACAATTAACCCTTTGAGCTCAGAATAGTTCATAGGTCCGTTACATTAGCCTTTAAAATTAGCACTTTAGATTTCAAACTTCGAGTCCCATAGGCCTCGTACACACGACCGAGAAACTCGACGGGCGAAACACATCGAGAGCCTCGTCGAGTTCCTTCCTAGGCTTATCGAGGAACTCGACAAGCTTGCTTTGCGTACACACAGTCAAGCCAAAATCTCCTCGTTCTCAAACGCGGTGACATACAACACATACAACGGCAGGGGAAGTTCGATTCCACTGGCTAAACTCTTGGGGATGCTTTTGCTAATTTCATGTGTTTGCGTGTTAAATAAAAGTTTGGTAAGAGACATTTGCACTTTTCAGTCTGTTACAGCTTTAAAAATGTGTTATCTCCATTACAAATGCTACTTTTACTCCCGTCTCATACTTTAATCTGAGCAAGCGCGGGTTTCTTAGCATACAGATATCTGAGTTTCTCGTTGAAAACCAGCCCGACCAGAAACTCGACGAGCCAAATCAGACTCCCGTCGAGAAAATAGAGAACTTGCTCTCTTTTTGGCTCGTCGAGTTTCTCGACAGTTTCATCAACGAAAATGTACACACGACCGGTTTCCTCGACCAAAAAATCTCTCCCAGCAAGGTTCTTGCTGGTTTTTGCCGAGAAACCTGTTTGTGTGTATGAGGCCATAGACTTTAACAGGTTTCTAAAGTTCACACAAACTTTTGGTCTGTTTGCAGGTTCTGGTGCAAACCGAACGGGGGGGTGTTTGGTACATCTCTCTTGAGGTGGGAAATTCCCTGGCCTCAGATGATTAACCCAGTACAGGTTATAGCTTCCTGGCAGGATTGCTCAGGTGGGTTCAGGATAGGATCGAAACACCCCTGAGCTCATCCCCAATCCTAAAAAGGATAAGCTTCTACCTACCCATCTGACCACCCTCCAAATTACACAATCTTAGCCCTGTAATGAGGACGATTTCCTAAGTGCCTTTTAACCGCTTGCCAACCGGGTAACACCGATACATGACGGCAGAATGGCACGGCTGCGCAAAGCAACGTACCTGTACGTCACTTTGAATTTTCCAACGTGCGGGTGGGGCGTGCACGTGCACGCCCTCCCCGTGCTCCGTGAGCATGCCCGCGGGTCCCGCGGACTTGCCTGTGATCGTCTCACGGAGAGGCAGAATGGTGAGATGCCTATGTAAACAAGGCATTTTACCGTTCTGACTAGCAACATGACAGAGATCTACTGCTCCCTGTGTCATCGGGAGCAGTGATCTCTGTCATGTTCTAGGTAGCCCACCCTCCCACAGTTAGAACCACTCCCTAGGACACACTTAACCCTTTCATCGCCCCCTAGTGTTTAACCCCTTCCCTGTCTCTGTGTCATTTACACAGTAATCAATGCATTTTTATAGCACTGATCGCTGTATAAATGACAATTTTGTTTGGGTGCAACGTTGCACGGCCACGCAATTGTCAGTTAACCGCTTAAGGACCGCCTCCTGCACATATACGTCAGCAGAATGGCACGGCTGGGCACAAGCACGTACAAGTACGTCCTCTTTAAGTGCCCAGCCGTGACCCGGTCTGAAGCTCCTTGACCGTGGGACCCGCGGACCCGATCACCGCTGGAGTCCTGCGATCGGTCCCTGGGGAAACACAATCAAGGGAAACATAGGGATAGGGAAACACAATCAATGACGTCACACCTACAGCTACACCCGCCTACAGTTAGAAACACAAATGAGGTCACAGTTAACCCCTTCAGCGCCCCCCTTGTGGTTAACTCCCAAACTGCAATTGTCATTTTCACAATAAACAATGCATTTTAAATGCATTTTTTGCTATGAAAATGACAATGGTCCCAAAAATGTGGCAAAATTGTCCAAAGTGTCTGCCATAATGTCGCAGTCACGAAATCACGAAAAAAAATGCTGATCGCCGCCATTAGTAGTAAAATTTTTTTTTTTATAAAAATGCAATAAAACTATCACCTATTTTGTAAACGCTATAAATTTTGCGCAAACCAATCGATAAAAGCTTATTGCGATTTTTTTTTTTTACCAAAAATAGGTAGAATACGTATCGGCCTAAACTGCGGAAAACATTTTTTTTTTTTAGATATTTTTGGGGGATATTTATTATAGCAAAAAGTAAAAAATATTGAATTTTTTTTTCAAAATTGTCGCTCTATTTTTGTTCATAGCGCAAAAAATAAAAACCGCAGAGGTGATCAAATACCACCAAAAGAAAGCTCTATTTGTGGGAAAAAAAGGACGCCAATTTTGTTTGGGAGCCACGTCGCATGACCGCGCAATTGTCAGTTAAAGCGACGCAGTGCCGAATCGCAAAAACTGGCCAGGTCCTTTAGCTGCCTAAAGGTCCGGGTCTTAAGAGGTTAAAGCGGCGCAGTGCGGAATTGCAAAAAGTGCTTTAGTCAGGAAGGAGGTAAATTCTTCGGGTGCTGAAGTGGTTAAGCCTTTAGGTTTTCTGTGCTGCGTCATTTATATTATCTTGAATTTATTCACATCTCATCTGTAATTAACAAGATGATAGATAATCCCAACTACTATTTGTTCTTTTTTTTTTTTATAATTGCGTCTTTTCTTTATTTTTTTCCAATTTACACCACATACATAAAAACAAATAACAATGACATAAAGAAAGAAAAAAAAAAAATTCCTTCATATATGGTGGCAGTGTCCCAAGATCAGGAGATTTTGGGAGGAGATATCCCCGTGGATAAAAAAAACTGACATTAAGACCCATTGAGCAATCCCCATTGCATTTCCTGTTTCATGGGATACCATCATCTATGAAGTTCTATAAAAGAAGTGTCACACCACACCTATTAAATGCAGCGAAGGTATTGATACCTACAGTAGGTGCACGCGATATTGTGTCAATCTCGCTCCCTTTCTCGGCGAGATTGAGCACCTACGAGCCCCATCGCGGGAGCCAGCGCCGAGCTGGCTTGCCGCGATAGAGACAAAGCCGTCATAGAAGCGACGGGAGATCCGACTTGGATTCCCGCCAATTCTACACGTGTGCAGCGTTTGTTATGAATCCTGAGGGGGAAGTCCCCGCCGGATTTTAAATAAAAATCCGGCATGGGTTCCCCCCTCAGGAGCATACCGGGCCCTTAGGTCTGTTATGGGTTGTAAGGAGAGCCCCCCCTACGCCGAAAAAACGGCGTAGGGGGTCCCCCTACAATCCATACCAGACCCGTATCCAAAGCACGCTACCCGGCCGGCTAGGAAAGGAGTGGGGACGAGCGAGCGCCCCCCCTCCTGAGCCATACCAGGCTGCATGCCCTCAACATGGGGGGGTTGGGTGCTCTGGGGCAGGGGGGCACACTGCGGGGCCCCCCCCACCCCAGAGCACCCTGTCCCCATGTTGATGAGGACAAGGCCCCTTCCCGACAACCCTGGCCGTTGGTTGTCGGGGTATGCGGGCGGGAGGCTTATCGGAATCTGGGAGCCCCCTTTAATAAGGGGGCCCCCAGATACCGGCCCCCACCCTAAGTGAATGGATATGGGGTACATCGTACCCCTACCCATTCACCTGGAGGAAAAATGTTAAAGTCAATAAACACAACACAAGAGTTTTTAAAATAATTTATTAGTCTGCTCCGGAGGCCGCCCCCTGTCTTCTTTAGCTCTGTTTACCAGGGGGGGCTTCTTCTTTGACGTCTTCGGGTGGGGGCCGCTCTTCGCCGCCGTCCGGTTCTCTTCCACCGCCGGGGGGGGTCGCTTTTAAAAAGGCCCCCCCTCGGCGGGTTTCCTCCGACTTCTTCGGCGGGGGTGGTGTGCTTCTTCTTCCGCTATCCGGGGGGGTCTTCTTCGGCTATCCGGGGGGTCTTCTTCACTCTCCGGGGGTCTTCTGCTATGTTCGCCGCTCACCGCTGTTGACTCGGCGCACCCCGGTTCTTCCTCCAGCTGTCCGGTGCCTTCTCCTTCAGCGCTGAACGTCTATCTTCTTCTTCCGTGCTGTGACATATTCTTCTTCTTCCGGGCTGTGACGTCATCTTCTTCTCTTCTCTAGATGTTGACACGCCGGCTCTTCTCGCTGAAATGACGGATGCGCGGCTTGCATCGGACCTATATAGGCCTCACAGTCCCATCATGCTCTGTACCTACCCATGTGATACCTACCCACGTGGGTAGGTATCACATGGGTAGGTACCAGAGCATGATGGGATTGTGAGGTCTATATAAATCCGATGCAAGCCGCGCACCCGTCATTGCAGCGAGGAAAGGCGACGTGTCAACATCGGGAGAAGAAGAGAAGTGAAGAACATGACGTCACAGCACGGAAGAAGAACTCACAGCACGGAAGGAGAAGAAGACGTACAGCACGGAAGAAGAAGGCACCGGACAGCGAGAGGAAGAACCGGGGTGCGCCGAGTCAACAGCGGAGAGCGGCGAACATAGAAGGAGACCCCCGGAGAGTTGAGAAGACCCCCCGGATAGCGGAGAAGACCCGTCGGGATAGCGGAAGAAGAAGCCCCCCCGCCGAAGACGCCAGAGGAAACCCGCCGGGGGGTGGGGGCTTTTTTAAAAGCGACCCCCCCCCGGCGGTGGAAGAGAACCAGACGGCGGCCCCCACCCACCCGAAGACGTCAAAGAAGAAGCTCCCCCTGGTAAAAGAGCTAATAAAGAAGACAGGGGGAGCCTCCGGAGCAGAAAAATAAATTATTTTAAAAACCCTTGTGTGGTGTGTTTATTAACTTTGACATTTTTCCTACAGGTGAATGGTTAGGGGTACGATGTACCCCATAACCATTCACTTAGGGTGGGGGGCCGGTATCTGGGGGCCCCCTTATTAAAGGGGGCTCCCAGATTCCGATAAGCCTCCCGCCCGCATACCCCGACAACCAACGGCCAGGGTTGTCGGGAAGGGGCCCTGTCCTCATCAACATGGGGACAGGGTGCTCTGAGGTGGGGGCCGCAGTGCGCCCCCCTGCCCCAGAGTACCCAACCCCCCCATGTTGAGGGCATGCAGCCTGGTACGGCTCAGGAGGGGGGGGCGCTCGCTCGTCCCCACTCCCTTCCTGGCCGGCCGGGTAGCGTGCTTTGGATACGGGTCTGGTATGGATTGTAGGGGGACCCCCCTACGCCGTTTTTTTCGGCGTAGGGGGGGCTCTCCTTACAACCCATAACAGACCTAAGGGCCCGGTATGCTCCTGAGGGGGGAACCCATGCCGGATTTTTATTTAAAATCCGGCGGGGACTTCCCCCTCAGGATTCATAACAAACGCCGCACACGTGTAGAATTGGCGGGAATCCAAGTTGGATCTCCCGTCGCTTCTATGACGCGCTTGCTGGGATGTGCTGTCACTATTCCAGTGAGTGCGAGATGTCGGCGAGATCTCGGCACCATGTCGCCGAGAATCAGCGCGATGCTGTCGTGCTAAAAACACAATATCACAAACACCTACTGTAGATACTGGAAACAACCTAAAGTCCCCAATATAATGGAATGGAAAATCGAGGTAGAGAGGATAATGGAGGCAGAGAGATGGGTACATACGGTCAAGGACCAAGAGGACAAATTTAAGGATGTATGGGCAGGGTGGATTTATTACTCTCCTGAAATAGGGAAGGATTAGTTGGGGGCGGAGAGGCTCGGGGGCGGGTGGAGGGGGAAGGGTGAGACAACTGAGATATTTTTTCTTTTTATTCATTTATTTAATAATTTTTTTTTTTTTTGTGTTTGTCTTAGTTTTTGATTTTTTCTCCCCACCTTGGGGGCACTAGAGGGGGAGGAGATAGGGAGGGGGAGATGTGCCCCCCCCCTCCTCTCTTTTCTTTGTTTTTTTTATTTCCACTTTTTTTTCACAGCACTAATTTGGATCACTAAAGAGGAGGAAACAATTAATTAATTAAGTTAACATAGGAGGATAAGTACAGAGGGCCAAATCTTCAAAGGAGATACGCAGGCGGAACTGCTGTTCAGCCTGCGTATCCCTGTGGCTATCTTTGGAAACGATCCTCAGAAGGATTTTTCCAAAGATAGTCAGAAGATCCGACATCTGTAATAGACTTACACTGTCGGATCTTAGGATGCAGTACCACATCCGCCGCTGGGGGCATTTCGAGTCGAAATGCCGCTTTGCGTATGCAAATGATTACTTAAGCAGATCCACAAAGCTTTTTAGCTTTGTGTTTTCTGCGTAAGTTACGTTTTGCATATGTAAAATTAGGGATGCTTTTACAAGGCCTAAACTGTTTAGACCTTGTAAAAACAAACCTTTTTTTTGATCGCCGCGTTTTTTTTTAAATTTCGAATTTTTTTTCCCGGCGCGTATTTTTTTTTTTACCCGACACAACTTTATTGTCCCGTCGCGATCCACAAAGCCCGACGTAAAGTACGTTCGCGCGATGCACGTCAGGAAAAATGACGTCACACGCATGCGCCAAACTTCCGGCGCGGGAGCGTGCCTTATTTGAATAGGAATCGCCCCCTCGAGCAGACGACCGCCTTGCGACGGAGGCACTTAGGTTACACGGCGTGTAATTTCTAGGTAAGTGCTTTGTGGATCGGGCACTTAGGTAGAAATTTAACGCCTGTGTAACTTAACTGCTGAAAGTTAAGTTAGGCAGCTTTTTTTAAAGATTTGGCCCAGAGGGCTCCCCTTAAGGAGTCATAAGAATGGGAACTGGGTTTTTTTTAAGAGAGGTACAGTCACCAATAAAGGTCACAAAATTATAAAGGAAAAGGAAAAAATACACCCCCATTTTTTTTTTTCTCTCTTCTTTTCTTTTTGCCCCCGACCTCCGCCTTTTGTCCTATTAAGGATTTAGGTGGAGGGGGGTTAAGAGAAGGGGAAGTGGGGTTCTAGGATGCACTACAGTCACAAAACTAAGGACTATTAAGTTCTACACAACACTTTTTTTAGTTTTTTTTTTTTTTTTTTTTTTAGGGTGGTATTGAGTTCCTCCTTTTTGTGCCGTAGGGAGGTCATAAGGTGACGGGATTTAGGGGCTCACGGGGAGGGATGGGAGGGGGGGTTTCTTTTCTTTTCTTCTCTCCTTTCCCCCCCCCTCTTTCTTTCACTCCCTAGTGTCCCTCCCTGCCTTAGGTAGGTGGGGGGCGGGACGGGGGGGATTGGAGGAGAGGGAGGGGGAGGCGAATGGTGCTCATGAGGGGGGGGGGGGAATGTAATGTATGTATGTATCTTTATTTAAATATGTATGGAGATGTCTTGTTATAACACTATTTGTTCTTGATTCTGTGATTTGGATCATGGAGAGAGGCAGGAATACAGGTTGCCACACCCCGAAATGATACGATCTCTCAAGGTTCAGCTTACCTGTCACAGATTTATTCACACACTCCTCTACCATATACTAATAGGTAATAATTGAGCAGGAATGGAGGTTTGTCACTGCCATGATTAGGTTGTGTCAGGTCACATTATTAGATAATTATTGAGCAGGTGCTTTCTCGCTATTCTGGCTGACTGGAGTGAAGAAAACAGGTTGTATAGTTGAAGAGACATGAAGTGGCATCCTGGTATTGTAGGTGAGTACATTTGCTTATGTACTACTCTCTATCCCCCACTCTTAGGCTATATTCACACTGGAACTTCTACATTTAGCTTTTCTTAACAAAGAAAAAGTTATTTGGAAAGTAGGAACAACTTTTTATGCCTTCCCAGATATTTTTTTCTGCATTTAGATGTTCCTGCTTTAAAGTAGATTTAGCATTATTCACATGCATTTAATTGGATCATGCAAACACAGAACTATTTTCTCTGAATACAGCTAAATTGGCTGCATCTAAATGTAGGCAAATACTGTTTGAATGATAACTGTGGATTTATATTTATATATTTATATTATATATATATTTATATTTATATTTAGAAATGTTCCTTTTTTTTTTATTAATGTTACACATTACTTGGTTGACTTTTTGTAAAAAAAAAGAATATATTTATTACAATTATTAATAATATAATTATTCAGTATTATTTTGTCCTTTTGTATCCCCAGACAAATGCTTGATAGCCACTGGTACCTGTCTGGTTAAAGACCCGCTGCTTTAAACTTGTCACACACATTACAAACGAATTGGAATTAATTTACAGTGAATCAATGTTGGAATACATTTTACATAAATAATGGATGAAACATTTATCATTAGATTGTAATCTGTGTGGTAGGTTCATATTATTTAAAAAATATCTAAATATATTTTATATATATATATATATATATATATATATATATATATAAGAAGGCCAGTATGGTGGCCTGAGTTTATGGGAGGAGCCCGGAGGGTATTTAAGCAGCCCACTCACACATGCTCTTTGTCGGTTCAGTGTGCGGTACTACATGTCACTGGGCCGACTCTTCCCAGCTCACCTCATGTCCGTGAGTCTGCGCATTCAATCGCATTCGACATCGAAAGCGCTTTGCGGCTTCTCCCTTCGTGGTCTTCGCCGGCGGTTCCCGCTTACTGTCGCAGGTAGGATTCAAACCTTTTCGTATCTTGTGCAATCTTGCAATTCGTTATGCTTCCTATCCTGCATCCCTTTTGGAAAAAAATCTGCCTCTGAGTTATTGTTGCTTATGTTCCAACATCATTCGGCTCAGGCGTAGTACATTTGTAACTTCCTTCTGCCAAACATACGATTCATTTGTAAATCCATTTGGAGATTGACATGTGTTTGTATGGGTTCTTTGGCAGATTAAGGTGGTAATTGGACTCACATGGTGCCTTGTCTGCACTTGATTAGCCTGGGGGGATGGGTGGTTGGTAGGTGTTCAGTTTCAAAGCAAGGGGTAGCATACACTCTACAACCAATTCGTATCAGATTCGTTCAATACTCCTTACTATCAATTCGTATCGGATTCATTTGATGCATTTTACAACCGTTTTGTATCAGATACATTGCATACTTTCTACCGTTGTCATTCATTGTTTCCCCCATGTCGTATGTTTTAGTTCCCGCAGCGGAACTTACGAATTGCTTGTACACGGTTCTTCTCTCTCATTTATTTACCAAAGTTATTGCCTGTGTGTCATGCATGGCACCACACCACACTCTTGGGATGTGTTGCACATCCACTCCAGTCCAAAGCAAACCCAGTCGCATGTTCACTGCCCAGGGTAGGATTCGTTAGCTTGTTTGTCATGTCAAATTCGTGGCCACTCATGGTGTCACCTGTACCATATGTTTGGTTCCCGCTGTGGAGCTTACAAAGCATTGATACGCACTTCTCGTGTTCTATTTTCTACACCAAACCTCGTTGTTTTGCCCCATGCACGGCATCACGCTACACGTTCCCGACATGTTTCACTCCAGCCACAGTCCGCCGCAAACTCACTCGCATGGCCCACTGTCGCAAGTAAGATTTGTTATTACATTCTTTATGTCTTATTAATTTGCTACCATTCGTTGTCTCCCATATCATTCATTAGTGGCCCCTGTGGAACCTACGATTCAAACAGGCGTTGTCCTTCTACCTTATACTACAAACAAACCAGGTGTTTCTATACTTTCTCAGTAACCCAATTCTTATTGATTGAGACCTTGCAACCATGCAAATCATCTCAGCAGTCTGATACTCTTGTTGAGACCCTTGCAACACATGACTCTTACAAAATGCAAAAAAAAAAACGCAAAAAGGAAAAAAAATATATAAAACGCAAAAAAAAAGAAACAATTGCCACCACGTAATCTCAGCCCAGCAACCTGACACCTGTTGAGACCGTTGCAACGACGCAAAAATATATATATATATAAACGCAAAGAAACGCAAAAGAAAAAAAACGCAAAAAAAAGAAATATAAAGTGCAAAAAAAAAAAAAAAATTTGCCACCTCACAATCTCGGCCCAGCAACCTCTTACAAACGCAAAAAAAAATAAAAAAAAAGACATATAAAAAAAATATAAAAACGCAAAAAAAAAAAAAACGCAAAAAGAAATATAAAAGTGCAGAAAAAAAGAAATTGCCACCACACAATCTCGGCCTAGCAACCTGACGCCTGTTGAGACCATTGCAACCATGCAAAATCGTCTCAGCAGCCTGACACCCTTGTTGAGACCCTTGCAGACGCAATACCGTCTCAGCAGCCTCACACTCATCAAGACCCTTGCAACCACACAATACCGTCTCAGCAGCCTCACACTCATCAAGACCCTTGCAACCACACAATACCGTCTCAGCAGCCTCACACCATTGTTGAGACCCATACAAACGCAATACCGTCTCAGCAGCCCTACACTCATCAAGACCCTTTCAACCACGCAATACCATCTCAGCAGCCTCACACCATTGTTGAGACCCTCGCAAACGCAATACCGTCTCAGCAGCCCCACACTCATCAAGACCCTTGCAACCACGCAATACCGTCTACGCAGCCTCACACCATTGTTGAGACCCTCGCAAACGCAATACCGTCTCAGCAGCCCCACACTCATCAAGGCCCTTGCAACCACGGAATACCGTCTCAGCAGCCTCACACCATAGTTCAGACCTTTGCAAATGCAATACCGTCTCAGCAGCCCCACACTCATCAAGACTCTTGCAACCACGCAATACCGTCTCAGCAGCCTCACACCATTGTTGAGTCCCTTGCAAACACAATACCGTCTCAGCAGCTCCACACTCATCGAGACACTTGCAACCACGCAATACCGTCTTGAGCAACCGCCCACTTGTCAAAGACCTTTGTGACCATGCAGTCTCGCCCCAGCAACCTGGCATTCATTGAGATGTACACTGCTGTTGGTAAACAGACGTTTAGGAACAGTTGGGTGTTTTTCAGACGCCCCTGATTTCTTCTCTGTTATCTTATCAGTACATGTACACAGGATCATTTATAGTCGTTTCTAGGCAGTTGAGTTTAGAAACATTCACGGAAAAAGAAATAAATAAATAAAATGGGTTCAGACGGATGTTCAGAGGCATTCGAAACGCCAATGCCTGTAAGAGCTTGCAAACACTGCCAGATGCGGTAACTCATGTTTACCAGCGTTTCATTCACAGTCATTTTCATAAAAAAATAAAAATAAAGGGGAAAATTGGCTCAGCAACTTGACACTCATTTGAGACCCTTGCTAAATGTAATATCATCTCAGCTACCTCACACCCGTCTAGACCTTTGCAACCACACAATCTCATCTCAGCAACCTGACACCCGTTCAGACCTTTGCAGCCATACAAAGTCGTCTTAGCAACCTGACACTAATTTGAGACCATTGCAAATGCAATATCGTCTCAGCAACCTGACACCCATTCAGACCCTTGCAGCCATACAAAGTTGTCTCAGCGGCCGACACTCATTTGAGACCATTGCAAAACGCAACATCGTCTCAGCAACCCCTCACTTGTTGAGACCCGTGCAACCACACAATGCCATCTCAAAACAAACCTCATTATAATCGAGACCTTTGCAACCACGCAATATCGTCTCAGCAAACCAGACTGAGACCCTTGCAACCACGCAATGCCTCAAAACAAACCTTCATACTAAAGGTCCCTGCAACCACACAATATTGTCCCAGCAACCTGACACTCACTGACACCCTTGCAAAACCGCACAATATTGTCTGCAGTAGTATAAAACACTTTGCGGCACGCACCTACGTGCAAACCCGAATACAAACTAAACTTGCAAACACACCTCAGTGACAAACAATCAGCCACACAAACACACAGTGGCACCCAGTTGGCCATTCATCTTCAGTGGCACGTGGGCCACTCATCTTTTCTCTGTGTTTTTTCCCTGCGGTTAGTTCAGGTTTTCATCCAGCACTAGCGAGTGCACGTTGGCCTGCGAGTGCACGTTGGCCTGCGAGTGCACGTTGGCCTGCGAGTGCATGTATATCGTCTTGTTGAGCACCTGTGTATTGTCTTGATTTTCTCACACCAACGCAAGATCCAGTCCAAGTTCTCAAACTAGACCAAGCATCAGTAGCAGACTTGGCTATGTGGGACAACTTCACCACCTGATAGAACAGCATTTCAATCTTCATCCCGGCAGTGTCAGCCGAGCCACCAAAGGCTTTTGCAGCCATTTTTAGGCCACCACTGGTTCTCCAAACCTTGGCCCCCAGAAATTCTCTTAAATTTTTGCTTCACCCAGTCTTCATCACGCCTCGTGCTGCACCCCATCGTGGCAGCTGCCCAGGTCTGGGACCACACTTGAACAGGACAGACACTGTTCTTCACCACAGACAATCAGGCCACAGCCGACATCATCAATTAAGGTAGATCTAAGTCACTCCCCATCACTTCCTGTGCAGGCTCGCGTAGCTGTCACTCCGTCACCAGTTAATATCTTATGTAGACCTTTTCCAGGCAAATACAAAAAGCAGCTGATGCACTTTCCTATTCCAACCTTGGAATGGATGTTTTTCCAGCTAGAGCCTGGAGCCGACCCAACAACTATCCCTGTCCCACCATGGACATTGCTGACGATGGACTGAAGTCGCATCTCACCAACGCAACGCAATCCAACTTATTAACCACTCCTTGGCACGCAAAACACTGAAGGCATATCGCACTGCTCGGAACACTAATCGCACATTTTTGGCCCCTGCCCCTTGAGCAGCAATAGGCAACGTTGGACACATCCTAGCCTTCATATCGTATTGCCACATGCAGCTGACCATTTCTCACAATACTATCACGCCATATCTAGATGGCATCCAGCATTTCCTGTCCCTGCAGGACCCCAGTCAGTATTCTCGGGCATACAGAAGCACCAACCTGTAGTCAGTGGCAAGCACCTACCTTTCAAGAGCCCCCTCTTAGGGACATGTCTAAAATCCTTACTCGTTCCCTGTTTAGGGCTTTGCCCAGACTAGTCACCCAAACAGCCTTCTACCAGGCCTTCTACGGTTCCCTACAACCTAGTGAATTTAGTCAGCGGCTCCGGCAGTCAGACACTGCTCCGACGCCACCCGACTCGCTTTCGAACCACTACACTCACAGGGCCAGATTCATGTACAATGGTGCAGATTTGCACCGGCGTGGCGCATCATTTTTAGACTATACCGGTCCAGCGTGGAGCGGCAGTTAGGTAATTCAAGAAACTTTTTTTGTCTACGATGCCCCAGCGGGGCGGATTTTAGACGGCGTAAGGCGGGGTAAGGCCAAATGGGAGTCACCCTATGCTAATTAAGTGCCGACCGTGGTGCAGGGGTCACGCCGGGGCGCATCTTAGACCGCACATGCTCAGTGACATCCAGGGGTAAATGCCCCAATCTGCACATGCTCAGAACTGCGCCCTGGCGTGACCCCTGAGCTACGCCGGCCCACTACCAACGCCCAGTCCATAAATCAGCCCAGACTTCCGCCCTGCAGGTGCAAATGTACTGAAGCTTTTTTTTTCCAAGCTAGGTCGTTTGCATTGTGGTGGGGCAGTTATGGCTGATGAGGAATCCTCAGGTGGGCGGATGACCAATTTCAGCCCAGAGGAGAGGGCTGTAATTATTGAGGGCCTCTCCCAACATGGGGACCGCCTCTATGGGCCACAGAGTGGCTGCCCCTGTCATGTTGGCACACAGATGTGAGTGATAGATAGGGGGCGCTAGTGACACAAAAAATTATTTTTTTCTTTATAGTGGTAGCAATTACAAATATATGTGATACAAATTAAAAAATAAACAACAACTAAATGATCTAAGCTAGTTAGCAAAGACACAATTGATTCAGTAATTGAAAAATTAAGATTCACAAGGGAACCTCTTGATTGAAAAGAGATGTGCTCCCAACACCTTATGACAAGAATTAATTCTTATGTGATAATAATGTCCATATATATAGTGGGAGTGAGCCACTTAAATAACAATAAAGTGAATCTTGCAGTGGACCAGAAGAAACAACGTGCAATCCTCTCATAAACTGCAGTGCTTAGAAATCCTTCCACCAATTCCGCAGAAACGACACCCAAAAGTGAATAAATATATGCGCTTACCACAGCGCTTTGACTCCTTTAATTAAAAAGAAAGTCAAACACGCTTGTGCAGTTCTGAATGTCTGCAAACATATAATGCGTTCTCCAGTAGTTGACACAGGCAAATCTTCTCCCAATATTCTCAGAAATGAAATGAAAAACAGAAAAACTCCATAGTGCAACCGGTTTTTAATATAAAATGATAAAACAAAACATGGGCCAAGTGGCCACTTACATTAAAAGGTGCCCATCCCGGCACTGGGTCTGCGGGCCTTTAAATGAGGAGGTGGAACCTCAATTTGCATGCGGTGTGTGTCCCCTCTTGCCTCGCCAGCTCACAGAAGTCGGATGATGGGAATAGATAAAAAACGTGACCAGGCTACGCCGCCGACGATCGTTTCGTGTAAACGTCTTCAGGGGGGCGTGCCTGGTCACTGGGGTCACGTTAATTTATTTGGAGGCGAGCGGAATAACTCCGCTTGATTGACATGCTAACCGGCCAATGACAGCTCGGCTGCAGTTTGGAAGAGACCCGGAAGTGGCCAGCAATAATGGACAGATGCTGGAGCCAATAACATTGCAGCATCTAAGCACGGTGGGCCGGAAGTGCTTCGCTTGATTGACAAGCTGTCTGGCCAATAGCAACTCAGTTGCGGTCTAAAAGAGACCCGGATGTGGCTGAAACTAATGGGCAGATGCTAGAGCCAATTATAGCACAGCAACAGAACATTGTGGGCCGGAGGGAGAAAAAGAATGATGGACACAAAAATTCACCAATCACGGCACAGTCCCAGTACTGGCTTCGGCACTTACATATGAGAATAAATTAATTGTAACATCACCCTCTATTCTTCAGCAATTGAGTTAGTAATAATGACTATATTTATTTCTCCATCTCTGTCTAGGAAGGGGATATAGTTTGAATATAAGGATTAAATTAAAAAGTTTAAAAAAATTTTATAATGGGATATAATGGATAATGTAAAACTGTCTTCTCAAAAAACGCCACAAAATGGCACCCTATATTTATTTAGAAGAGAGTATCTATTCAATGGGAAATTAATGTTTATTCAATATGAAAAAGAGAACAAATAATTCCTCAGATGTTTTAACATCAGAGGGAAGATATTTAGATCTAGAATGATTAATTCAATCCCCTAAGGAAAGAAAATAAAAATAAAAATATATATATGTGGTATTACTCACATAACTATATTAGATGAATATACAAATATATTCAGCAACCCCACCCAAAAACTAAAAATGTCTGTCGATTGACTCATAAAGGAAATATGGTAAATCTGGACAGATGATATTACAAAACAAAAAAGTATATGTGAAAGAGATGGACATTTTTGCACTGTACATATATCAGAAAAAAGGGGGGGGGGGATACACAAAGCTCAGTCATTGGATAAGAAGCAGTTAAGATCAAGTTCGATGTTAAGGCCCAAAGGCTGCATGCTTCTGAGCTTGTGTATCCACATGGTCTCATTCTGAGAGATGGCTCTTCTCATATGAGTACCCCGCCAGTGGTTCGATACCTTGTCAATTCCATAGAACTGGCAAAGAGATGGATCACTTTGGTGATATTTTTCAAAATGTCTCGAAACACTGTGGTTCGGGAATTTCTTTTTGATATTTGCCAAATGTTCATTTATCCTCACTCTTAGTTTACGAGTGGTACGGCCTACGTACTGGAGCGAACAAGGGCACTCCAGGACGTAGGTAACATGATCAGAATTGCAAGTGATCAGTGGTTTGATTTTGAACTTATCTTTGGTTACATTGGACTGGAAATGTGTTCGTTTTTTTGTGGCTCCAGGTTTTCTTGTAATCTGGCAAGCATTGCAACGTGTGCAATGATGGAAACCAGAGCCATCTAGGAAGGTACTCAATTTTTTGGGGGGATCTGGTACATTTTTGGCTATCCGATTTCTAAGCCCCGGAGCTCTTCTATATATGAATTTTGGTTTTGATGTGATTGATGTCACCAAATCGGGATCTTTTAAAAGTAATGGCCAATGCCTCTTAAATATGGTCTCCACCTGACGATATTGTCGATGAAATCCTGAGATGAAAGGAACTTGGCTCTCAAATAATTTTTTTGGTTTGGTGGTAAGTAAAGATTCTCTTTCCATTGCAGACACTTGGGTCAATACTTTATTTAGATTTCCTTCAGAATAGCCTTTTTCCAAAAATGTGTTTGTCAATACTTTAGCTTGTGCTTCAAAATCTCTTTGTGTAGCACAATTGCGTCTTAGGCGCATGTATTGGCCTTTTGGAATGGCTCCTACCCACTGGGGGTGGTGGCAACTAGTAGTTGGCACGAAGCCATTTCTATCAGTTGCTTTGAAGTATGTTTTTGTTTCAAATAAAGTTGCATTTTTTGTGATGGTAAGATCTAGATAGTTCACTGTCTCCATACTTATTTCGGCTGTAAATTTGAGGCTATACTTGTTAGTATTCATCTGGGCAAGAAAAACTTTTAAACTACTTTCTGAACCTTCCCAAAAGAGGATCACATCGTCTATATATCTCCGGTAGAAATACAGAGACTGGTTACGGTTGGAAAAAATACTTTCGTGTTCCCATTTATTGAGAACTACATTGGCTACACTGGGAGCATATCTAGCTCCCATAGCCACTCCGCTGGATTGGTTGTAGTACTGTTGGTTCGCCCAGAAGAAATTGTTAGTCATAGCCAACTTGAGACCCTTCACCAAAAATTTAATCTGTGCCCTTTTCAGAATAGATTGTTTGGTCAGTGCCCATTTTATTGCTTGTAGTGCATCTGAATGCGTAATGTTCGTATATAACGATTCGATGTCTACTGTCACTAGAATGGTGTGTTCTGTGGCCGAAAGGTTTTTAAGTGCAATTATAAGGTCCTTGCTGTCTTTTAGGTAGGAAGGACTTAATGGGACCAATGATTTAAAGAAACTATCTAAATATTCTCCCAACCGGGAAAAGAGCGATTCTATGCCGCTAATTATTGGCCTGCCGGGAGGATGTTCTCTGTCTTTGTGCACTTTAGGCAAAATATACATGACAGGAACTTTAGGTGCATGGATAATCAGATATGCAGCTTCTTTCTGATTGAGAATTTTACGAGCCACTCCTTCTTCAATCCACTCAGAAAGCAGATCTTTTAATTTCAAAGTAGGATTCCCATACAAAGGTTGATACGTTGATGTATCCCTCAGTAGTCTTTCCATTTCCGAATAATACATTTCTTTATTCAAGATCACTAAGCCTCCACCTTTGTCGGCGGGGCGTATCACAATTTGTTTATTTTCTTCCAATAGTTTGATCCCTTCCCAAATTTTATTATTAGATGCGTGTTGGGACACTTTAAGTTCTCGTACATCTTCTTGAACCATAGTTTTGAAAGCCTCAATCTGATGGTTCATACCTTTTTTAGGATTGAACGTGGAATTATTTTTGAGTCCGCTATGTTGATAGACAAGGTCCTCTTTAATACCCTCATTCATAGTACTCTTCCCTGCAAAATATTTTTTTATGTTTAATTTGCGAATGTATTTTTCCACATCGACAAAAATTTCAAACTTATCGATGTTTTTTTCGGGTGCAAATTTAAGTCCTTGTTGTAGTACTTCTAGTTCAGGTTCCGAAAATTCTACCCCTGCTAGATTGAAGATACCATCATTTAGTCCACTCTTTTTCTTTTTCGTTCTGCCTCGTCCTCTTCTACCTCTTTTTCTTTTTGATATTGAGGAGACTTGGGAGGGATGCGATAGGGCTCTTTCCATCCCCTCCATTCCCCCTGGTATTGATTTTGATAGGGGGCCGGTCTCCCTCTGAAATTTCCTCGAGACCCACCCCTGGGTGGTCTGGGAGGGTAGGAATATCTATTTTGATCATAATAGCCATTATCTGTCTGACGAGGATCAGGAGCAGGATATCTATGATAGGCATCCATAGGATACGGTTGCGGATAAGGTTGTGGATAGGGGTAGTAAGGAGGAGCCGAAGCTTTTGAAGGGTTCGCCTGGGATCTAACAACAGATTTAATAGGCTTATTAGGAGTGTTAGATCTAGCAGGGACCTTTTTCCGCACTGTGGGTGGCGGTATGGTTCCTGGTCCTTTGGCTGGAGATGATTCCGGTGATTCAGCCAAGTTTGGTGTAACCTGCCATTTATATACTTTATCTTCTTCATAATCCCTTATATCTCTTTGGTATTTTTTGAGTTTTTTATTTTTTATTTCACCATCATATTTATTTAGGTGCACTTGTAGGAGCTTGGTTTTTTCTGTATACTCGCTATGGACTTTGAATGGCTCCATTCTTTCTTTAAGTTCGGCGATTTTAGCATCTAATAATTTATTTTTTGCCTTTCGTCGTTTCACCATTAGCTGCATCAGCTTTTGTTCACAGGCGTTAAAAAACTGGAACCATTCATCCAACAACTGTAAATCCTCGATCCCATCATTGGGACCGACATCCCATCTGAGTCTCCTGGGTGTGAGATTTTTTCCTATGTACATTTCGAAGGACGCAATGTCCCACCATAATCTGATTTGCTTTTCCATATCACTTTGTAATTGCTTAAGGCCTAATTCTAAGTCTATATTAGGACTCGGGGCCTGTTGGAAGATCTCCTCAAGGTTAACGTGTCTATCTCGCATGAAATTGAACACGTCCATGGCAGCGTGGAAAATAGATTTAGTAAAGAGAAAATAGTAGATGACTCAATTACTAAGACAAAATGTTTGAGAGTTGATTTTCGCGCCAATATAGTATAAGTGGAACATAAAAACTTATTAGATAGAATATAAAAAAATATATATATAAATAAATATATGTTAAAGAAGCTGCTCCCCTAGAAATATATGAGAGCGATCTCTCATTATATTTAGTGAATGAGTGATAGATAGGGGGCGCTAGTGACACAAAAAATTATTTTTTTCTTTATAGTGGTAGCAATTACAAATATATGTGATACAAATTAAAAAATAAACAACAACTAAATGATCTAAGCTAGTTAGCAAAGACACAATTGATTCAGTAATTGAAAAATTAAGATTCACAAGGGAACCTCTTGATTGAAAAGAGATGTGCTCCCAACACCTTATGACAAGAATTAATTCTTATGTGATAATAATGTCCATATATATAGTGGGAGTGAGCCACTTAAATAACAATAAAGTGAATCTTGCAGTGGACCAGAAGAAACAACGTGCAATCCTCTCATAAACTGCAGTGCTTAGAAATCCTTCCACCAATTCCGCAGAAACGACACCCAAAAGTGAATAAATATATGCGCTTACCACAGCGCTTTGACTCCTTTAATTAAAAAGAAAGTCAAACACGCTTGTGCAGTTCTGAATGTCTGCAAACATATAATGCGTTCTCCAGTAGTTGACACAGGCAAATCTTCTCCCAATATTCTCAGAAATGAAATGAAAAACAGAAAAACTCCATAGTGCAACCGGTTTTTAATATAAAATGATAAAACAAAACATGGGCCAAGTGGCCACTTACATTAAAAGGTGCCCATCCCGGCACTGGGTCTGCGGGCCTTTAAATGAGGAGGTGGAACCTCAATTTGCATGCGGTGTGTGTCCCCTCTTGCCTCGCCAGCTCACAGAAGTCGGATGATGGGAATAGATAAAAAACGTGACCAGGCTACGCCGCCGACGATCGTTTCGTGTAAACGTCTTCAGGGGGGCGTGCCTGGTCACTGGGGTCACGTTAATTTATTTGGAGGCGAGCGGAATAACTCCGCTTGATTGACATGCTAACCGGCCAATGACAGCTCGGCTGCAGTTTGGAAGAGACCCGGAAGTGGCCAGCAATAATGGACAGATGCTGGAGCCAATAACATTGCAGCATCTAAGCACGGTGGGCCGGAAGTGCTTCGCTTGATTGACAAGCTGTCTGGCCAATAGCAACTCAGTTGCGGTCTAAAAGAGACCCGGATGTGGCCGAAACTAATGGGCAGATGCTAGAGCCAATTATAGCACAGCAACAGAACATTGTGGGCCGGAGGGAGAAAAAGAATGATGGACACAAAAATTCACCAATCACGGCACAGTCCCAGTACTGGCTTCGGCACTTACATATGAGAATAAATTAATTGTAACATCACCCTCTATTCTTCAGCAATTGAGTTAGTAATAATGACTATATTTATTTCTCCATCTCTGTCTAGGAAGGGGATATAGTTTGAATATAAGGATTAAATTAAAAAGTTTAAAAAATTTTTATAATGGGATATAATGGATAATGTAAAACTGTCTTCTCAAAAAACGCCACAAAATGGCACCCTATATTTATTTAGAAGAGAGTATCTATTCAATGGGAAATTAATGTTTATTCAATATGAAAAAGAGAACAAATAATTCCTCAGATGTTTTAACATCAGAGGGAAGATATTTAGATCTAGAATGATTAATTCAATCCCCTAAGGAAAGAAAATAAAAATAAAAATATATATATGTGGTATTACTCACATAACTATATTAGATGAATATACAAATATATTCAGCAACCCCACCCAAAAACTAAAAATGTCTGTCGATTGACTCATAAAGGAAATATGGTAAATCTGGACAGATGATATTACAAAACAAAAAAGTATATGTGAAAGAGATGGACATTTTTGCACTGTACATATATCAGAAAAAAGGGGGGGGGGATACACAAAGCTCAGTCATTGGATAAGAAGCAGTTAAGATCAAGTTCGATGTTAAGGCCCAAAGGCTGCATGCTTCTGAGCTTGTGTATCCACATGGTCTCATTCTGAGAGATGGCTCTTCTCATATGAGTACCCCGCCAGTGGTTCGATACCTTGTCAATTCCATAGAACTGGCAAAGAGATGGATCACTTTGGTGATATTTTTCAAAATGTCTCGAAACACTGTGGTTCGGGAATTTCTTTTTGATATTTGCCAAATGTTCATTTATCCTCACTCTTAGTTTACGAGTGGTACGGCCTACGTACTGGAGCGAACAAGGGCACTCCAGGACGTAGGTAACATGATCAGAATTGCAAGTGATCAGTGGTTTGATTTTGAACTTATCTTTGGTTACATTGGACTGGAAATGTGTTCGTTTTTTTGTGGCTCCAGGTTTTCTTGTAATCTGGCAAGCATTGCAACGTGTGCAATGATGGAAACCAGAGCCATCTAGGAAGGTACTCAATTTTTTGGGGGGATCTGGTACATTTTTGGCTATCCGATTTCTAAGCCCCGGAGCTCTTCTATATATGAATTTTGGTTTTGATGTGATTGATGTCACCAAATCGGGATCTTTTAAAAGTAATGGCCAATGCCTCTTAAATATGGTCTCCACCTGACGATATTGTCGATGAAATCCTGAGATGAAAGGAACTTGGCTCTCAAATAATTTTTTTGGTTTGGTGGTAAGTAAAGATTCTCTTTCCATTGCAGACACTTGGGTCAATACTTTATTTAGATTTCCTTCAGAATAGCCTTTTTCCAAAAATTTGTTTGTCAATACTTTAGCTTGTGCTTCAAAATCTCTTTGTGTAGCACAATTGCGTCTTAGGCGCATGTATTGGCCTTTTGGAATGGCTCCTACCCACTGGGGGTGGTGGCAACTAGTAGTTGGCACGAAGCCATTTCTATCAGTTGCTTTGAAGTATGTTTTTGTTTCAAATAAAGTTGCATTTTTTGTGATGGTAAGATCTAGATAGTTCACTGTCTCCATACTTATTTCGGCTGTAAATTTGAGGCTATACTTGTTAGTATTCATCTGGGCAAGAAAAACTTTTAAACTACTTTCTGAACCTTCCCAAAAGAGGATCACATCGTCTATATATCTCCGGTAGAAATACAGAGACTGGTTACGGTTGGAAAAAATACTTTCGTGTTCCCATTTATTGAGAACTACATTGGCTACATTGGCTACTACTAGTTGCCACCACCCCCAGTGGGTAGGAGCCATTCCAAAAGGCCAATACATGCGCCTAAGACGCAATTGTGCTACACAAAGAGATTTTGAAGCACAAGCTAAAGTATTGACAAACAAATTTTTGGAAAAAGGCTATTCTGAAGGAAATCTAAATAAAGTATTGACCCAAGTGTCTGCAATGGAAAGAGAATCTTTACTTACCACCAAACCAAAAAAATTATTTGAGAGCCAAGTTCCTTTCATCTCAGGATTTCATCGACAATATCGTCAGGTGGAGACCATATTTAAGAGGCATTGGCCATTACTTTTAAAAGATACCGATTTGGTGACATCAATCACATCAAAACCAAAATTCATATATAGAAGAGCTCCGGGGCTTAGAAATCGGATAGCCAAAAATGTACCAGATCCCCCCAAAAAATTGAGTACCTTCCTAGATGGCTCTGGTTTCCATCATTGCACACGTTGCAATGCTTGCCAGATTACAAGAAAACCTGGAGCCACAAAAAAACGAACACATTTCCAGTCCAATGTAACCAAAGATAAGTTCAAAATCAAACCACTGATCACTTGCAATTCTGATCATGTTACCTACGTCCTGGAGTGCCCTTGTTCGCTCCAGTACGTAGGCCGTACCACTCGTAAACTAAGAGTGAGGATAAATGAACATTTGGCAAATATCAAAAAGAAATTCCCGAACCACAGTGTTTCGAGACATTTTGAAAAATATCACCAAAGTGATCCATCTCTTTGCCAGTTCTATGGAATTGACAAGGTATCGAACCACTGGCGGGGTACTCATATGAGAAGAGCCATCTCTCAGAATGAGACCATGTGGATACACAAGCTCAGAAGCATGCAGCCTTTGGGCCTTAACATCGAACTTGATCTTAACTGCTTCTTATCCAATGACTGAGCTTTGTGTATCCCCCCCCCCTTTTTTCTGATATATGTACAGTGCAAAAATGTCCATCTCTTTCACATATACTTTTTTGTTTTGTAATATCATCTGTCCAGATTTACCATATTTCCTTTATGAGTCAATCGACAGACATTTTTAGTTTTTGGGTGGGGTTGCTGAATATATTTGTATATTCATCTAATATAGTTATGTGAGTAATACCACATATATATATATTTTTATTTTTATTTTCTTTCCTTAGGGGATTGAATTAATCATTCTAGATCTAAATATCTTCCCTCTGATGTTAAAACATCTGAGGAATTATTTGTTCTCTTTTTCATATTGAATAAACATTAATTTCCCATTGAATAGATACTCTCTTCTAAATAAATATAGGGTGCCATTTTGTGGCGTTTTTTGAGAAGACAGTTTTACATTATCCATTATATCCCATTATAAAAATTTTTTAAACTTTTTAATTTAATCCTTATATTCAAACTATATCCCCTTCCTAGACAGAGATGGAGAAATAAATATAGTCATTATTACTAACTCAATTGCTGAAGAATAGAGGGTGATGTTACAATTAATTTATTCTCATATGTAAGTGCCGAAGCCAGTACTGGGACTGTGCCGTGATTGGTGAATTTTTGTGTCCATCATTCTTTTTCTCCCTCCGGCCCACAATGTTCTGTTGCTGTGCTATAATTGGCTCTAGCATCTGCCCATTAGTTTCGGCCACATCCGGGTCTCTTTTAGACCGCAACTGAGTTGCTATTGGCCAGACAGCTTGTCAATCAAGTGAAGCACTTCCGGCCCACCGTGCTTAGATGCTGCAATGTTATTGGCTCCAGCATCTGTCCATTATTGCTGGCCACTTCCGGGTCTCTTCCAAACTGCAGCCGAGCTGTCATTGGCCGGTTAGCATGTCAATCAAGCGGAGTTATTCCGCTCGCCTCCAAATAAATTAACGTGACCCCAGTGACCAGGCACGCCCCCCTGAAGACGTTTACACGAAACGATCGTCGGCGGCGTAGCCTGGTCACGTTTTTTATCTATTCCCATCATCCGACTTCTGTGAGCTGGCGAGGCAAGAGGGGACACACACCGCATGCAAATTGAGGTTCCACCTCCTCATTTAAAGGCCCGCAGACCCAGTGCCGGGATGGGCACCTTTTAATGTAAGTGGCCACTTGGCCCATGTTTTGTTTTATCATTTTATATTAAAAACCGGTTGCACTATGGAGTTTTTCTGTTTTTCATTTCATTTCTGAGAATATTGGGAGAAGATTTGCCTGTGTCAACTACTGGAGAACGCATTATATGTTTGCAGACATTCAGAACTGCACAAGCGTGTTTGACTTTCTTTTTAATTAAAGGAGTCAAAGCGCTGTGGTAAGCGCATATATTTATTCACTTTTGGGTGTCGTTTCTGCGGAATTGGTGGAAGGATTTCTAAGCACTGCAGTTTATGAGAGGATTGCACGTTGTTTCTTCTGGTCCACTGCAAGATTCACTTTATTGTTATTTAAGTGGCTCACTCCCACTATATATATGGACATTATTATCACATAAGAATTAATTCTTGTCATAAGGTGTTGGGAGCACATCTCTTTTCAATCAAGAGGTTCCCTTGTGAATCTTAATTTTTCAATTACTGAATCAATTGTGTCTTTGCTAACTAGCTTAGATCATTTAGTTGTTGTTTATTTTTTAATTTGTATCACATATATTTGTAATTGCTACCACTATAAAGAAAAAAATAATTTTTTGTGTCACTAGCGCCCCCTATCTATCACTCATTCACTAAATATAATGAGAGATCGCTCTCATATATTTCTAGGGGAGCAGCTTCTTTAACATATATTTATTTATATATATATTTTTTTATATTCTATCTAATAAGTTTTTATGTTCCACTTATACTATATTGGCGCGAAAATCAACTCTCAAACATTTTGTCTTAGTAATTGAGTCATCTACTATTTTCTCTTTACTAAATCTATTTTCCACGCTGCCATGGACGTGTTCAATTTCATGCGAGATAGACACGTTAACCTTGAGGAGATCTTCCAACAGGCCCCGAGTCCTAATATAGACTTAGAATTAGGCCTTAAGCAATTACAAAGTGATATGGAAAAGCAAATCAGATTATGGTGGGACATTGCGTCCTTCGAAATGTACATAGGAAAAAATCTCACACCCAGGAGACTCAGATGGGATGTCGGTCCCAATGATGGGATCGAGGATTTACAGTTGTTGGATGAATGGTTCCAGTTTTTTAACGCCTGTGAACAAAAGCTGATGCAGCTAATGGTGAAACGACGAAAGGCAAAAAATAAATTATTAGATGCTAAAATCGCCGAACTTAAAGAAAGAATGGAGCCATTCAAAGTCCATAGCGAGTATACAGAAAAAACCAAGCTCCTACAAGTGCACCTAAATAAATATGATGGTGAAATAAAAAATAAAAAACTCAAAAAATACCAAAGAGATATAAGGGATTATGAAGAAGATAAAGTATATAAATGGCAGGTTACACCAAACTTGGCTGAATCACCGGAATCATCTCCAGCCAAAGGACCAGGAACCATACCGCCACCCACAGTGCGGAAAAAGGTCCCTGCTAGATCTAACACTCCTAATAAGCCTATTAAATCTGTTGTTAGATCCCAGGCGAACCCTTCAAAAGCTTCGGCTCCTCCTTACTACCCCTATCCACAACCTTATCCGCAACCGTATCCTATGGATGCCTATCATAGATATCCTGCTCCTGATCCTCGTCAGACAGATAATGGCTATTATGATCAAAATAGATATTCCTACCCTCCCAGACCACCCAGGGGTGGGTCTCGAGGAAATTTCAGAGGGAGACCGGCCCCCTATCAAAATCAATACCAGGGGGAATGGAGGGGATGGAAAGAGCCCTATCGCATCCCTCCCAAGTCTCCTCAATATCAAAAAGAAAAAGAGGTAGAAGAGGACGAGGCAGAACGAAAAAGAAAAAGAGTGGACTAAATGATGGTATCTTCAATCTAGCAGGGGTAGAATTTTCGGAACCTGAACTAGAAGTACTACAACAAGGACTTAAATTTGCACCCGAAAAAAACATCGATAAGTTTGAAATTTTTGTCGATGTGGAAAAATACATTCGCAAATTAAACATAAAAAAATATTTTGCAGGGAAGAGTACTATGAATGAGGGTATTAAAGAGGACCTTGTCTATCAACATAGCGGACTCAAAAATAATTCCACGTTCAATCCTAAAAAAGGTATGAACCATCAGATTGAGGCTTTCAAAACTATGGTTCAAGAAGATGTACGAGAACTTAAAGTGTCCCAACACGCATCTAATAATAAAATTTGGGAAGGGATCAAACTATTGGAAGAAAATAAACAAATTGTGATACGCCCCGCCGACAAAGGTGGAGGCTTAGTGATCTTGAATAAAGAAATGTATTATTCGGAAATGGAAAGACTACTGAGGGATACATCAACGTATCAACCTTTGTATGGGAATCCTACTTTGAAATTAAAAGATCTGCTTTCTGAGTGGATTGAAGAAGGAGTGGCTCGTAAAATTCTCAATCAGAAAGAAGCTGCATATCTGATTATCCATGCACCTAAAGTTCCTGTCATGTATATTTTGCCTAAAGTGCACAAAGACAGAGAACATCCTCCCGGCAGGCCAATAATTAGCGGCATAGAATCGCTCTTTTCCCGGTTGGGAGAATATTTAGATAGTTTCTTTAAATCATTGGTCCCATTAAGTCCTTCCTACCTAAAAGACAGCAAGGACCTTATAATTGCACTTAAAAACCTTTCGGCCACAGAACACACCATTCTAGTGACAGTAGACATCGAATCGTTATATACGAACATTACACATTCAGATGCACTACAAGCAATAAAATGGGCACTGACCAAACAATCTATTCTGAAAAGGGCACAGATTAAATTTTTGGTGAAGGGTCTCAAGTTGGCTATGACTAACAATTTCTTCTGGGCGAACCAACAGTACTACAACCAATCCAGCGGAGTGGCTATGGGAGCTAGATATGCTCCCAGTGTAGCCAATGTAGTTCTCAATAAATGGGAACACGAAAGTATTTTTTCCAACCGTAACCAGTCTCTGTATTTCTACCGGAGATATATAGACGATGTGATCCTCTTTTGGGAAGGTTCAGAAAGTAGTTTAAAAGTTTTTCTTGCCCAGATGAATACTAACAAGTATAGCCTCAAATTTACAGCCGAAATAAGTATGGAGACAGTGAACTATCTAGATCTTACCATCACAAAAAATGCAACTTTATTTGAAACAAAAACATACTTCAAAGCAACTGATAGAAATGGCTTTGTGCCAACTACTAGTTGCCACCACCCCCAGTGGGTAGGAGCCATTCCAAAAGGCCAATACATGCGCCTAAGACGCAATTGTGCTACACAAAGAGATTTTGAAGCACAAGCTAAAGTATTGACAAACAAATTTTTGGAAAAAGGCTATTCTGAAGGAAATCTAAATAAAGTATTGACCCAAGTGTCTGCAATGGAAAGAGAATCTTTACTTACCACCAAACCAAAAAAATTATTTGAGAGCCAAGTTCCTTTCATCTCAGGATTTCATCGACAATATCGTCAGGTGGAGACCATATTTAAGAGGCATTGGCCATTACTTTTAAAAGATCCCGATTTGGTGACATCAATCACATCAAAACCAAAATTCATATATAGAAGAGCTCCGGGGCTTAGAAATCGGATAGCCAAAAATGTACCAGATCCCCCCAAAAAATTGAGTACCTTCCTAGATGGCTCTGGTTTCCATCATTGCACACGTTGCAATGCTTGCCAGATTACAAGAAAACCTGGAGCCACAAAAAAACGAACACATTTCCAGTCCAATGTAACCAAAGATAAGTTCAAAATCAAACCACTGATCACTTGCAATTCTGATCATGTTACCTACGTCCTGGAGTGCCCTTGTTCGCTCCAGTACGTAGGCCGTACCACTCGTAAACTAAGAGTGAGGATAAATGAACATTTGGCAAATATCAAAAAGAAATTCCCGAACCACAGTGTTTCGAGACATTTTGAAAAATATCACCAAAGTGATCCATCTCTTTGCCAGTTCTATGGAATTGACAAGGTATCGAACCACTGGCGGGGTACTCATATGAGAAGAGCCATCTCTCAGAATGAGACCATGTGGATACACAAGCTCAGAAGCATGCAGCCTTTGGGCCTTAACATCGAACTTGATCTTAACTGCTTCTTATCCAATGACTGAGCTTTGTGTATCCCCCCCCCTTTTTTCTGATATATGTACAGTGCAAAAATGTCCATCTCTTTCACATATACTTTTTTGTTTTGTAATATCATCTGTCCAGATTTACCATATTTCCTTTATGAGTCAATCGACAGACATTTTTAGTTTTTGGGTGGGGTTGCTGAATATATTTGTATATTCATCTAATATAGTTATGTGAGTAATACCACATATATATATTTTTATTTTTATTTTCTTTCCTTAGGGGATTGAATTAATCATTCTAGATCTAAATATCTTCCCTCTGATGTTAAAACATCTGAGGAATTATTTGTTCTCTTTTTCATATTGAATAAACATTAATTTCCCATTGAATAGATACTCTCTTCTAAATAAATATAGGGTGCCATTTTGTGGCGTTTTTTGAGAAGACAGTTTTACATTATCCATTATATCCCATTATAAAAATTTTTAAACTTTTTAATTTAATCCTTATATTCAAACTATATCCCCTTCCTAGACAGAGATGGAGAAATAAATATAGTCATTATTACTAACTCAATTGCTGAAGAATAGAGGGTGATGTTACAATTAATTTATTCTCATATGTAAGTGCCGAAGCCAGTACTGGGACTGTGCCGTGATTGGTGAATTTTTGTGTCCATCATTCTTTTTCTCCCTCCGGCCCACAATGTTCTGTTGCTGTGCTATAATTGGCTCTAGCATCTGCCCATTAGTTTCGGCCACATCCGGGTCTCTTTTAGACCGCAACTGAGTTGCTATTGGCCAGACAGCTTGTCAATCAAGCGAAGCACTTCCGGCCCACCGTGCTTAGATGCTGCAATGTTATTGGCTCCAGCATCTGTCCATTATTGCTGGCCACTTCCGGGTCTCTTCCAAACTGCAGCCGAGCTGTCATTGGCCGGTTAGCATGTCAATCAAGCGGAGTTATTCCGCTCGCCTCCAAATAAATTAACGTGACCCCAGTGACCAGGCACGCCCCCCTGAAGACGTTTACACGAAACGATCGTCGGCGGCGTAGCCTGGTCACGTTTTTTATCTATTCCCATCATCCGACTTCTGTGAGCTGGCGAGGCAAGAGGGGACACACACCGCATGCAAATTGAGGTTCCACCTCCTCATTTAAAGGCCCGCAGACCCAGTGCCGGGATGGGCACCTTTTAATGTAAGTGGCCACTTGGCCCATGTTTTGTTTTATCATTTTATATTAAAAACCGGTTGCACTATGGAGTTTTTCTGTTTTTCATTTCATTTCTGAGAATATTGGGAGAAGATTTGCCTGTGTCAACTACTGGAGAACGCATTATATGTTTGCAGACATTCAGAACTGCACAAGCGTGTTTGACTTTCTTTTTAATTAAAGGAGTCAAAGCGCTGTGGTAAGCGCATATATTTATTCACTTTTGGGTGTCGTTTCTGCGGAATTGGTGGAAGGATTTCTAAGCACTGCAGTTTATGAGAGGATTGCACGTTGTTTCTTCTGGTCCACTGCAAGATTCACTTTATTGTTATTTAAGTGGCTCACTCCCACTATATATATGGACATTATTATCACATAAGAATTAATTCTTGTCATAAGGTGTTGGGAGCACATCTCTTTTCAATCAAGAGGTTCCCTTGTGAATCTTAATTTTTCAATTACTGAATCAATTGTGTCTTTGCTAACTAGCTTAGATCATTTAGTTGTTGTTTATTTTTTAATTTGTATCACATATATTTGTAATTGCTACCACTATAAAGAAAAAAATAATTTTTTGTGTCACTAGCGCCCCCTATCTATCACTCATTCACTAAATATAATGAGAGATCGCTCTCATATATTTCTAGGGGAGCAGCTTCTTTAACATATATTTATTTATATATATATTTTTTTATATTCTATCTAATAAGTTTTTATGTTCCACTTATACTATATTGGCGCGAAAATCAACTCTCAAACATTTTGGCACACAGATGTGTTGTCCAGCAAGTGTTGTTGCTCAGTTCGTTTGTAACGCTGCTACTTTAGCTGCTCTCCAGCTGACCTCTGCAAGTTTGGTGCAAAGTTACCCCTGCTTTTATGAGGTGTAACTTGGCGCCGGAAATTTCAGCTCCGCGCACCGGGAGTAGCCTGCGCCAGTCAAGCTTAAGTTGATGAATCGGCCCAAAAACCTCATTTGCATATTTTAAACACAAAAACCATGGCCGCGCCAGATCCGACCAGCGTAAATCTGCGCCAACGCCGCGCCGGCGTGGAAAGGTTACACCAAGGCGATGAAGTCTATTTGGAGACGTAATCTGGTTCTCTGGGTACAGCGCAGCGATCCGCCGACGCAAATCTGCACTTACGCCGCGCATCTACCAAAAAAATGGTGTAAGTGCTTCATGAATCTGGCCCACAGTCTGCAAACGCAACAAACCAGTCCCTGGGGTTGACATCAACCTGTTTCAGACTAACAACGACTGACGCCCAGTGACGGTGTTTGACCCACTACTGCTCCATCTACCCAGACAATCTGATGGTAGCTCGTTGCTACCCTTTCTAAACCAGCTCCCTGAGTGTCAGCCAGTGTGTCAAGCATGTCAGAATCCTCCTAAGTAACTTGGGCTTCAAACCCCAGTCAGTTCTCTGGACATTCTTTCCGAATTAGAGCAACCTCCGTTGCCTCCCAACAGGGAGTACCAGACCACGTAATCAAGATAGCAGGCTGAGGGAAGTCTCCTTGTTTTGCCACATACATCCCAAATCCTCATGGAGGAATGGCACAAGCCTTTACCAAGCTGGCTCAATAATTACAAGAAATCAATATAAACTATTTCCCTATTTGAGTCTTTTGCCCCCTTTTCTTGGCATACTGACCAGACCACCAAGGCACACTTCAGGTCTATTTATGTTGTAAGTCTTGTCGCGTGTTTATGTGATCCACATCTCTCTCGGTCAGAGGGTAACGACCATAAATAAGAAGGCCAGTATGGTGGCCTGAGTTTATGGGAGGAGCCCGGAGGGTATTTAAGCAGCCCACTCACACATGCTCTTTGTCGGTTCAGTGTGCGGTACTACACGTCACTGGGCCAACTCTTCCCAGCTCACCTCATGTCCGTGAGCCTACGCATTCAATCGCATTCGACACCCTCCCGCCCTTCCCTTTTTCAGGGCACTTCTCAGCATATCCTTCTTCAATTAACTACCCATTACTTACCTTGGGTATGCCCCCTTTTCTTGGCATACTGACCAGACCACCAAGGCACGCTTCAGGACTATTTATGTTGTAAGTCTTGTCGCGTGTTTATGTGATCCACATCTCTCTCGGTCAGAGGGTAACGACCATAAATTATATATATATATATATATATATATATATATATATATATATATAACATTAAAGAGGAAGTAAACCCTGGGTTTTACTTCCTCTTAGTTCCCCTGCAAAGGTAAAGCATAATGGGCTACTTTTCATCGCATAGTAGCCCATTATGTGACACTTACCTGCAGGAGAAGCCCGCAGTGTCCCTGTCTTTCAGGCTGGCAGCGAAGTCCATTCTTTACCCTTCTTCCTTCCGGGGGCCGCAAACTCGGGCCCTGTGACTGGTCAGAGTCGCGGGAGACGCCAGTCACGGAATGACACCAGCTTGAAATGGCACAGCATGCGCAGAAGACTGCATCGTTCAGGGACATTGCAAATATCTCCTAAACCGTGTAAGCCTTAATCTAGGCTTACCTGTAGGTGAAAGTGGTCTGTAAGGTTTACAACCACTTAAAATACAGAGAATTACATAAAATCAAGAAGTACACAGTATGTTATTCAAATAATTGAGACACTGCAAATTGATCTCAGTATTTTGCCCATTTTCCTTTAGAATAGCTCTTTCATTTCCAAGTCTTACCACCCAAAGCCCCGTAAAATGTCACTATCAAAAATCTGGAAATCTTTACCTATTCAATGGAACCTTCCCTCAGTCCATCTTTTAAGGAATGTTTTAATGTCAATATTATCATAATTAATAAATTGTGTCTCTTTCCTTTAAACAGAGTAGGAACACAATCATTTCAAATGTTAAATACGTACAGTATCTTGAATAAATCCAAAATAGTTAATATGCAAATACAGTGCTACCTATTATAAATAAGGTACCAAATGTGATATTAAACAGCGCTCAGAAAGATAAGTGAAAATGTAAATCAACACATATAATATTGGTACAGTGACATAGTGAAAAATAAATAAATAATCCACCCTCTAAGTGAGACAATATATAAGTGTCCAAAAATACGTGCAAAAATTGCATCAAAAAATACCAGGTTGGCAAATAAAGTCCATAAACTGCCTAAGTGAACAAAAAAATATAGTTCATAAATGGAGAACAAAGGAAAAGAAAAAATCCTTCCCGATCTTCAATAAGTGCTTTCACCACACCACAGTGACTGCGTGCTTCCACCACCCATCAGAAATGCAAACTCACCGCAACAAATGGCCTGACACTTTCGTGTTTAGGCACACAGGCTTGTTAACTGACCAACTCAGTTTAGTTGATAGAACTCCTTCTTTTCATATAGAGTGGAGCATTCAGTTAAACAGATGGAGATCCGAAGCAAAAAGAAAACTCCAAGATAACAGCCATATGCAAATAAGAAAAAGAGAGCACAATAGTGTGATACTGTAACACAACTTTTAATAACACACTACAAATCTCCCAAAGAATGCACTCACAAAGGTAACTCTTGTTTCAAGCAGTGTATAAATCCAAAAACTGACACGGTGTAAAACAAAAAATAAAAATATCCTCCAGGTGAACTAGTGGTCACAGCGGACCAACGAATAGCCCAAGTTTTACTCACAGCCCTTATGCAGGTGTATTGGAGCCGCTGCTTAGGTAATTGAGCTGGTGGCAGATTAGACCATTCCACGTTCAAGCTTAGAAAGTTAAGGTGTGCGGTTGTGACTTTAGTAATCACTCCCCGACATGTTTCATCGAAATGATTTCTTCATGGGGTTACTTACCATCTGTCTAGTGCCGCTCTATATAGTTGCCAGGGTCCTCCCTCCACTCGTGTGTTGGTGCGTGCCTTCTGATGTTAACACGCTACAGCTGAGTGGACTTACGTTCCAACGTAAGTCCACTCAGCTGTAGCGTGTTAACATCAGAAGGCACGCACCAACACACGAGTGGAGGGAGGACCCTGGCAACTATATAGAGCGGCACTAGACAGATGGTAAGTAACCCCATGAAGAAATCATTTTGATGAAACATGTCGGGGAGTGATTACTAAAGTCACAACCGCACACCTTAACTTTCTAAGCTTGAACGTGGAATGGTCTAATCTGCCACCAGCTCAATTACCTAAGCAGCAGCTCCAGTACACCTGCATAAGGGCTGTGAGTAACACTTGGGCTATTCGTTGGTCCGCTGTGACCACTAGTTCACCTGGAGGATATTTTTATTTTTTGTTTTACACCGTGTCAGTTTTTGGATTTATACACTGCTTGTAACAAGAGTTACCTTTGTGAGTGCATTCTTTGGGAGATTTGTAGTGTGTTATTAAAAGTTGTGTTACAGTATCACACTATTGTGCTCTCTTTTTCTTATTTGCATATGGCTGTTATCTTGGAGTTTTCTTTTTGCTTCGGATCTCCATCTGTTTAACTGAATGCTCCACTCTATATGAAAAGAAGGAGTTCTATCAACTAAACTGAGGGGGTCAGTTAACAAGCCTGTGTGCCTAAACACGAAAGTGTCAGGCCATTTGTTGCGGTGAGTTTGCATTTCTGATGGGTGGTGGAAGCACGCAGTCACTGTGGTGTGGTGAAAGCACTTATTGAAGATCGGGAAGGATTTTTTCTTTTCCTTTGTTCTCCATTTATGAACTATATTTTTTTGTTCACTTAGGCAGTTTATGGACTTTATTTGCCAACCTGGTATTTTTTGATGCAATTTTTGCACGTATTTTTGGACACTTATATATTGTCTCACCTAGAGGGTGGATTATTTATTTATTTTTCACTATGTCACTGTACCAATATTATATGTGTTGATTTACATTTTCACTTATCTTTCTGAGCGCTGTTTAATATCACATTTGGTACCTTATTTATAATAGGTAGCACTGTATTTGCATATTAACTATTTTGGATTTATAATCTTTAAAGCAGCAGCTCTCGTATATTTATTAATTTATTCATTTACTTTATAAATATCACCATTGTTCACATTTATTTTCCAGCTACGCGCAGTGAGGGTGGCTCACATTAGACGGCCCTTATCTCCACCCCTTTTTTCCATTTCAGTATCTTGAATAAACCACTTACTCAAGCTGCAGTTCTACTCCACAGCCTCCTAATCCTTCTACTTTTAAATAACATGTGATTTAAATTTGGAGTGGGGTCCCCACACTTCAAACAACATTTATATAATTATATACACTTTACTTTATTTTTCTGGACACTGATAGGCAGCACTGATGGGCACTGAAAGAGAGCACTAATAGGTGACACTGATGAGCACTGATTGGCAGCACTGGTGAGCACTGATTGGCAGCACTGATAGACAACACTGGTGGGCACTGTTGGGACTGCACTGATAATCAGGGTAATGAGGTAACTGTCCACCAGGGTTACACATTTTGATCATTGACTTTTTGTGAATGTTTTTATTCAAGAGTATATACTGTATCTTATCCCAATTACTGGCAAAATATAAGCCCAAATATCAAAATCTCTAAATGCATTCCTTACCATCATCCTTGTTTAACAATATTTTCATTGTGTTAATTTTGTATCCTGCAAAGGATCAAAATATTTCAATCGAATGTACAGTATGATTTTTATATACAGTAAATGCATATTTTTATATGCATAACATATATGTTCACAATTGCAGTTCCTATGGCAGTACAAATCTATTTTATTTGTGGTAGTGGCAAAAATTGTATACAAATTGGATTGGAGTTAGGCTGTCATACAGACATTTTTACAATTCATTGCAGTGTAAAGCTGGTCACAGAAAGGGTTTCAAACATTTTTTTTTTAGGAAAAGTCATACAAAAATTCTCTGAACATTCTTTTGTCATTCAAAAGATTTTGTTTGCTTTTAACATTTGATTTTGAAAAGAATAGACTTTACCGAATGAAACACAAACACTGACAGAATTGAGTTTATTCGAGAAAAGTTTTCCATCCTGCTCCTTTTTGTTTTCAACCACAGTGGTGAGAAAATTCAATATTGAATCCACTACACTAATGATTAGAAAAACCAACCTTCTTAGAACCTACTTTTCCCAAGAATTTTCATTCATAATTCTACCTGTCTATGTCTGTGCTGGTGAATTGCACTTCAGATTAAATCTGCATGTAGATTTTTTGGATTGGAGCTACATGTGAACTGGAGCAATCATTCTTAATGATAAACTTAGACCTATCTAAAACAAAAATTAATTTAAATCAGCACAGATGATGTTTTGCCTTTTCTGAAATCCTTCACCGCCGATGCTCCCCTACTCTCCCCCACAATAATCTTCTAGTATTCTGGCGGGGTTAAAATAACTAAAGGGCTGTGAGAGGCACTCATGCCCGACTATGCCCACAGTTTCCACCCAGCTGCTCCATTCATAGAAGCCATTACTACAGATTCTATGATGTAATGTTCCTTATGATGAATCGTTTCGATTTTTTTGTTATTGGCAAACATAGGGCCAGATTCACAGTGGACTTACGACAGCGTATCTCCACGTACGCCGTCGTAAGTCTGAATGTGAGCCGTCGTATCTATGCGCCTGATTCTTAGAATCAGTTCCGCATAGATTTGGCCAAGATACGAGCGGCGTAAGTCTCCTACGCCGTTGTATCTTGGGTGTATATTTACGCTGGCCGCAAGGGGCGCTTCCGTAGATTTACGCGTCGAATATGTAAATTAGGTAGATACGCCGATTCACGAATGTACTTGCACACGCTACGCCGTTTACGTTAGGCTTAAAGTTACCCCTGCTATATGAGGCGCAGCCAATGCAAAGTATGGACGTCGGCAAGCGTATCTTTTTACGCCGTTTACATAAGTCGTACGTGAATGGGGCTGTGCGTAGGTTACGTTCACTTTACAGGCATTGGGCCTGGCGTATCTTATGGAGTAAATTTGACGTGATACTGAGCATTCGTTAGGCGCGTCATTTACGTGGGGTCACGATTCATTTACATACAACACGCCCCCTACCAGCCTATTTTGAATTAGGTGGGCTTACGCCGGCCAATTTACGCTATGCCGCCGCAACTTACGGAGCAAGTGCTTTGTAAATACTGCACTTGCCTGTCCAAGTTGCGGAGGCGTAGCGTAAATAGGATACGCTACGCCGGCACAAAGATACGGCCAGATACGTGAATCTGGCCCATAGACTTTAAGTGACGAATCAGATGGAGGATACTTAAAAACTTAAAGCTAATATATTTAAAGCATAGGATGGAGGGCGCCTGGGGTGAAGGATTGGTGATATGGAATGGAAATGTCACTATAAAAATAAAAAATAAAAAAATATGAAAAGAAGATTGACATATTTACATATATTTACAAAATTGTAAAATGCATCAGAGTATAGTCATGTGGATGGAGAGTAAATCAAGGGATCAAAAATGGGAAAATTAATGTTTATTTAAATGAATGCTTAAATAATATAGAATAGTATAAGTTTTGTGTGGTAGGCTAAGATAATACAAGAGAACATTAATGATAAATGGCAGTGAATGTTTTATTAGTAAGAAAAACTGAGAAAAAGAGAAAAACAAGATAAATTGGAACAATGGCGGGAGAAAGACACTAATGTCCTTACCCTATATGCAGCAAGTTGATGAAAAGGTCGCCCTCCGTCTCTGACACTGCTGTGGTCCGAGAGGCCGGCTTATATGTATCCTCCATCGAGTTGGCGTCTGACTTCACTTACGTGATACGGACATCATAGGGCGCACCAGAGCGCATGCACGAGAGTGCGGCCAGTCTCTCTATACTACATAGACCAAGGTGCCCTGTGGCGTCACGTGGGGGGGGGGGCGTAACCCTGGGCGTAGATGCAGAGAGGAAGAGCCAACTGAACGCCATAGTCAATGGAGGGCCCCTTCCATTAGAGACCGCAGCAACCGGGTAGAGAGAGGAGGGAAGTGTGAAATATGTGGCACTGGCGACCATTAGTCAATGTCACAAATAATGGAGAGCAAACGTAGTTTTGTTTTTTATTTTTGTAATATTTGTTAACATTTGTTTTTTTAGGGTACATGCATCTAGTATAGATGCATGTACCCTAAAAAAACAAATGTTAACAAATATTACAAAAATAAAAAACAAAACAGTTATCACTATGTATTATAAACATATTAAGAAAACAAGACTAAAAAATAATAAACAAAATATAAATAAACAGGAAAGAAAAATTGCGCTAATCAAATACAAATTAAGTGAATAAATGGGAAGGCTGCAATAGCGTGAACTAACACAAAATAATGGAAAAAAGGAAAAAATTGCGCCAACCAATAATATAAACAGTGAAGTCCTTTGTGTTTCCCACAAGTGAAAATAGAAAAATTATGCACCATATGAGTGTATTTAAAACATGAATAAATGAGAAAATCCAGTATCAAAGTCCATAAACGATGAATCCAAACCGGACAACACCCAGTGTGAAGATGATTAACAGTTGTGAACCGCCACCATATGGACTGAGGCTTACCCATAGGTAATTAAATAACAGCGTTATTCAAATTACTGCAGGATACTCCAGAGTGCGGGATCACAGCCAGGAATACACCAGGTCACGGCCCTTTAAGAGATCCACGACGGGATGCAGCAGGATATACTAACAGTACTCGTCCTCATACCATCTCACAGCCCAGTCGGTGTAAACATAAAAGGAAGGAGACCGCACATAGGGTAGTATGCACTAACAGGTTTATTTAAAAAGTTAAAAACTACTTACAAACGAAGGTAAATAGGAAGCAAGTAAACATTTGCCGGCCGGCATCTAACAGGAGCCCTTCCTGTACGCGGTGACGTCACTGCACTCCGTCCCAGACGCGTTTCGTCACACAATGACGTTCTCAGTGGGAATTGGCTCTGCAGTGAACCACCGCTTTATATATCCAGGCCTCGCTTTGACTGCCAGGAACCGGAAGTAGTCAAATCGCCATTTTGAAAATGGGAAAAACTAGATATTTAATACGTACGGGACCTTAAGTGCCCAAAGCTAAAAACTAAAAACTAAAACTAAAAACTAAAGACAGGGAGCTATCTCTCTAATAAAACAGAGACAGTATTAAAGATATGGAGATATAAAAAAGTGCATGTAGGTGAATTTAATGCAAACTAAGGTATTAATCAAAACGTGCATAAATTAAATTGTCCATCCTGAACAAATGCAGTCAGTCCCTCTCGTGGTCAGAGCTGGGACTGCAGGCCTATAGAGAATATTACCTGAGTGAGCAGTACCTCACACATAAATAAATCAGGATAGTACAAACCAGATGGTGAATAATTAAGAAAAAATATACATAAATAAGAAACCCATTAAGGATTATAGATTACGTATAAATTAATATGATCATATAAATAAATTAATATTCATATAAATATATAAATAGTCAAAAATGGAACATGATTAAACCAACCCCCATCTCCAAATTGACATAATATTAATAGTGTAAAATAAAATAATTAGTGAACCCATTATTAATATATTAAAAAAGCAAGGAACATAAAAGTGTAAATAGGAAAAATGGTCCCATCCTGGTGAAGTCAAAATGAGGCTAAATTTTTTTTTTACAAATAAATATGATACATAAAACCACCCTACATAATCGCATTTTACCAGCATTAAATGACACTAAACTAACATGATGACGTCAAGCATTATTTATAAACGCATTTATATCCGTGTCTATATTTAGGCCATGAGGCGTATAGCACTTGAGCCGGTGTATCCAGGCCATTTCCAGCCTGGAAATTTCTCTGACTAGAGCACTCCCCCTCCAATGAGGTTTAAATTTATCAATACCTAAAAATAGTGTATTTGATGGGTCTTTATTATGTTTGAGGAGATAGTGCTTTGACACCGAATGTTTCTCAAAACCATTGAGGATATTAGTAATGTGTTCGTTTAATTATTATTATTTATTTATAATAGGTAGCACTGTATTTGCATATTAACTATTTTGGATTTATAATCTTTAAAGCAGCAGCTCTCGTATATTTATTAATTTATTCATTTACTTTATAAATATCACCATTGTTCACATTTATTCTCCAGCTACGCGCAGTGAGGGTGGCTCACATTAGACGGCCCTTATCTCCACCCCTTTTTTCCATTTCAGTATCTTGAATAAACCGCTTACTCAAGCTGCAGTTCTACTCCACAGCCTCCTAATCCTTCTACTTTTAAATAACATGTGATTTAAATTTGGAGTGGGGTCCCCACACTTCAAACAACATTTATATAATTATATACACTTTACTTTATTTTTCTGGACACTGATAGGCAGCACTGATGGGCACTGAAAGAGAGCACTAATAGGTGACACTGATGAGCACTGATTGGCAGCACTGGTGAGCACTGATTGGCAGCACTGATAGACAACACTGGTGGGCACTGTTGGGACTGCACTGATAATCAGGGTAATGAGGTAACTGTCCACCAGGGTTACACATTTTGATCATTGACTTTTTGTGAATGTTTTTATTCAAGAGTATATACTGTATCTTATCCCAATTACTGGCAAAATATAAGCCCAAATATCAAAATCTCTAAATGCATTCCTTACCATCATCCTTGTTTAACAATATTTTCATTGTGTTAATTTTGTATCCTGCAAAGGATCAAAATATTTCAATCGAATGTACAGTATGATTTTTATATACAGTAAATGCATATTTTTATATGCATAACATATATGTTCACAATTGCAGTTCCTATGGCAGTACAAATCTATTTTATTTGTGGTAGTGGCAAAAATTGTATACAAATTGGATTGGAGTTAGGCTGTCATACAGACATTTTTACAATTCATTGCAGTGTAAAGCTGGTCACAGAAAGGGTTTCAAACATTTTTTTTTTAGGAAAAGTCATACAAAAATTCTCTGAACATTCTTTTGTCATTCAAAAGATTTTGTTTGCTTTTAACATTTGATTTTGAAAAGAATAGACTTTACCGAATGAAACACAAACACTGACAGAATTGAGTTTATTCGAGAAAAGTTTTCCATCCTGCTCCTTTTTGTTTTCAACCACAGTGGTGAGAAAATTCAATATTGAATCCACTACACTAATGATTAGAAAAACCAACCTTCTTAGAACCTACTTTTCCCAAGAATTTTCATTCATAATTCTACCTGTCTATGTCTGTGCTGGTGAATTGCACTTCAGATTAAATCTGCATGTAGATTTTTTGGATTGGAGCTACATGTGAACTGGAGCAATCATTCTTAATGATAAACTTAGACCTATCTAAAACAAAAATTAATTTAAATCAGCACAGATGATGTTTTGCCTTTTCTGAAATCCTTCACCGCCGATGCTCCCCTACTCTCCCCCACAATAATCTTCTAGTATTCTGGCGGGGTTAAAATAACTAAAGGGCTGTGAGAGGCACTCATGCCCGACTATGCCCACAGTTTCCACCCAGCTGCTCCATTCATAGAAGCCATTACTACAGATTCTATGATGTAATGTTCCTTATGATGAATCGTTTCGATTTTTTTGTTATTGGCAAACATAGGGCCAGATTCACAGTGGACTTACGACAGCGTATCTCCACGTACGCCGTCGTAAGTCTGAATGTGAGCCGTCGTATCTATGCGCCTGATTCTTAGAATCAGTTCCGCATAGATTTGGCCAAGATACGAGCGGCGTAAGTCTCCTACGCCGTTGTATCTTGGGTGTATATTTACGCTGGCCGCAAGGGGCGCTTCCGTAGATTTACGCGTCGAATATGTAAATTAGGTAGATACGCCGATTCACGAATGTACTTGCACACGCTACGCCGTTTACGTTAGGCTTAAAGTTACCCCTGCTATATGAGGCGCAGCCAATGCAAAGTATGGACGTCGGCAAGCGTATCTTTTTACGCCGTTTACATAAGTCGTACGTGAATGGGGCTGTGCGTAGGTTACGTTCACTTTACAGGCATTGGGCCTGGCGTATCTTATGGAGTAAATTTGACGTGATACTGAGCATTCGTTAGGCGCGTCATTTACGTGGGGTCACGATTCATTTACATACAACACGCCCCCTACCAGCCTATTTTGAATTAGGTGGGCTTACGCCGGCCAATTTACGCTATGCCGCCGCAACTTACGGAGCAAGTGCTTTGTAAATACTGCACTTGCCTGTCCAAGTTGCGGAGGCGTAGCGTAAATAGGATACGCTACGCCGGCACAAAGATACGGCCAGATACGTGAATCTGGCCCATAGACTTTAAGTGACGAATCAGATGGAGGATACTTAAAAACTTAAAGCTAATATATTTAAAGCATAGGATGGAGGGCGCCTGGGGTGAAGGATTGGTGATATGGAATGGAAATGTCACTATAAAAATAAAAAATAAAAAAATATGAAAAGAAGATTGACATATTTACATATATTTACAAAATTGTAAAATGCATCAGAGTATAGTCATGTGGATGGAGAGTAAATCAAGGGATCAAAAATGGGAAAATTAATGTTTATTTAAATGAATGCTTAAATAATATAGAATAGTATAAGTTTTGTGTGGTAGGCTAAGATAATACAAGAGAACATTAATGATAAATGGCAGTGAATGTTTTATTAGTAAGAAAAACTGAGAAAAAGAGAAAAACAAGATAAATTGGAACAATGGCGGGAGAAAGACACTAATGTCCTTACCCTATATGCAGCAAGTTGATGAAAAGGTCGCCCTCCGTCTCTGACACTGCTGTGGTCCGAGAGGCCGGCTTATATGTATCCTCCATCGAGTTGGCGTCTGACTTCACTTACGTGATACGGACATCATAGGGCGCACCAGAGCGCATGCACGAGAGTGCGGCCAGTCTCTCTATACTACATAGACCAAGGTGCCCTGTGGCGTCACGTGGGGGGGGGGGCGTAACCCTGGGCGTAGATGCAGAGAGGAAGAGCCAACTGAACGCCATAGTCAATGGAGGGCCCCTTCCATTAGAGACCGCAGCAACCGGGTAGAGAGAGGAGGGAAGTGTGAAATATGTGGCACTGGCGACCATTAGTCAATGTCACAAATAATGGAGAGCAAACGTAGTTTTGTTTTTTATTTTTGTAATATTTGTTAACATTTGTTTTTTTAGGGTACATGCATCTAGTATAGATGCATGTACCCTAAAAAAACAAATGTTAACAAATATTACAAAAATAAAAAACAAAACAGTTATCACTATGTATTATAAACATATTAAGAAAACAAGACTAAAAAATAATAAACAAAATATAAATAAACAGGAAAGAAAAATTGCGCTAATCAAATACAAATTAAGTGAATAAATGGGAAGGCTGCAATAGCGTGAACTAACACAAAATAATGGAAAAAAGGAAAAAATTGCGCCAACCAATAATATAAACAGTGAAGTCCTTTGTGTTTCCCACAAGTGAAAATAGAAAAATTATGCACCATATGAGTGTATTTAAAACATGAATAAATGAGAAAATCCAGTATCAAAGTCCATAAACGATGAATCCAAACCGGACAACACCCAGTGTGAAGATGATTAACAGTTGTGAACCGCCACCATATGGACTGAGGCTTACCCATAGGTAATTAAATAACAGCGTTATTCAAATTACTGCAGGATACTCCAGAGTGCGGGATCACAGCCAGGAATACACCAGGTCACGGCCCTTTAAGAGATCCACGACGGGATGCAGCAGGATATACTAACAGTACTCGTCCTCATACCATCTCACAGCCCAGTCGGTGTAAACATAAAAGGAAGGAGACCGCACATAGGGTAGTATGCACTAACAGGTTTATTTAAAAAGTTAAAAACTACTTACAAACGAAGGTAAATAGGAAGCAAGTAAACATTTGCCGGCCGGCATCTAACAGGAGCCCTTCCTGTACGCGGTGACGTCACTGCACTCCGTCCCAGACGCGTTTCGTCACACAATGACGTTCTCAGTGGGAATTGGCTCTGCAGTGAACCACCGCTTTATATATCCAGGCCTCGCTTTGACTGCCAGGAACCGGAAGTAGTCAAATCGCCATTTTGAAAATGGGAAAAACTAGATATTTAATACGTACGGGACCTTAAGTGCCCAAAGCTAAAAACTAAAAACTAAAACTAAAAACTAAAGACAGGGAGCTATCTCTCTAATAAAACAGAGACAGTATTAAAGATATGGAGATATAAAAAAGTGCATGTAGGTGAATTTAATGCAAACTAAGGTATTAATCAAAACGTGCATAAATTAAATTGTCCATCCTGAACAAATGCAGTCAGTCCCTCTCGTGGTCAGAGCTGGGACTGCAGGCCTATAGAGAATATTACCTGAGTGAGCAGTACCTCACACATAAATAAATCAGGATAGTACAAACCAGATGGTGAATAATTAAGAAAAAATATACATAAATAAGAAACCCATTAAGGATTATAGATTACGTATAAATTAATATGATCATATAAATAAATTAATATTCATATAAATATATAAATAGTCAAAAATGGAACATGATTAAACCAACCCCCATCTCCAAATTGACATAATATTAATAGTGTAAAATAAAATAATTAGTGAACCCATTATTAATATATTAAAAAAGCAAGGAACATAAAAGTGTAAATAGGAAAAATGGTCCCATCCTGGTGAAGTCAAAATGAGGCTAAATTTTTTTTTTACAAATAAATATGATACATAAAACCACCCTACATAATCGCATTTTACCAGCATTAAATGACACTAAACTAACATGATGACGTCAAGCATTATTTATAAACGCATTTATATCCGTGTCTATATTTAGGCCATGAGGCGTATAGCACTTGAGCCGGTGTATCCAGGCCATTTCCAGCCTGGAAATTTCTCTGACTAGAGCACTCCCCCTCCAATTAGGTTTAAATTTATCAATACCTAAAAATAGTGTATTTGATGGGTCTTTATTATGTTTGAGGAGATAGTGCTTTGACACCGAATGTTTCTCAAAACCATTGAGGATATTAGTAATGTGTTCGTTTAATCGAACACGCAAAGGTCGCTTGGTACGGCCCACGTATTGTAGGCCGCATGGACACTGTATCAAATACACGACTCCTGTGGTTTCACAGGTAATAAAGGGCTTTATTGGATGCTCCTTCCTTGTAACAGTAGACTCAAACCTAATCGTGCATCTACTCCTACATGAATTCATGGAACAGACTCTACACCTTCTACACTGATAAAAACCCGTTAATTGATTAAAAAAGGTATTTAAACCATTTTGAGGGGGATTTAAAATATTTGGTGCAATCTGGTTACGTAAGGATGGTGCACCTCTAAAAACAACCCTTGGTTTCTCGGGCAAAAGCCCCTTAGGAATGGGGTCATTTCTTGCCAAATGCCAATGTTTGTTCAAAAGTTGTTTGATACTCCCATGCTGAATAGAATAATCGGTGATGAAGGGAGCACAACCCTGAAATTGATCACATACAACTTGGGGTCGCTCCACCAGAAGTTCCTCCCTAGGGATACGGCTAACGGTCTCCAAGGTCTCATTTAGGGACTCCATGTTGTAACCCTTTTCCAAAAAACGGCTGGTCAGTACCTTGGCCTGCTCAGAGAACTCAAGAGGATCAGAACAGTTCCTACGAAGCCTGAGGTACTGGCTTTTCGGAACCGATCTGAGCCACTGACTATGATGGCAACTATTTAAAGGGATAAAAGAGTTGCGATCCGTCGCTTTAAAAAATGTGGAAGTGCCAAACTCATTGTTCTTAATACTAACTTTGAGATCCAAATAGTGGACCTCAAATTGGCTGGCTTTGAATTTTAATTGGATCCCCCTCTGGTTAAGATTCAGATCTGACATGAACCTTTCCAGCCTATCAAGGGAACCATCCCATAGGAGGAGGATGTCATCGATATACCTTGCCCATAACATGAGCTCCGGTATATTAGCACTATAGATGACATCCTCCTCCCACTTGGCCATAAACAGATTGGCCAAGCTGGGGGCATATTTAGCCCCCATGGCCACACCCGTTTCTTGTTTATAGAACTTCCCCTCGAACCAGAAATAGTTAAAAGTGACATAATGAACTCTACCTGTTTATCAGGGAGGCCGGAGTCACGTGTTAAATAAAAAGAGACAGCATCAAAACCCAAGGCATGGGGAATGATGCTATACAGAGATGTCACATCTATCGTGACCAACCACATGCCATTTCTAGGAATAAGACTGGCCAAAAGATTAATAATGTGCCTAGAGTCTTTTACATATGATGGTATCCTCTTGACTAGTGGCTGTAGAAAAAAATCTACATATCTGCCTACCCGGGACGTCACAGAGTCGATGCCACTGACAATGGGACGCCCCGGGGGGCAGACAGGATCCTTATGAAGCTTAGGCAGGTAATAAATTGTTGGCGTCCGTGGTGCCAATGGAACCATATATAGCCTCTCCTTAGGAGATAGAATCCCCTCATAGAACCCTTTGGCCACTATAGCTTCCAGTTCTTTTTTATATTTATTTTTAGGGTCAGACTGTATTATTGAGTAAGTATTGGAATCACCCAAAATATTATTCATTTCCCTCAAGTAATCAGATCTGTCCAAAACTACAATCCCCCCACCCTTATCCGCAGGTCTAACTACCAATTCTTTATCATGACAGAGTAGGTCTAAGCCCTCCTGCATTGATTTACTTAGGCATGCTTTTTTAATTTCCATTAGATCTAAGACTCTCAATAAAACGTCACGAAAGACTTTAAGAGAGGGTGCCAAGTTCCCTGGAGGGTTGAATAGGGATGCATTGGACAGACCTGAATGGGTATAGATGTTAGACACAACTGGATTAGAGAAGGTATTAGTAGCCATATACCTCTTTATACTTAATTTCCGAACAAATTTGTGAATATCCATATACGTATGGAATTTGTCCAGACCCTTTGGAGGTGCAAATTTAAGACCTTGATCCAGAATGAGCTGTTCTGATTCGCTCAAAACCTTAGAACTTAAATTAAAAATGCCCTGCCCTTTCTTTACATTTTTGACCGCTTTGGTGGCTCTAGTTCGCCTCCCCCCTCTGGTTCCTCTCCTCTTTCTCCCTGTCTTTTTATGCCTTGTTGGGGTTTGTGAAAACCCCAACTTCCTTGATCACTAGAAGGTCGAGGCATCAAGGGGTTGGCTGAACTGTTGTAATAATTAGTATTAGGATGTTGTGTTGGGAGAGGGGTGGGGTCGTAACCCCAATAGTCATCTGGACCCTCTCCATCCCTAAGTGGAAAAAAGGAATTCTGGACTGGGACATTATAATCCCATCCTGATGCACCAAATGATTGGTAAGTAGACGGGGAGTGCAGACCCCAATCAGCCGTCTGGTTCGATCTCCAACTGTCTGAATGGCCAGCATAAGGCCCTCTACCTCTTGGAGGGTTGTGACTCCACCCTCTACCACGGGAGTTGTGCCCTCTCGGTCTAAACTGGGGACCTTGATAGACCGGACCCGATCCCTGATTATGGGGTGGGCCGGAAGGCATCATAGGGCGGCTTTGATGCTGTTGAGCATTGCCACCTCTTGGGACATTCGGGGCTCTTCTAGGGGATTGGTATAGGGAACCACCCCTCCCTCTAGTATAGTTAAGAATTTTCTTCTGAGCATTGTGGGAAATTTGTGAGAAACCCACAGCGCCCCCAACAACCTGTGGGGCCGAGGTGTCCATCTCATTGGAATTGGATCTAGCCGCCTCCTCCAAGAGTTTTTTCTGCCAATTGAAAACTATCTCACTATGATAGTCCCCAAGGTCCCTATTATATTTTTTCTTTTTTTTAACCCTCTGTTCTTTATCCTCCTTCTCAAGGACTTTAAGAAGAGCAAGGGATTTTTCCCTATACTCATCATTGGTGGTAAGGGGACCAAGTTTCTCTTTGATGCTCTTAACCTCCTCGTCTATTTTTGATAATTTACTGGTCTTTTTAGAGACCAAAAATTTGAGGAACGATACCCCAGCTTGATTAAAATATTTGTACCACTCCTCTAGATCTATATCACCCTTTTGGGGTGCTACATCCCATCGGAGGCTATGTGGGACCATCTGTAATTTAATATAGGTCTCTAAATAGGCAATGTCCCATTTGGTGTGGTTTTCAGATATCAAGAGGTTTTTCAATCTCGTGAAAATGCCACCGAGGTCACCCTCATCCTCTTTAAATGCCTCGAAAACACCATCCAATTTGACCATATTCTTGGCCCGAAACTCAAAAATATCCATATTGCAGAATATGATAAGCAGCAATAATAATAAATAAAGAATCAGGAAAGAAAAATTGCGCTAATCAAATACAAATTAAGTGAATAAATGGGAAGGCTGCAATAGCGTGAACTAACACAAAATAATGGCCTACAATACGTGGGCCGTACCAAGCGACCTTTGCGTGTTCGATTAAACGAACACATTACTAATATCCTCAATGGTTTTGAGAAACATTCGGTGTCAAAGCACTATCTCCTCAAACATAATAAAGACCCATCAAATACACTATTTTTAGGTATTGATAAATTTAAACCTAATTGGAGGGGGAGTGCTCTAGTCAGAGAAATTTCCAGGCTGGAAATGGCCTGGATACACCGGCTCAAGTGCTATACGCCTCATGGCCTAAATATAGACACGGATATAAATGCGTTTATAAATAATGCTTGACGTCATCAGGTTAGTTTAGTGTCATTTAATGCTGGTAAAATGCGATTATGTAGGGTGGTTTTATGTATCATATTTATTTGTAAAAAAAATTTTTAGCCTCATTTTGACTTCACCAGGATAGGACCATTTTTCCTATTTATACTTTTATGTTCCTTGCTTTTTTAATATATTAATAATGGGTTCACTAATTATTTTATTTTACACTATTAATATTATGTCAATTTGGAGATGGGGGTTGGTTTAATCATGTTCCATTTTTGACTATTTATATATTTATATGAATATTAATTTATTTATATGATCATATTAATTTATACGTAATCTATAATCCTTAATGGGTTTCTTATTTATGTATAATTTTTCTTAATTATTCACCATCTGGTTTGTACTATCCTGATTTATTTATGTGTGAGGTACTGCTCACTCAGGTAATATTCTCTATAGGCCTGCAGTCCCAGCTCTGACCACGAGAGGGACTGACTGCATTTGTTCAGGATGGACAATTTAATTTATGCACGTTTTGATTAATACCTTAGTTTGCATTAAATTCACCTACATGCACTTTTTTATATCTCCATATCTTTAATACTGTCTCTGTTTTATTAGAGAGATAGCTCCCTGTCTTTAGTTTTTAGTTTTAGTTTTTAGTTTTTAGCTTTGGGCACTTAAGGTCCCGTACGTATTAAATATCTAGTTTTTCCCATTTTCAAAATGGCGATTTGACTACTTCCGGTTCCTGGCAGTCAAAGCGAGGCCTGGATATATAAAGCGGTGGTTCACTGCAGAGCCCATTCCCACTGAGAACGTCATTGTGTGACGAAACGCGTCTGGGACGGAGTGCAGTGACGTCACCGCGTACAGGAAGGGCTCCTGTTAGATGCCGGCCGGCAAATGTTTACTTGCTTCCTATTTACCTTCGTTTGTAAGTAGTTTTTAACTTTTTAAATAAACCTGTTAGTGCATACTACCCTATGTGCGGTCTCCTTCCTTTTATGTTTACACCGACTGGGCTGTGAGATGGTATGAGGACGAGTACTGTTAGTATATCCTGCTGCATCCCGTCGTGGATCTCTTAAAGGGCCGTGACCTGGTGTATTCCTGGCTGTGATCCCGCACTCTGGAGTATCCTGCAGTAATTTGAATAACGCTGTTATTTAATTACCTATTGGTAAGCCTCAGTCCATATGGTGGCGGTTCACAACTGTTAATCATCTTCACACTGGGTGTTGTCCGGTTTGGATTCATCGTTTATGGACTTTGATACTGGATTTTCTCATTTATTCATGTTTTAAATACACTCATATGGTGCATAATTTTTCTATTTTCACTTGTGGGAAACACAAAGGACTTCACTGTTTATATTATTGGTTGGCGCAATTTTTTCCTTTTTTCCAAAATATAAATAAAAAAATAAACAAAATAAAATAATAAACGGCACAAATCTAATAAAATAGACAAGACAAGCAGGTAACATGATATAGAGGGGAATTAAACAACAAGGGAAGGGGAAAGGGGGGAGAGAGGGGAAAAGGAAAAAATGGGGAAGGGAAGAAAAAATGGGAGAGGAAAGGCCCGTTGCCAGTACTGGCACCCCGAAATGGGGGGATGGTAGAAGGAATCACAATGGAGAATCATCATAGAAACTACTTGAAACTCAGATTTTCGTTAAAGCCTGGAAACTCAGTGGCCCTAAAAGCATAGATCCATCGGTCTTCAAGCTGGAGCAGTGTTTTGTCTACACTACCCCCTCTCGCATACAGCGGAACGTGCTCCAACTCCATGAATTTAATCATATTGAGATTAAAATGGTTGTAAGTTCCTATATGTCTGCTGATGGCCGTTTCCATCCTGCTTTTCAAAATATGTTTGATGTGACTTCTAATGCGTTTGAAAAACTGGCATTTGGTTTTCCCGATATAGAAACCACCACACCTACACTGGGCCAAATATATGACCCCTGGTGTTTGACAGGTAAATCTATATTTGATGGAGTGGGTACTGAAATCTTTTGTTTCAACTGAATTAGGGGTATCAAAATGACTATGTACAAGACAAATGGATAATAGGGTGATACATATGATAAGTATTTAATAAAGAAAGAAAAAAATTATAATGGAAGATAATAATGAAGATGTGATGATAAATGTCCACAGATATAACTAATCAACTTAAAAAAGCTACCTAATAATAGGGTGCATAGAACAAATGTCTCATTATCATCTATAATTAAAATTGTAAAATGCATTATGATCTATAATTAAAATTGTAAAATGCATCAGAGTATAGTCATGTGGATGGAGAGTAAATCAAGGGATCATAAATGGGAAAATGAATGCTTAAATAATATAGAATAGTATAAGTTTTGTATGGTAGGCTAAGATAATACAAGAGAGAACATTAATGATAAATGGCAGTGATTGTTGTATTAATAAGAAAAACTGAAAACAAGAGAAAAACACGATAAATTGGAACAATGGCAGGAGAAAGACCCTAATGTCCTTACCCTATATGCAGCAATTTGATGAAAAGGTCGCCCTCTATCTCTGACACTGGTGTGGTCCGAGAGGCTGGCTTATATGTGTCCTCCATCGAGTCAGCGTCTGACTAATATATGACCCCTGGTGTTTGACAGGTAATTCTATATTTGATGGAGTGGGCACAAAATTTTTTGTTTCAACTGAATTAGGGGTATCAAAATGACTATGTACAAGACAATCTCTTAAAGATGGTGCTCGTCTATATGTGATTTCGGGGAAATCTTTTACATATTTTTTAATAGTTGAATCAGCAGAGGGGCCAAAACTTTCCCAAAAAATTGTATGATCTGTGAATGTTGATTTGAATATCGAGTAATCACTCTGACAGTTTCTGATTTTTTTTTTTATGACATTTCGAAGAAAATATTAGGGAACTTCTATTTTTTTGATCAACCGATTGTAAGTTTTTTTTAGGCAAGCATAGCTATATCCTTGGTTTTTGAGTCTATGGTATAAGTCTCTGGCAGCTATTTGAAAGTCTTAATCCTAAGGGCCCTTTCACACGGGACCGTGAACCTCTGCTTGCTCAGCATGACATGATGGTTTGCATGTCAGTTTTCCCCTTTCCCCCCTTCCCCTTTAAACAGGCTTGGGGGTGGGGCCTTGCCTCCTATGCATTGGCGTCATGGTTTGACACCCCGCTCGGTGCATCATCACACCTGAGCATGGGGTGGCGTCTCTCCCCCTCCCCTTCCATCTAGTTGGAGCTGGGACTTGCTTGGCTCCACAGCGGATTCACAAGCCGCTGATGAAGCCAAAGCTTGTCGCTATTCCCCGCCGCATTGGTGTTTTTTTTTTCATGACGTCCCCTCACTGGGGATAAGGGTGACTCGGGCTGGCCAGCTGACATTCCACATGGGTTATTCATATGAAAGGGATCCCAGGCATGCTCACACCCACATAAGGTAACAGAGGCTTATTTATATAACACACAACACTTTTCAGGTCTATTTTAATATCACTTATTATATTTCACCACCATTATGGAGTGCACATAGTTATCAAATGGTGGGTTTAGATTTGGATTTAATTTTGGTGGGTACATACACACACACACACATCTTTTTTTGGTAGCAGTCCTTTGAGGTAGCACACTTTAGTTAACTGCAGCAATCAGACACCTAGGGGGTTATTTACTAAGGCAAATCAACTTTGCACTACAAGTACAATGTGCACTTGGAAGTGCAGTCACTGTAGATCGGAGGGGGGACATGCAAGGAAAATAGAAAACAGCATTTTAGCTTGCACATGATTAGATGATAAAATCAGCAGCACTTCCCCTCATTTCAGATCTACCCCTCAGATTTACAGCGACTGCACTTCCAAGTGCACTTTTAGTGCAATTTCAAGTGCACTTTGCACTTGTAGTTTGCACTCATAGTGCAAGTGGATTTGCCTTTTGTAAATAACCAACCCTAATATAACACCTCCATTTAGTCACTGGTATAGGTTCACCTAATCAACAGTTCATTAATCTCACATGGTCTCATTTACATATCCTTGCAGAGCCGTGTGGGTTGTCAAGCACACACAAGATTTACATGGATGTGATATGGTCGCCTGGTCTTCACATGGCTGCTGTCCCTGGTTTGGATGGTATTCCTCACCTCAGCCCCGGGGGAGATCCTAATCCCTGTCCCCGTCTTCCCTTGCATATATGTTGGGCATCGTTATTGGACCATTTTGTAAATTATAGACCGACCTTTTTTTGAGAGATGGTTATATTTAAAGGTTATCCTATATTTATAGATATGTCATTGATTTAATTTCAGAGCATTTTACTCCTTATGAGTGGTGTGAGCCATGAAACATGTGTCGAATACACTTTGAACTGATACCCAGACAAGTTTGGCTCACTAAAGCCCTGTACACACGATCGGTTTGTCTGATGAAAACAGACCGATGGACCATTTTCATCGGACAATCATGAACCGATCATGTGTGGGCCCCATCGGTTTGTTTTCCATTGGCGAAAAAAAATAGAACATGTTTGAAACATTTTCTATGGATATAAAACCGATAGAAAAAAACGATCATCTGTGTGGAAGTCCATCGGACAAAAATCCATGCATGCTCAGAATTAAGTCGACGCATGCTCAGAAGCACTGAACTTCACCCTTTTCAGCACATCGTAGTGTTTTACGTCACCGCATTGGACACGGTCGGATTTTTGACCGATGGTGTGTAGGCAAGACTGATGAAAGTCAGCTTCATCGGATATCCGACTAAAACATCCATCGGATTAGATTCCATCAGATTTCCGATCATGTGTACAATGCTTTAGAGCAGTTGCTTATGTTTATTATTAATGGATGAATGATCTATGAAACTGTACTGAAATCATGTTGTATTTTACTTTGTATAATAATTGTATGTGTATACAAGTGAACTGTTATTAACAGTATATCATGTCTTTTACCAAAGATTGATCATTTTTAACTTGTTTTGGAATTAATAAACAATTTTAATGATCAATATAAACTAGATATTTATTCAGTGACATGCCGTATATAAAGTCTCATTCTTTACTCTTCCTTTTTTGTTTAAACATATATTAGGCATGGAGATTTGTCACTGCCATGATTAGGTTGTGTCAGGTCACATTATTACAACTGGCCACATCCATCCATTTAGTTCACCTGTTCAGCAAACAGCTTGAGTTTGGGTTGAAATCTTGGTAAACCTGGACCTGAACCTGAAGATCATACCTTAATCCTGAATAGTCATAAGCTCAGAAATGTTTGGATCCTATTCTGCACCCACCTAAATAAGCTCCCCAGGAAGTTGTCACTGTACTTGGCCAAAGCATTTCCCACCCAGCACCTGCACGTATATGCCTCTTGTATCTGAGGTGGGAAATTCCCTGGCCTCAGGTGATAGCTTCCTGGCAGGATCGCTCAGGTGGGTTCATGATAGGATCCAAATACCCCTGAGCTTATCCCCAATCCTAAAAAGGATTAGCTTCTATCTACCCATCTGACCACCCTCCAAATTACACAATCTTATGCCGCAAACAGACGGTCGTTTTTTGTGATGAAAAAAAAACGAAGTTTTAAATCATGAAATAAAACGACGTTTTTGAAACATCATTTTAAAAAACGATGTTGCCTACACACCATCGTTTTTTCACAATGCTCTAGCAAAGCGAGGTTACGTTTCATCACTTTTTTCCATTGAAGCTCACTTCATAACTAGCTTCTGGGCATGCGCGGGTTTAAAAACGTCGTTTTAAAAGTCGTTTTTTGCTACACACGGTCAATTTCTGTGAAACAAAAACAACGTTTTGAAAAACGACACAAAAAATTCGAGTATGTTCGAATTTTTTTTTGGTCGTTTTTTTGAAGACATAAAACGACATTTTGCCCACACACGATCATTTTAAATGACGTTTTTTAAAACGTCGTTTTTTTTCATCACAAAAAACGACCGTCTGTACGCGGCATTAGCCCTGTAACAAGCGTGATTTCCTAAGTGTCTTCTAACCACTTGCCAACTGGCTAACGCCAATACATTTCGGTAGTAGGGATGAGCCGAACACCTGTTCGGTTCGCACCAGAACCTGCGAACAGACCAAAAGTTCATGTGAACTTTTGAACCCCATTAAAGTCTATGGGACTGGAACGTTTGAAATCTAAAGTGCTAATTTTAAAGGCTAATATGCAAGTTATTGTCCTAAAAAGTTTTTGGGGACCTGGGACCTGCCCCTGGGGACATGTATCAATGCAAAAAAAAGTTTTAAAAACGGCAGTTTTTTCGGGAGCAGTGATTTTAAATGACTTTTTATCCTTCAGCAATGACACTTTGTGCAGGGACAGTTCTAAGCACGGAAAAAATGCGCCGCTTTACAGGCATACTTTAAACACTCCATAGGTCCGCAATTTATAGGAATATTTCACTTTTATTGTTTCACTTTTAGCATTATTAAAATCACTGCTCCCGAAAAAACAGCCTTTTTGTTTTTACTTTTTTTGCATTGATGCATGTCCCCTAGGGCAGGACCTAGATCCCCAAACACTTTTTATGACAATAACTTGCATATAAGCCATTGTAAGAATGTAAAATTAATAACTAATATTCTTATAGCTTCAAGGGCGTATCTGAATGAAGATCATTCATAATCAGGTTGATTTGAAAATAACGTGTGAGTTTATTGTCACACAGGTGGCATCATAAACACAATGAAAAATAGTATAAAGTTCAGTTTAGCGTAGATGAAAAGTATATGGAATTGAATCGATAGTGTTCTAGCAAGCTTATGAAAGCAAGTGTGCTGCCTTCAAGCCATCTTGTCTCAGAGATTTTCCAAAGTGAAGCAGGAAGAAGCAGGAAATGACGTTCTTAGACTTCTGGCTTCAGCTGTTGTGCTTGTCAATATGTCAGTATGTCAGCGTTGTCTTTCAAAGAGGGTGTGAGTGAGTGTGTCTTAGTGTAAGTGTGTCGTGTAAGTGTGAGTGTGTAGCCTTCTTAAGCAAAGCTTATATATATGTTACAAATGAACATCGTGACCTCACACTGTCCAGACATAGACCCTTGTATGGCACATTAATATCTGCTAGGTTCAGCAATATGAAGATCTTAGCACAGAGTCGTATGGAGTTTGATTGACAGGCACACATGTGACACTCTATACTTAGAGTATACTGAGCGGTGTGCAGATGATGCAACGTCATAAAACATATATTATCAGCTATAAAGCTATAACTTCATTAAGTAACTATATACCAATACATACTAGTATAAATACGATTTTACTAAACTAGCTTAACAATAGATATGAACTAGTATATTATTGATATCACTACGTAAATACAGATCTATTCTGAAATCTATTCTTGTCAACCTACACCAGGATTCCTTATATGTCATTCTCAAATTGGCTATCCGTAATGCTCAGTTTTGGATAGAAGAATTATGTCATATCAATTGATCAAGGTCATTCATTCATACCTAATTACTATGATTAATCATAAATCAAAATATGTTTTGCAAGCTTGCCATAAATTATGAATTGCCGAATTATGAATTTGAAATAATATTCTAACAATCCCCCCTGAATTATGATTAATCATACTAAATCATTAAATACATACATACATACATACATACATTCATATCTCATTTTCTCCACCTTGTATCAAACAATTGGACACAATATTCCTCAGAACTGAAGCAACTAGAAATTTTCCTTTTCCTAAATGCTTTACTCGTTTTACTTTCAACTCTTCTAAGATCTGTCTATTCAAAATCTTAAAATAATGGTATAGATTTTAAAAATGTATAACATAATGATGACTAATATCAATAATTATAATATTAATAATAATAATGAAAATTATTATCATTAAAATAAGTAAATAATGCAAAAGTTACTTTATCAATTTTTTCAGTGGATATTTATTGGGAGGAATCCATTTGTATCTATATACAGTATATGTATGTATTTTTATATTGGCACAGGTGAAACTTTCTGAGTATCTGTCTACACTGAAAAAAATTATCTTAAGACTTGTTTGTTTAGCAGTCAGAGTGACAGGGCATGTGGATCAATTAACCATACTGTATAAGTCGGTTCAGAAAATATACTTAAACATGATTTAAGTTTCTTTCTGATATAAGATATTTAGGATAACCCAACCTAAATGTTCTTTTGCAAAATTAAAGCAATTATAAGTAAAGTATAGTAAAGAAAAATACAATAATATGGTAAAAATATTACTTTTACAAAATATAATTAGTCACAGAATAAAAAGGGGGACGATGAAAATTTTGTCTCAGTACAGACTGATAATGAAGATAAAATTCATTGTAAAAATAATTGATTCCAACAATAATGGATAGAGTTATTTTTAAATGAAAATATTTATTTTTGCATATCCAGGTACCTGACAGATTGACTGACAAATTGATTAATTGATTTTTTGTTTAAGCTAATGAAAGAAATTTTGAACTACTCATTATTAGAGCATTTTTGTCATCAAAATTCTTGAATATTGTTTTTGTTTATAGAGCAATTCAAAAGGCAAAGAGTGATCTGATACTATAAAGTATTGAGAGATTTGCAGTCTATGTAGATTGAGTATATTAGATTTTTTCACCTGCTGAAGGAGTATACTAGTGTGTTTTTTTCCTTTAGTTAATTTGTGATCAAATTAATTGAGGTAATTCTAGGAAAAAATAATATATTTTTAATGAAAACTAAGTTATGAATTTTGTCACATTCCATTGGGGATTGTTTTCAACCATGGAATCAGATAATGATTTTTTTTCATTTTTATAGGACAGGTGATGAAGGACATGTATGCAATTTTAGTATTTGATAAAGTTATTGTTTCTTATCATCTTTAGTACCCTGATATTATAGAACGCTACAATAGTATTTTAAAGTCTAAATAGGGTAAGATGATTCAAGAAAAGGTAAATACTAAGTGACTTATTTACCTGTTATATTTTTGGTTTTAATACCTTTTCTAAAGTAAGGATTGGTTACATTTTTTGAGTTAATGACAGGATGAAGAATGTCTGTTCTTCTATGTCTTTTTAAAATTAGCATATGTAGTACAAGTATAGGAATTTCAGAAGTTTGTTCACAAAATACGGCTAGGCCTTTGCTAAATTTGAATAGGAATTATGTCTTGAATATAAGATTTCTACTTTTTATGAGTATGTTTCATAATTTATTCCAGTAGCTAAAGTTATGGTTAAGAATTATAGTTCTGAAGGTACCAGGGATGTCAATAGGAATGCCAACTGAAATATCAGATTTCAATTGGGAAGGTTATTTTATTTTTGGATACTTTCATGACCATGAAACAAGCACAACTAAAATTCTATTTTGGTTATTACTTCTAGTTTTTTCAAAATTATTTTTTGATTATGTTATCAAGGATCATAATTTTTGGATGAATTTCAATGATTTATTCATATGGACTTACATCAAAAGTGACATATTGATCGATTGATCATTATGTAAGGGGGAGTTGGAATGTAATTCTAATATAGGAATTCTTTAGAATTTTTTGAAATATGGAAAAAATAGTTGTTATATTTTGGTTTCTAAATTTTTTTATAAGAATACATATTGATACACATAGAATTATTATTTCATATAGAATAATTCATTTTGTATTCATTTTTATAGAACACATAACTTGGGAAAAATTGGATGGATAGTTTGTTATTACAAGTATGTATAACAAAGTATACATTTGAAGTATTAATATAGTTAAAAAACATACAAGCTTGTGTGGAAGAAAAAGATTTTAAAGTATCTAAACAGAATTATTGTTAAATTAAATAATATGGAACATTGAAAAAATAATTAAAAGAAAGAGTTGCTTGCTGGTCATGGATAGATAAATAAATTATATGGATAGATAAATAAATTACATGGATAGATAAATAAAATAAATAGATTAAAAAGATAGAAAATAAATAGAAAGAAAGATAGAATATATAAAAATATGACAATCAAATAATGGGAAAGTTATGATTTTATGTATCCACAAACAAATAGATTATGTATTATGTTTATAATTGTTCAGTGTCAAGGATAATGTATAAAAAACTTATGCTGAAGAAATTTGGTTATTGAAATTTCAAAAGAAATGAAAAAAATTGTATTTATTAATTAATATTATAGAGTAATATAATTTGATACATCAAATATATTTATTTCTTCTTTATGATAAATAGTAATATGATATGGTTGAAGTTATAAGAAGTAACATTTATGAAGGTAAAGGAAGAAAATTTTTAATATTACATAATTTAAATGGAGAATAAATTAAAATGAATTAATAATATAATAATTTATAGTTTCTTAAAGGAATGAAATGGTTAAATATTTCACAGGAATATCGCAGAATTTTGGAAAAAGTTTATGTACAATATCTGAAATGTTAAATTGTATTGTTTGTATTGGAAAAAAGTGAATCAGAAACCTTTATTATTTAAGATGAATGCACTTATTTTGTTTGTTAATTACAGTGCATTAAGGGGGAATTGTTAGATTTTAAATGTATTGATATTATGTTTTAAAGGTCTCTGAATCATTTGGTTTAGACATGGTAGCTTTGAGGGCAAACAAGGTCAGTTACATCTGTTGTAGGCCACATCTATTCTTGAAAGTCTACGTCAAGAAGGAGGTTGGAGATGTTAGTTAAATATACATAACTGGGCGTTAGAGCTCATCGCAACCTTCTTTGGAAACGAGCCAATTGTGCTTAGTTAGCTGTAAAACTTGTATAAGTATACAGGTTTGAGCATAGTAAGTTAGGAATCTCGAGGGTCATCCCGGCCCTACGGAAGCCTCAGGGTGGGGATGGGACCCTCACCCAGGAGAAAGATCATAAGGGGCTCTTTCCAGCAGAGAAGATGTAACATCTATTTCCTCCTTCTGTAACTTTGTGATGCCTACCTGCCATGATGTCTGTAACAACGTAACAATGTAAGCATAAACTGTCTAGCTGTCATATCGTTGGAAGAATAAAACATTGTATAATGAAGGAATTTATGTCTAAATATTTTGGAAGCAACGCCTGGAGAGGAAGAGGTTTTTGACACTTCGCATGACACATGTTAGAGGCATATGTCCACTATGTCCTATGTCCTCTCTGTTCTATCTATCTCTGTCACTCCTCTTCCCCCTGCCCCCCGGCATCTAACACCCTTACACAGCTTTATGTCTGGGGCCCCCCCGGCCTGACCACAAACATTCCTGTTATAAAATGTAAATATATACAGTATCTAAATAATCCAATCCCTAGAACTCTCTATGGCCCGATAATGTGAAATACATTTTTGACAATTAATTAAACCCTGTGTTATCCAAGCTCTGAGTCTGTACAATCAGAAGTGTGAACTCACCACAAAAAACACAGGGTTAAATGAATGGTCATAAATTACATTCACATTATCTGGACTGAGTGATTGGGGGTGTTTATTTCAATAGGGCTGTGTGCTAGCTTGGGAGATGTCTGTGACACTGGCTCTTCATTCTCGGTGTCTCCTTATCACTGCAATACAAATCCTACAGAAACTTTGACAGCTTTTTCTTTCAAGGAGACATTATTAAAAAGAAAAAACAATCTCACCTCCTCCCTGTAATGTGAGCAGCCATGCCGTCCAGCAGCAGCTACAGTGAGCTCCGCCCCCCTCAGCACATCACACTGGTGATTGGAGGGATGGGGGTTGAGTCAGAGATCTCTCAGGCCTCGTACACACGGCCGAGGAACTCGACGTGCCAAACACATCGAGTTCCTCGGCCAGTTCAGCCCTGAAGCCGCCGAGGAGCTCAGCGGGACGAGAGCTCCCATAGAACAACGAGGAAATAGAGAACGCCGAGGTCCTCGTCGGCTTCCTCGGCCGAAAGTGTACACACGGCCGGGTTTCTCGGCAGAATTCAGCCAGAAACTCGGTCGGAAGCTGAATTCTGCCGAGGAAACTGGTCGTGTGTACGGGGCCTCACAGTTCAGAAGAGGGGGTATGACAGAAAGAAGCTTTGGAGATTCTAAAAACATACACTGCCAGCACAGTGTATGTATTTAGAAGCAATGGCACTGCTGCTGTCCCCACAGTGGCAAGTGTACCCCTCCCCACTTACCCTTAGCCCTCAGTCTGCCCATGGTCAGAATGGAGAAGTCCAGACTCCATTGGCTAGGTGTGCTGCTGTAATAAGCAGCTGGCACCTGCAAGGGTGCTTCATTGCGGTGCCGGTCCTCAGAAAATGTGTGTCAGGGCACCAATCCTCTGCAGCCCCAGATTCCTCAGCTCCGTGGCAGACCAGCGCTATTGCGCGCGCCTGTGGTGCGCGTGCGCATGCGCGGTGTGACCAGGCGTCGTGTGCTCGTTCCGCCCTCGGCCAATCAGAGGCCTGAGCGGCCTATTTGAACCAGCCCCTTCCACCTCTCGGGTTGCTGGTTCGTAACAGCTCCTGAGTGTCTTGCTGCTGTTTTTACCTGTCATATACCTGCTGATACCTGTTGTACCTGACCCTTGGCTTACCTTCTGGATTGCTGCTCTCTCTAACCCATTGACCCCGGCTTGAACTTTGGACTTCCTGATCTCTCTAACCCATTGACCCCGGCTTGAACTTTGGACTTCCTGATCTCTCCAACCCCTGACCACGGCTTGTTTCTCGGACAGTGGCGGTCCGTCCATTGGGGCGCCTGGGCGCCCCCCCCCCCCCCAAAAAAAAAATAATAATATTTAAACATGTCCCTTTAACTAGTTACCGACCGCCCACCGTCATTCTACGTCGGCACTTTAAAGATGAATATCTCGGTAACGGCAGCAGCTGCTGCCACAACCGAGATATTCATCTCTTCAGTGGGCGGCCGTGTAAACGATAACGGCGGTCTCCGCAGCGGATTCGCCGCGAGATCGCCGTTATCGGTGGCAGGAGAGGGTCCCGCCGCTCTCCCGCGCCCTCCGCCGCTTACCGTAGCCGTCGGTAGCGGCGGAGGAGATCGGGACCGTTCGGCAGCTGAGCGGGGTTACGAGTGAAGGAAAAATCTCCTTCACCCGTCCCCATAGCTCTGCTGGGCGGAAGTGACGTCAAAACGTCAGTCCTGCCCAGCGTCTTAAAGGCACATTTTTTTTTTGTCATTTGAAAAAATTACAGTTTCAATTTTTTTTTTTTTTTTTTGCATTTAAGTCTAAATATGAGATCTGAGGTCTTTTTGACCCCAGATCTCATATTTAAGAGGACCTTTCATGCTTTTTTTCTATTACATGGGATGTTTACATTCCTTGTAATAGGAATAAAAGTGATAATTTTTTTTTTATTTCAGTGTTAAAAATTGTAAAATAAATAAAAATAAATACGAAAACCCCCAAAAAAATTTTTTTAGGCGCCCTGTCCCGACGAGCTCGCACGCAGAAGCGAACGCATACGCGAGTAGCGCCCGCATATGAAAACGGTGTTCAAACCACACAAGTGAGGCATCGCCGCGATCGTTAGAGTGAGAGCAATAATTCTAGCCCTAGGCCTACTCTATAACTCAAAAAATGCAACCTGTAGAATTTTTTAAACGTCGCCTATCGAGATTTTTAAGGGTAAAAGTTTGACGCCATGCCACGAGCGGGCGCAATTTGTAAGCGTGACATGTTGGGTATCATTTTACTCGGCGTAACATTATCTTTCACAATATGTAAAAAAATTGGGCCAAATTTATTGTTGTCTTATTTTTTAATTTAAAAAGGTGATTTTTTCCAAAAAAAGTGCGCTTGTAAGACCGCTGCGCAAATACGGTGTGACAAAAAGTATTGCAATGACTGCCATTTTATTCTCTAGGGTGTTAGAAAAAAATATATATATAATGTTCGGGGGTTTTAAGTCATTTTATAGCAAAAAAAATGTTTTAGTCTCGTAAACACCGAATCTGAAAAACAGGCTCGGGGCTTAAGTGGTTAAATAAAAAAATAAATAAAAAAAATGTCCTTACGTGCACTGTGTCCGGGCGCTGGGCACTGGGCACAGTGCGGTGTGAGTAGCGCCACGTCTGTGCAATCACGAGATTGCAGACGTGGCGCTACATTGGCAGCCAAAAAATGCCTTTGTGGCTATGCCCATAGCACCACAGCTTCCGATACAATGGACGTGCACTTTGGCCGTGCGGGTGCACGGCACCCAGTATATTACTGTGCCTGTGCCGACGTCAGGAAGTGACGTCGGTACTCTCTAGCCCAAAGGGACGCACCTCCGTGAACCAAGCATGGAGGTAGGCAAAACTTCTCAGAAGCAGTTTCCCCCTGTTCGGCTCTGCGCCGGCATCCCCCTTCCACCCACCCGCTCATTAAGTTGTTCTGTGGTATCGTCGGAAATAGCGTCCGCGGCACCCCCCTTACTCTCTTCTTTTAGGCTGCGGAGGAAATAACGAAGGGCCGGCATCCCCCATTGAATCACCGGCAGAACGCCCCCCCCCCGCTTACCCACTTATTAACTTTTTTTTTTCCAGATCACGGAAATAGCAGCCGGATTAGTCAACCCCCCCCCCCCCCCCGCTTATTACAGTTCTTTGATTAATGTCTAGAGCATGGAAACCAAATGTCCCCCCCCCCCCCTCCCTGCTTATTGACTTTTTTTTCTAAGGTTCGGCGGAACTAGCTGGGACACTTGCATTGGTCCCAGCTAGAGCAATACCTACATTTTAGCTTTAGGGCTTAGTCAAACCATACATGCATTTTTTTTAATGTTCAGCTACAAACAGCCCCATAATGCATCCCCCCACTTATTATGGGGCTGTTTGCAGCTGAACATTAAAAAAAATGCATGTATGGTTTGACTGAGCCCTAAAGCTAAAATTTAGGTATTGCTCTAGTTCCGCCAAACCTTAGAATTTTTTTTTTAATAAGCAGGGGGACGGACGGACGACATTTGGTTTCCATGCTGCTATTTTTGGCGAACATGAAATAAAAAACTGTTAATAAGTGGGGGGGGGGGATGCATTAACACTTTCGTTATTTTTTTTTTCAATGTCTGACGAAAATAGCACCCTTATTCCCCCCCAGTGCAGTTATTTCCGCAGCCTCTGTTAATCTCATGCAGTCAATATGTCCCCAGTATGGTAATATTGTGCAGTATGTCCGCAGTCTCTGGTAATATCATGCAGTATGTCCGCAGTCTCTGGTAATATTGTGCAGTATGTCCGCAGTCTCTGGTAATATCATGCAGTATGTCCGCAGTCTCTGGTAATATCATGCAGTATGTCCGCAGTCTCTGGTAATTTTGTGCATTATGTCCGCAGTCTCTGGTGATATTGTGCAGTATGTCCCCAGTCTTTGGTAATATTGTGCAGCATGTCCGCAGTCTCTGGTAATATTGTGCAGTATGTCCGCAGTCTCTGGAAATATTGTGCAGTATGTCCGCAGTCTCTGGTAATCTTGTGCAGTATGTCCGCAGTCTCTGGTAATATTGTGCAGTATGTCCGCAGTCTCTGGTAATATTGTGCAGTATGTCTGCAGTCTCTGGTAATCTTGTGTAGTATGTCCGCAGTCTCTGGTAATCTTGTGTAGTATGTCCGCAGTCTCTGGTAATATTGTGCAGTATGTCCGCAGTCTCTGGTAATCTTGTGCAGCATGTCCGCAGTCTCTGGTAATCTTGTGCAGCATTTTCGCAGTCTCTGGTAATCTTGTGCAGTATGTCCGCAGTCTCTGGTAATCTTGTGCAGTATGTCCGCAGTCTCTGGTAATCTTGTGCAGTATGTCCGCAGTCTTTGGTAATCTCGTGCAGTATGTCCGCAGTCTCTGATAATCTAATGTCCATTTAGAGTCCTTCATTACTAACAGTGTAATTTTTTAGTTTGTTTGCACCGATCTGTAAGGCTGCGCTATATACCATGATTTGTGATGCTGGGGCTATATACTCTGTCCTGTGATGCTAAGATGTATACTCCTGACACTATGGGTGGAAGCAAGTGGAATACAGGGGACGGAGTGGGTGGATTCTATAAGAGGTGTGGCTTATGAAAAGTGGGAGGGACCAAATGTGGAGGGGCAGGGTCTTGCGCCCCCCCCATCCTAAAACTTCACCAGCCGCCACTGTTCTCCGATCTCTCTTCAGCCTTGTCCCTGTGCGGTGTGCCTTGCTTCTGGACTGTTTCCCGGTCTGATCATCAGTGGTTCCCAGCGGGCCACCGCCATCCAGTTCCTGTTTCCGCATCGGATCTCCACCTTGGTACCGGTGCCTCCCGGTGCGTCCTTCCCCCTGTCCCAAATCCAGGGGGCGGATCGCACCAGGTCGCAAAGGTGAGCCGCCCTCAGCATCTCGGCTTTGGTAAGTTACTTCCTGACAATGTGCAGGGAAAGTGCCCAAAGAAGCGGCCCTCGCTCGGGCCCCTAGGGACACCGGGGCTCCTTACAGGTATATGGGTTGTACCATCCTGATCGCAGTCCTGCTCGCACGCGGACTTGCGGAGCCACTCAGACTCTCTGGTGCCTGCAAATTCCGCAACTAGAAATTAGCTAATTTCTAATTAGCTAATTTCTCAGGGGTGGCAATTGCCCTGTTTCCCCCCCTCCTGGATCCGCCCCTGATGTGCACCAGCTGGAGCGTAAGGTGAGATGCTTGTTGTATAGAATCCCTAATGGCATCTGTTGTGAAACATAAGGCCCTGGGCATATTCTTCCAAAATTTGATCTGCTCTGGAGGCATGTCTTTCAGCCGATGAGCAGGCACTCAAAGGTAGATATGTGTAGAAAGGAAAGAAAAAACCTCATTGCACAGTACATCAAAAACAAATGGATAATGCGGTCCAATACATAGGCAATTACACTCACGAATCCCCGCAACAAGCGGGGATTCGTGAGTGTAAGGCCCGGTACACACGAGCAAACATGTACGATGAAACCGGTCCGTCGGACCGTTTTCATCGTACATGCCTGCCAGAGGGCTTCTGTACGATGGTTGTACTAACCATCGTACAGAAGTCCGCGCGTAAACAATACGCGGGGCATGTCCGCGTCGTCGCCGCGACGATGACGCGGCGATGACGCGGAGACGTGGGCGGGCCTGCCATTTAAAGGCTTCCACGCATGCGTCGAAGTCATTCGACGCATGCGAGGGATGGCGGGCGCCTGGACATGTACGGTAGGTCTGTACTGACGACCGTACATGTCCGAGCGGGCAGGATTCCAGCGGACGGTTTTAAAACACGTCCAGGAATATTTGCCCGCTGGGAAAAGGCCCGGCGGGCAAATGTTTGCTGGAATTCGGCCCGCTCGCGCCTACACACGACCGAACATGTATGCTGAAACTGGCCCGCGGACCAGTTTCAGCATACATGTTTGGTCGTGTGTACGGGGCCTAATTGCCTATGTATTGGATCGCATTATCCATTTGTTTTTAATGTACTTCGCAATGAGGTTTTTTCTTTCCTTTCTACACATATCTACCTTTGAGTGCCTGCTCACCGGACTGCAGCAGTGAAGTGCTGGGATCTGCACTCCTAGTGAAGGAAGGCATCGTATGTTTTTACCTGATTGGGACTTATTGGTTTGATCACTGTGCACATGTTTTGAGGATTTGTTACATGGTCAATGTGAACTGCATATCACATTTACTCACAGTATATGGAGATTCATTCTCCCTGAATAGTTTTGTACATTTTCACTTTATAAGTTAATATTAGCGCATCTATCATTTTCTCACTGTTTATATTTTCTGAATTGGTATCACTCAGATAGCGGCTTTATTATTTGTTTTTTTATAAGGTGTCCCTGAAATTATTAATTTAATAGCGCTGTAGTTCATTTTTCACATGTCTTTCAGCCCGTTTCACCTGATCCTTTAAGACCTGACACATACCCACTGCCACCACGGCAGGTTGGGTCACTGCGCCCGCCAGGAGAAAAGAAGGCTTCAGTAAAGATTCCAACTTTTTCTCAGATCCTAAATAACTGAGCATTGTCCTCTGGACAGGTTAAACTTTTAGGCCCCGTACACACGACCGAACATGTCTGCTGAAATTGGTCCGCGGACCAGTTTCAGCAGACATGTTCGGTCGTGTGTACGGCCGACCGGACAGGTTTCCAGTGGACATTTGTCCAGCCGACCGTTTTGCAGCGGACAAATGTTTCTTAGCATGCTAAGAAACATGTCAGCTGGAAGCCTGTCCGTCGGACATGTTCGGTCATCTGTACAGACTCACCGTACATGTCCGATTGGCCGCCATCCCTCGCATGTGTTGAAACACTTCCACGCATGCGTGAAAGCATTGAACTTCCAGGGCCGCGCACGTCGCCGCATCTTTGTCGCGGGGACGGCGCGGCCTCGTCACCGCATATCGTGTACGCGCGGATTTCTGTCTGATGGTGTGTACAACCATCAGACAGAAATCTCTGGGCGGACATGTCCGCTGAAAACGGTCCGGCGGCCCGATTTCAGCGAACAGTCCGTCCGTCTGTACGAGGCCTCATTTACACAAGAAATAGCCGCATCTATTGAAGGCAGACTCCACATCTTTGTAAACTTCTCCTCCATTGTATAGAGAACTTCAAACTTCCTAGGAGGAGAAAAACACCTATCTGGATGCTTCCAGTCTGCCTATATCAGATTCTCCAATAAAGGATGAACCGGAAAGGAACATGCAGCCAGTGGGGATTTCAATGAACCCAGAGGGGAGACATTTTTGTTTTGTTAAAATAAAATAATTGTCATACATACCTGCTCTCTGCAAGAATATTTCACAGGGTGGTTCCTTACTTCCTCTTTGGTGGTCCCCCACTGGCACTATCCACTTCTTGCTCCATAGACACACACAGCGCTGGCAAGCTACACTCCCTCTCCCTCCTCACAGGAGTCTGACTGACAGCAGCAGGATCATTAGGGTAAAAAAACATTTTGAATACAGAACCACTTTAAGCAACCGTTTGGCATAAATACGTAAGGAATACCATGTGGTTACACCTCTTTAGTATCTCATGTTCTGTATATATGGAAGCCATATAGAACCTGGGCACAGACATATCTTCATTTATATTGTGCAAGTCAGTGATTAACAACTTGCCGACTGAAGAATAGTCAATATCTAATATTCTTGTATCTCAAGGGTGTTTCTGAATGAACAGCATTCATAATCAGGTTGACTTGAAAATAACGTGTGAGTTTATTATCACACAGGTGGCATCATAAACACAATGAAAAATAGTATTACAGTTCAGTTTAGCGTAGATGAAAGCAAGCTTATGAAAGCATGTGTGCTGTCTCAGGCTCCATCTTTGTCTCGCTGAGCCCTTTCCAAAGTCAAGAAGAAACAGGAAATTACGTTCTTCTGTTCATCTGTTCTCCTCGTCCGTCTGAGTAAATATGTCAGTGTTAACTTTCAAAGTGGGTGTGAGTGAGTGTGTGTCGTGTAAGTGTGTCGTGTAAGTGTGTGGTGAAAATGTGATCAGCTTTCTTAAAGCAAAGCATATATATGTTACAAATGAACGTTGTGACCTCATACTGTCCAGACTTAGACCCTTGTATGGCATACATTAATTTCTGCTATGTTCAGCAATATGTTTATACCAAGAGAAGATTTTAGCACATACGAGAGTCGTATGGAGTTTGATTGACAGGCACACATGTGACACTCTATACTTAGAGTATACTTAGAGTAGTGCTGATGATGTAATGTCATAAAAACATATATTACCAGCTATAACTTCATTAAGTAACTATATACTAATACATACTAGTATAACTAAGACTTCACTAAAGCTAACTTAACAATAGATATAAACAAGTATATTATTTATCTCACTACGTAAATACTGAGCTATTCTTGTCACCCTACACCAAGATACCTTATATCATTCTCAAATTGGCTAACCAGAAATATCCAGCAAAGCTCAGCTTTAGATTGAAGAATCATGTCATATCAATTGAACAAGGTCATTCACTCATACCTAATTACTATGATTAATCATAAAACCAAATATGTTTTGTAAGCTTGCCATGAATTATGAATTTCCGAATTATGAATTTGAAATAATATTCTAACAATCCCCCCTGAATTATGATTAATCATACTAAAATTATTAAATACACACATAATCACATTCTTATTTCAATTGCTCCACCTAGTATCAAATGATCGGACACAATATTCCTCAGAACTGAAGCAGCTAGAAATATTCCTTCTTCTAAATGCTTTTCTCTTTACTCCTCTAGATCTATCTATTCAAAATCTTAAAATAATGGTATAGATTTTTACAAATGTAAAACACAATCATCACTAATATCAATAATTATTAATAATAATGAAAAGTATTATTATTAAAATAAGTAAATAATGCAATAATATATTTCCATATATGTGCTCAAATAATATTTGAGCTCTTTGGAAATATACTTTACACTCTAAAACTTTTCATAACTTTCCATTGATCTATTAAGAGTGATATGTTTCTTAAGTTATGAACAAAAAATGTTCTATTAACTAGAATGACTGTGCTAACATTCAATATGTGAATAAAGAAAAATAAAGAAAAATAATAATAATAATCCTAACTTAATGTGAACATTGGCCCAGATTCAGGTATGACTTGCGCGGGCGCAATCGCGATATGCGCCGCGCAAGTACGGATTTGCGCCCAGGCAAATCTGCGGATGACCCAGAAAGCAAGCCAAGCCGGAAATGAGGCATTTTTCCACGGATGCAGTTTCTCTGCCCCGGCGCAATTAAGGGGCATTTTTGCACAGGGTGCAACTTGCGCTCTCATGGTTTTCCCTCAGCAAATATGCAAATGAGGAACTACCGCTGATTCAGAAACTTGCTGTTCGGCCCGGGCAAATTTGCACATTATAAAAGCAGGGGCAAGTTAGCAACAGATGGCCACAGGTCAGCTGGAGAGCAACTACAGCAGCACCAATACGGACAAGCTGAACAAGCAGAGCACCCACACTTTCTGGACCTCACATCTGTGTGCCAACATGCCAGGGGCAGCCATGGTTCTAGCAATACTAGAGAGTGAACCGACTCGTAGGAGGGCACGGGAGAGGGTATACCGAGTGCGCAGGAACATCTTTGACATGAGTGATATTGAGGTGTATCGCATGTTTAGATTCAGCCCTGAAGTCATCCTGGATTTAGCCACAATCCTGCATGATGACATCACCAGCCAGACACATCGTGGACAGGCAGTGGAGCCACTGGTGAAGGTAGTGGCAACCCTGCATTTCCTGGCAAGTGGATCTTTTCAACGCACAGGTGGAATTGTGGCTGGGATGTCCCAATCCAGCATGAGCAGGTGTGTGCACCAAGTTATCCCTGCAATCCTCAGGCGCATGTCACACCAGTTCATCAAACCCACCCAGGAGGACCTGCGGCAGAAGGCAATCACCGATTTCTATCAAATAGCCAGATTCCCACGCACTGTGGGTGCCATTGATTGTACTCATGTGGCACTACGCCCCCCCCCCCCCTTGAACTAGAGCATATCTACTGTAATAGGAAGCACTGGAATTCCATAAATGTCCAGGTGATCGTGGATGCCCTTGGCCTTATATGGCATGTCCGTGCCAAACACCCCGGGTCCTGCCATGACAGTTTCATCTACCGTCAGAGCCCCATCCCCACCGAATTTGAACAGAACGTGTATGGGGACAGCTGGCTGATTGGTGAGTGACATGGGTGTCAGGTATGACTGTCCCCCCCATGATGCAGACATCACGAGGGGCACATGCATGACTAACATCCTCCTGTCTTTTCCATTCCAGGTGACTCTACATATGCACTGGGACCCCATATGATGACTCCATTCCGGAACCCCCAAACCCCAGGAGAGGAAAGATTTAATGAAGCTCACGCACGTACCCGTGCAGTGGTGGAGCGCACATTTGGCATCCTTAAGTCCCGTTTCAGATGCCTGGATAAATCCGGGGGGACCCTGTTGTATTCCCCAGACTTTGTATGCAAGATTATCGGTGCATGTTGTATTCTGCACAACTTTGCCCAGAGAAAGGGCCTGCAGATTGACATATGTGATGACCTGACCCCCGAACCCCACAATCCCCCCCCCCCAAGAAACTCTACCGGGTCTACTGAGGGAAGAGAAATCAGGAGTGGTCTCGTGGAACGTCTCTTTGCATGTTAAACACACACAATAATCATGTCACAAGTAGAATGCACGCGTGCACACCACTGTGGTCCCTAGCACACACACCCCACATGCACCCAAAATTGGATTAGACCCAAGGATACCCCATGGTATCAGGGAGCAGCAACGCCGCGTCAAGGCTCCAAATATGTTGCTGTCCATTCATACACCTTTCACATGGCAGAGGGTGACACCCCTTTTCCAGCAGGAGTGACACCCCCCCCCCATTCACACACCAGTCACACTGTAGTATACACTCCTCACCGTGTGTAGGGACTACAAAATAAAATAAAAACTCAAACTTTGAGCATAACAAAAATATAAAAAAGCTCATAATCTGAGCATAAACTAAATAAAAGCTCATAATCTGAGCCAAAAAAAATAAAAAAGGAAAATAATATTTTTTTTTAGACATCCTTGTGCCAAGGGTGCCCCGGCTCTGGCTCCTCAGTTGGCGTGGTTGAGCCTGTGGTGGGGATGGAGCATGGGGTGGGGATGGAGGGGGGGAGGAGCATCAACCCCTACTTCCTCACTCTGGCAGGTGGTGCCTGCATGCCCTCCATGGCGTTGGCCAGGCGGGTGAGGACATTGTTGGTCTGTGCCAACATCCGCATCTGCCGGGTGGCCGTGTTCCTGTGGTGCCGCCGGGTTAATCTCCCTTCCTCCCGCACAGCAGCAGTGTTGGCCTCCACCGCACTTGCCAACCTGCTCACCTCCGCTGTGAGCAATGCGGTGGCGTCCTGCTGCTCAACCATACAGGTCACCATGGCTGCACAGTTCACACTAACTTCCTCCAGGCTCTCAGTATCTCGTTCCCCCCGGTCAGCATGCAGGGTGAGGGCCTGCTGCACAGAGGAGGATGCCAGGCTGTCCGCCACCCGCCTCAAGTCTCCCACCATGTCCCCTATATGGCGGGTCTGCCGGGCCTGCTCCTCCTGCAGACCTTCACGGAGGCTGGAGGGTACACCCCTCGTTTTGCATAGAGCCTTCCTTGGAGGAGAGGCTGGGGCACGAACTGAGGGAGAAGAAGGGGAGGGGGCCACACTGGAGGGAGGGACACTGGAGGGGGGACACTGGAGGGGCTTGCCCTGGAGGGGGATGACGTTATGGTCGGGGGTGGTGGGGAGGTCAGGGATGGTGGGATCATCCTGGAGGTGCACAGATTCCTCCAGGTTGAGGATAATGGACTCCTCCTCCACTTCCTCCTCCCTAGATGGACTATGGGCGATATCCTCCTCCACCAACATGGCCAGTATCTCCATGGGGCCTGACTGGACCCCATGATGTTCTGGGGATGGCGTGGGTCGCCCTACAGCCGACGACGGCCCAGCTTCATCATCAACATCTGTGGATGACACAAAAAAAAATGTTGCTGGAGCAACACACTTATCACATGTTCCCTTCTACCCCCTCCCATGATACACAGCAAATATGAGAAAAAAAAACTTGTTACATGTTCCCTTCTACCCCCTCATATGTTTCCCTTCTACCCCCTCCCATGATACACAGCAAATATGAGAAAAAAAAACTTACCAGTCCCCAAGTCCCCAACAGTGGAGTCATAGCCTGGGAGTCCCTCCACCTGCTCCAGCGCTAAACTTTGTGCGATCACCTCCTCCTCCGGATTTAATCGTAAAGAGCAGGCTGGTCCTCTTCCCATGCCCCTGCTATGCTTTCGGATTAAACATCATTTGCATAGGGGCATGCCCACTTTCACTTGCGCTGGCTTGCGCCCTCAATTTTGCCTAACACAGGAGCAAATTAACACACAAAAGGAATCCTGAATCAGGTGGCAATCTTGACAAATTGCCCCGGCGCAGAGAAATTCAGCTGAGCTGAACAGGTGTAAGTAATGGGCAAATCTGATGGGGTGAGTATTACCGCGCTTACCACGAGAGTGGGGGAAGGGGGAGAGAGAAGGGGTACAGCTGCTGCACTGGATGGTGTATCAAACCAGGAACAAATGAAGAATAAAGGGGTAGTGCTGCGCTATGAATAGGGAATGGGGTAACGTGCAAAGGAAGTGTGGCAAATCCTTATATATGGAAAAATATACTCTGACTAGTGATCATAAGTAACAATAATAAAGAATGGTAGTGGTAAATTCTAATAAGTAAATAACATCAAAATAAAATGTGCTACAATGCAGCCAAGGCTAGCTGCCAAAATGTGAAGTATTGCAAAGTGACAGTGCAAGTGTCATATAAAGTGGTAAAACATGTACTGATACACAATGGGGTGTACAACGTGCCAAGTATAACATACAACGTGCCAAGTATAACACACAACGGTGATTATAATAGACTAGATAAAATGTCCATGCAGCAGATAACTGTAAACGGAACAACAGGCAAAGTCCAAAATAAAAGTGCTGGTGTAGATGCCAAAGTGACGTGAAGAAAGGTTGATTTCAGGTGTTTTCTTCAGAAAAAGTGAGGATTTCCCCTTACCTTACTGCTGTAGGGTAACAGCATAAAGACCCAGGTACACTTTTCTGGTCATGTCCACATACGTTATCCTCCAAATGGGCTGTAATGGGAAGGGTAGATGCCTCTCGATAGTCACATCCAAACAGGGACAGTGACTCGCATCCAGGGAGATAAAAAGTGCCAATAGTGTAGTATCGTTTAAAAGAAGGAGTTTATTCAAAATAAAACACTAGGTACTCACATTGTTGTGATAAAAAACATGCATATAAAAACAGGGTGTTCGCCGACGTCACCTCCGGTACCTCTAGGTGGACTCTTTGTATCACTCATACGCGCATTCGTCACTTCTCGTGACTTCTTCAGGAAGAAGTCACGTGGCTGCATGCATCCCTGATCAAGGCCCACTGGCGTGGTGAAAAAAACCCAAGCTCCCCTGAGCCAGTTCTGCTGCCATATTGGCACAGGTACTCATTGATGGCCCTCTGCTGCGTGTGCAGCCGCTGCAGCATGGCCAACATAGAGTTTCATCTGGTGGCCATGTCACAGATTAGGCGGTTCTTGGGCAGGTTGTATTCCCTCTGGAGGTCTGTCAGCCGAGCAGTGGCATTATATGACCTCCGGAAATGTACACAGACTTTCCTGGCCTGCTTCAGGACATCCTGTAAGCCCGGGTACCTGCCCAAGAACCGCACCACCAAATTGAGAACATGCACAAAACAGGGCACATGGGTGAGTTTTCCCTGTCGCAGGGCAGAGAGGAGGTTGGTGCCATTATCGCTGACCACCATTCCAGGCTTCAGCTGGCGTGGCATCAACCACCTCTGAGCCTGCCCCTGCAGAGCTGAAAGAACCTCTTCCCCAGTGTGGCTCCTGTCTCCCAAGCACACCAGCTTTAGCACCGCATGGCATCTCTTGGCCTGCATTCCTGCGTAGCCCCTCGTACGCCTACGGAGCACGGCTGGTTCTGAGCAAACATCACCACAGGAAGAGGCCACAGAGGAAGAAGAAGAGGAGGGGGTGGAGGAGAGAGGTGTGTCACAAGCAGTAGTAGTGTTTTGGAGGCGTGGTGGCGGAAAAACAACCTCCAAAACTACTGTACCTTGCCCTGTGTCCTTCCCAGCTGCCAGCAGAGTCACCCAATGGGCCGTAAAAGACAGGTAACGTCCCTGTCCATGCCTGCTGGACCATGAGTCAGCGGTAAGATGCACCTTACCACTGACTGCCCTGTCCAGCGAGGCATGGACATTGCCTTCCACATGCCGGTAGAGAGCCGGAATCGCCTTCCGTGAGAAAAAGTGGCGTTTGGGTACTTGCCACTGAGGTACTACACATTCCACAAACTCACGGAAGGGGGCAGAATCTACCAACTGAAAAGGTAACAGTTGAAGTGCTATTAATTTTGCTAAGCTAGCATTCAACCGCTGGGCATGAGGATGGCTGGGAGTGTACTTTTTCCGGCGCTGCAGCAGCTGGGGCAGGGAAATGTGTCTGGTACTATCAGTAGCTTGCCCGCATGTACTACCACTACTAGGTTGTGACACACCTATTTCTACAACTTCAGTGCAGGCTTCAGAGAGGACTGGGGGTCTAGTGGGGTTGGAGGTCACAGAAGGGCAAGGGGAGGTACTCTTTGGTCTTTGGTGTGGGTCTTTCTGGTATGCTTGCCAACGAGCTGCATGGCAGCTCGACATATGTCTGGACAAGCATGTGGTGCCCAAGCGGGTGATGTTTTGGCCACGCGAGATACGCTTGAGACATATGTTGCAAACAGCAAAGGTACGATCTGATGGACATGTTTAAAAAAAGGCCCACACCAAAGAACTTTTGCTGTACCGTTGAGACACAGCAGTGCCACGTAATGCAGTTGGTGTGCTGCCCTTAAGCTGACCCCTGGAGGGCATCCTGCCTCTTTGGAGATGTGCCTGTGCCTCGTCCTCCTCCTCCTCCTCTTCCTCCTCCTCTCTCCTATCAGGCACCCAGGTAGAGTCAGTGACCTCATCATCCCCTCCCTCCTCATCATCACTGTCGACAACCTGGCAGTATGCTCCAGCTGGGGGAATATCACTCCCAGATTGTTGTCGCTCTCGGCCACCCCCTCTCCCTGGGCTCACATCAATGCCTTACTCTATCTGTGTTCCGTCATCGGAGTCTTCAAAACGCTGCGCATCTTCATGCAGCATGTACCCAACACTGTGTTGGAACAGTTCGGGGGACTCCTCAGGAGGACACGGTGGGACTAGGGAAGGATTGTGTGATGCCATTGTGCAGAGGGAAGAGGACGCCTTGGCAGCTGCTTTGCCAGACAAACTATGATCAGTCTGTGTGAGAGAGGATGAGGAGGATGAGGACGGCTTGGTCATCCACTCCACTAATTTCTCTGCATGTTGAGGCTCAACACGGCCAGCTCCCGAAAAGAAGGACGAGCGGCCACGGCCATGTGCTGAAGAGGATGCACCACATCCACCACCAGCGTTACCTCTAGATGCAGAGCCTGGTTGCCCTCGTGACTCTCTGCCTCTCTTTGTCCTTCCAGACATATTTATGCGTTCAGGTGTTATGTAAGAAAACAGACGCAGTCACACCAACTGCGTTCAGGTGTTAGTAAACTGCACACAAGCAGTAAGAGCGACTGCGTTCAGGTGCTATATAACAAAATAGTCGCAGTCACACCGACTGCGTTCAGGTGTTAGTAAACTGCACACACGCAGTAAGAGCGACTGCGTTCAGGTGCTATGTAACAAAATAGTCGCAGTGACACCGACTACGTTCAGGTGTTAGTAAACTGCACACACGCAGTAAGAGCGACTGCGTTCAGGTGCTATGTAACAAAATAGTCGCAGTCACACCAACTGTGTTCAGGTGTTAGTAAACTGCACACACGCAGTAAGAGCGACTGCGTTCAGGTGCTATATAACAAAATAGTCGCAGTCACACCGACTGCGTTCAGGTGTTAGTAAACTGCACACATGCAGTAAGAGCGACTGCGTTCAGGTGCTATGTAACAAAATAGTCGCAGTGACACCGACTGCGTTCAGGTGTTAGTAAACTGCACACACGCAGTAAGAGCGACTGCGTTCAGGTGCTATGTAACAAAATAGTCGCAGTGACACCGACTGCGTTCAGGTGTTAGTAAGCTGCACACATGCAGTAAGAGCGACTGCGTTCAGGTGCTATGTAACAAAATAGTCGCAGTCACACCGACTGCGTTCAGGTGTTAGTAAACTGCACACATGCAGGAAGAGCAACTGCGTTCAGGTGCTATGTAACAAAATAGTCGCAGTCACACCAACTGCGTTCAGGTGTTAGTAAACTGCACACACGCAGTAAGAGCGACTGCGTTCAGGTGCTATGTAACAAAATGGTCGCAGTGACACCGACTGCGTTCAGGTGTTAGTAAACTGCAACACACGCAGTAAGAGCGACTGCGTTCTGGTGCTATGTAACAAAATAGTCGCAGTGACACCGACTGCGTTCAGGTGTTAGTGAACTGCACACACGCAGTAAGAGCAACTGCGTTCAGGTGCTATGTAACAAAATAATCGCATTCACACCAACTGCGTTCAGGTGTTAGTAAACTGCACACATGCAGTAAGAGCGACTGCGTTCAGGTGCTATGTAACAAAATAGTCGCAGTCACACCGACTACGTTCAGGTGTTAGTAAACTGCACACACGCAGTAAGAGCGACTGCGTTCAGGTGCTATATAACAAAATAGTCGCAGTCACAGCGACTGCGTTCAGGTGTTAGTAAACTGCACACACGCAGTAAGAGCGACTGCGTTCAGGTGCTATGTAACAAAATAGTCGCAGTCACACAGATGGCGTTCAGGTGTTAGTAAACTGCACACACGCAGTAAGAGCGACTGCGTTCAGGTGCTATGTAACACCACACACACAGTGACACTAACTGCGTTTAGTTGCTATTAAACAGCACACACGCAGTAAGAGCGACTGCGTTTCTGTGCAATTCAATAGCCCACTTGCATTAACAGCGACTGCGTTTCTGTGCAAATAAATTGCACACGTGCAGTAACAGGTAATGCGTGCATGTGCAATTAACTAGCACACCTTGAATAACACGGAGTACTACGTTTAAGCTAATCCCTAATGCAGGCAATACAACACGTTAGAGCGCTGCATGAAGAACAATCTCCTGCCTGACAGATACTAACAGCAGATCTAGCTGAGCTATACAGTTTATAAATATATTGACAACTCCTAGGGATGTGAATATATTCTCTACAAACTGTAGATTAAACTATACTGACTAGCCTTCCTGCTCTATCTATCTATCTATCTATCTATCTATCTATCTATCTATCTATCTGGTAGAAAAGACACTGGGCCAGATTCATGAAGCACTTACACCGTTTTTTTGGTAGATGCGCGGCGTAAGTGCAGATTTGCGCCGGCGGATCGCTGCGCTGTACCCAGAGAACCAGATTACGTCTCCAAATAGACTTCATCGCCTCGGTGTAACCTTTCCACGCCGGCGCGGCGTTGGCGCAGATTTACGCTGGTCAGATCTGGCGCGGCCATGGTTTTTGTGTTTTAAATATGCAAATGAGGTTTTTGGGCCGATTCATCAACTTAAGCTTGACCGGCGCAGGCTACTCCCGGTGCGCGGAGCTGAAATTTCCGGCGCCAAGTTACACCTCATAAAAGCAGGGGTAACTTTGCACCAAACTTGCAGAGAGCAGCTAAAGTAGCAGCGTTACAAACGAACTGAGCAACAACACTTGCTGGACAACACATCTGTGTGCCAACATGCCAGGGGCAGCCACTCTGTGGCCCATAGAGGCGGTCCCCATGTTGGGAGAGGCCCTCAATAATTACAGCCCTCTCCTCTGGGCTGAAATTGGTCATCCGCCCACCTGAGGATTCCTCATCAGCCATAACTGCCCCACCACAATGCAAACGACCTAGCTTGGAAAAAAAAGCTTCAGTACATTTGCACCTGCAGGGCGGAAGTCTGGGCTGATTTATGGGCGTTGGTAGTGGGCCAGCGTAGCTCAGGGGTCACGCCAGCGAGCAGTTCTGAGCATGTGCAGATTGGGGCATTTACCCCTGGATGTCACTGAGCATGTGCGGTCTAAGATGCGCCCCGGCGTGACCCCTGCACCACGGTCGGCACTTCATTAGCATAGGGTGACTCCCATTTGGCCTTACCCCGCCTTACGCCGTCTAAAATCCGCCCCGCTGGGGCATCATAGACAAAAAAAGTTTCTTGAATCACCTAACTGCCGCTCCGCGCTGGACCGGTGTAGTCTAAAAATGATGCACCACGCCGGTGCAAATCTGCACCATTGTACATGAATCTGGCCCACTGTGTCTCTATCTATCTCTCTCTCTCTAACTGTCTGACTGACTTCTCTAACAAAAGCCGGAACACACTACACGGGGCCGCCGTGCAGGCTGCCTTTTATAGTGTGGGGCGTGTACTAATCCCCCTGAGCCATAATTGGCCAAAGCCACCCTGGCTTTGGCCAATTATGGCTCTTCGTTTTTTGCGCGCTGCGATTGGCCAAGCATGCGGGACATACAGCATGCTTGGCCAATCATCAGCGCTCAACGCCGCAGTGAATTATGGGACGTTTTGCGTCATTCGAATTTGGCGCGAACGACCCGTTTTGTTCGAGTTTCGACGAACGACCGATGTTCGAGTCGAACATACGTTCGTATCGAACGCGAAGCTCATCCCTAGTCAGCATGTGAAAAAGCGCATGTTTCCCGTACATAGAACTGTCCCTGCACAAAGTGTCATTTCTGAAAGAAAAAAAGGCATTTAAAACCGGCTTTGCGGCTCTAATGAATTGTCGGCTCTGGTAATTACAGAGATGATTCATTCATAAAGAAAAAAAAATGTGTGGGGGTCCCCCAAATTAAATTACCAGGCCCTTCAGGTCTGGAATGAATATTAAGGGGAACCCTGCCGTAAAAAAAAAAAAAAAAATGACGTAGGGTTCCCCGCAAATATCCATACCAGGCCCTTCAGGTCTGGTGTGGATTTTAAGGGGAACTCCACCCCAAATTGTGCGGTCCCCCCTCTCCTGAACTGCACCATGTTGATGGGGACAAGGGCCTCATCCCCACAACCCTTGCCCGGTGGTTGTGGGGGTCTGCGGGCGGGGGGCTTATCAGAATCTGGAAGACCCCTTTAACAAAGGGGACCCCAAGATCCTGCCCCCCCCCCTTTGTGAATTGGTAATGGGGTACACTGTACCTCTACCATTTCACGAAGGAAGTGTAAATAGTTAAAAAAAAAAACACAGACACCATAGAAAAAAATCCTTTATTAATAATAAAAAAAAAAATCCAGCGATGTGAATCCACTGTCTCCTATCCAGCGATGGATGCTCTCTCCAGCGACGGATGATCAGCGGTCCGGTCCAGCGATGCAAAAGATCCATCCGTCCAGAGCGCAGCAGGGGAGCTCCACTCTCCGCTGGACACAGCCCAGCGGAATGACGCGCTGGAGCTGTGACATTACTTATATAGGGGAAGCGGCCACCCGTCACGTGACCCCGCCCCCTCTGAGGCACCCTTGTACGTCACTGGGAAAGACCGGCTTTCCCAGTGACGTACGAGTGGAGCTCCCCTGCTGCGCTCTGGACGGATGGATCTTCTGCATCGCTGGACCAGACCGCTGATCATCCGTCGCTGGAGAGATCATCCATCGCTGGATAGGAGACAGTGGATTCACATCGCTGCATTTTTTTTTTTTTATTAATAAAGGATTTTTTTCTACGGTGTTTGTGTTTTTTTTTTAACTATTTACACTTCCTTCGTGAAATGGATGGTAGAGGTACAGTGTACCCCAATACCAATTCACGTAGGGGGGGCAGGATCTGGAGGTCCCCTTTGTTAAAGGGGTCTTCCAGATTCTGATAAGCCCCCCGCCCGCAGACCCCCACAACCACCGGGCAAGGGTTGTGGGGATGAGGCCCTTGTCCCCATCAACATGGGGACATCCTTCCCATGTTGAGGGCATGTGGCCTGGTGCGGTTCAGGAGAGCGGGGCGGCACTCTGTCCCCCCCTCTTTTCTGCGGCCGGCCAGGTTAACGTGCTCGGATAAGGGTCTGGTGTGGATATTTAGGGGGACTCCACGCCATTTTTTTTTATTTGAGGTGGAGTTCCCCTTAAAATCCACACCAGACCTGAAGGGCCTGGTATGGATATTTGGGGGGAACCCTACGTCATTTTTTTTTTACGGCGGGGTTCCCCTTAATATCCATTCCAGACCTGAAGGGCCTGGTAATTTAATTTGGGGGACCCCCACACATTTTTTTTTCTTTATGAATCATCTCTGTAATTGCCAGAGCCGACAATTCATTAGAGCCGCAAAGCCGGTTTTAAATGCCTTTTTTCTTTCAGAAATGACACTTTGTGCAGAGACAGTTCTATGTACGGGAAACATGCGCTTTTTCACATGCTGACTTTACACCCCCCCTAGGTACGAAATTTAAAGTTATATTACACTTTTATTGTTTCACTTTTAGCATTATTAAATTCACTGCTCCTGAAAAAACGGCCGTTTTTAAAACTTTTTTTTGCATTGATACATGTTTCCTGGGACAGGACCCAGGTCCCCAAACACTTTTTAGGACAATTACTTACATATTAGCCATTAAAATTAACACTTTAGATTTCAAATGTTCGAGTCCCATAGACTTTAACGGGGTTCTAAAGTTCACACAAACATTTGGTGTGTTCGCAAGTTCTGATGCAAACGGAACAGGGGGGTGTTCGGCTCATCCTTACTCACCGGTCATACATAGCAATAATAGTCGCAATCTATCTGTCGGGTCATTTTGTCTTACCTGACCTTCATCATCACTAACATGTAATTGCGTTGATCGTTTGAAACGATCTGCAAACATTTCAAATAGATCCCAATTGGAAAATACAGTAGCCTCAACGTCATAAATAGGAAAATCTTTTAAAATTTTCATAAGTTGGTCATGTATTTGCAACTTTAGTTTTTGCAGTTCTACATAATAAGAGCTAGATTCACGTAGGACTTACGCCGACGTATCTCGAAATACGCTGCGTAAGTCAAAATGTGCGCCGTCGTATCTACGCGCCGTGCCCACAAAACTAGTTATGCCTGAAACTAGGCTTCTTCGGACCGACGTAAGTTTTATACGCCGGTGTATCGTGGGCGCATAATTACGCTGGACGCATCTGGCACTCCCATTTGATTTCCTATTTAAATATGCAAATGAGGGAAATACGGCGATTCACAAACGGACAATGCGCCCGACGCAGGCTACGCACGTTGCGCGTAAGTTGTACGTCCGGCCTAAATTTATCCCTCATAATGCAGCAACAAACATGCACAGGTCAGCTGGAGAGCAGCTGCAGCAGCACCGTTACGAACAAGCTGAGCAACCACACTTGCAGGACAACACATCTGTATGCCAACATGCCAGGGGCAGCCATGGTCATAGCACTACTACTGTGTCCACCGGCACGTAGGAGGGCACGGGAGAGGATATACCGAACGCGCATGAACGTCTTTGGCATGGGTGATTCGGAGGTGTTTTGCATCTTCAGATTCAGCTCTGCTGCCATCCTGGAATTAGCCACAACCCTGCATGATGACATCACCAGCAAGACACAACACTCACATGCAGTGGAGCCACTGGTTAAGGTACTGGCAACACTGCATTTCCTCGCCAGTGGATCTTTTCAGCGTACAAGTGGAGTCGTAGCTGGGATGTCACAATCCAGCATGAGCAGATGCGTGCACCAGGTTGTCCCTGCAATCCTCAGACCCATGTCCCACCACTTCATCAAACCCACCCATGAGCCTCTGTGGCAGAAGGCAATGCAGGATTTCTACCAAATTTCAGGATTTCCACGCACCGTGGGGGCCATTGATTGCACACATGTGGCACTATGGCCCCCCCGTGCCACCGAGCACATATACCGCAATCGTAAGCAGTAGCATTCCATCAACGTACAGGTGATAGCCGATGCCCAATGCCTCATATGGCACGTCCGTGCCAAACACTCCAGGGCCAGCCACGACAGCTACACATACCGTCAATGCAACATCTCCACAGAATTGGAACAGAAGGTGTATGGGAACAGCTGGCTGGTTGGTGAGTGACATGGGTGTCAGGCATGACTGTCCCACCCCATGATGCAGACATCACGAGGGGCACATTCACAACTAACATCCTCCTGTCTTTTCCCTTCCAGGTGACTCTGCATATGCACTTGGGCCCCATCTCATGACTCCATACCGCAATCCCCAAACCAGAGGAGAGAGAAATTACAATGCTGCACACATACGTACCCGTGCAGTGGTGGAACGCACATTTGCCCTCCTGAAGTCCCGTTTCCGATGCCTGGATACGTCTGGGGGGCCCTGTTGTATTCCCCAAACTTTGTGTGCCAGATCATCAGTGCATGTTGCGTGCTGCACAACTACGCCATGAGAAAGGGCCTGGAGATTGACATACATGATGACCTGACCCCCCAGCCACACAGTCCCCCCTGAACGAGGCTACCCCGTCTGCTGAGGGAACAGCAGTCAGGAGTTGCCTTGTGGAACGCATCATTGCACGTTAAACACACACATTCATCATGGCAGAAGGATAATGCACGCATGCACACCACTGTGGTCCCTAGCTCACACACACACACACACCACATCCACCTCACATTGGTTTAGCCCAAGTCCACCATGCAGGACTTGGGAGCAGCAACGCCACGCCAAGGCACCAAGAATGTTGCTGACCATTCATACCACATTCACACGGTCGTCGGGATAACCTCTCCCCGACGACCCAGGGTGACACCCCTTGCTGGCTGGAATGTCACCCCCACATTCACACACCAGTCACACTGTAGCCTGCACTCCTCGTCGTGTGCAGAAACTACAAAAAAAAACAAAAGGGTTCATGCCATTGGCAGCCATGGCATGCCCTTATATGAGGACGGCACATCCTTCTGTGCACGTGACAAACAAAAAAAAACCTCATATTCTGAGCAAATAAAAGGAAAAGCTCTTACTTTGAGCATAATCAACAAAAAAGAGCACTCATCTGCTCTGTCGTGGGCGAAGCCTGGTGCCACGTTTGCCACGGCCCCGGCTCCTCAGTTGTCCAGAGGAAGCCTCGGCTGGGGGGGGTGGGGCATCAGGAGGAGCATCATCCCCTGCTCTGTCACTCCTGGCAGGTGGTGGCTGCCTGCCCTCCATTGCAACGGCGAGGCGGGTGAGCACCGCGTTGGTTTGAGCCAGCATCCTCAGCTGGCAGGTGGTGTTGTGGTGCTGGTGCCGCCTGGTATGCCTCCCTTCCGCCTCCACAGCAGAAATGTTGGCCTCTAATGCCACTGCCAACCTCCTCACCTCCGCCGTGAGGACTGCTGTTGTGGCCTGCTGCTCCCCCATGCAGGTCACCATCGTAACGCAGTTTCCGCTCACATCCTGCAGGCTGTCAGAGATGGAGCTGCTCTGATCAGCCTGCTGGGTGAGCCAATGTGCAGGCAGCCTGGGACTGGGCAGAGGAGGCCAGGCTATCTGCTACACGGCGCAGGTCACCCACTATAGCACTGATATGGCGGGTCTGCCGGGCCTGCTCCCTGTGCAGCCCTTCTTGGAGGGCTCCGGGTACACCCCTGGTCTTCCTTAGAGGCTTCTGGCCGTCCAGACAGGGTAGACCTGGAGGGGGAAGACCGGGAGGGGGTTCCCCTGGATGGGGTAGCCCGGGAGGGGGTAGACCTGATGGGCGGGGAGGTGGCTGAGGGTCCAGGGATGGTGGAAGCCTCCTCATAATAGACACAGTCCTCCTGGTGGAGATCCACTGGCTCCTCAACAACAACCTCTAGTGGAGAGGTATGGGCACTCCCCTCCACCAACATGACTTGGCTTCCCAGGGGGTCAGACTGAGCCACAGGATGTTCCGGGGATGGCATGGGTCGAACACAAAACATTCACATGTTGATGGACCCACACACTTGTCACATGTTCCCTTCCACCCCCTCACATGCTACACACCGAATGGAGGATAAAACACACTTACCTGTCCTCAAGTCCAGATCAGAGGAGTCAAAGCCCTCAACGCCCTCCACCTGCTCCTGCGAAAGACACCTGGCGACGATCTCCTCCTCATCGGTCAGCCGCAGAGATGAGGCTGGTCCTCCTCCCATGCCCCTGGCATGCTTCCTCATAAGGGCCAGCTTATCCCGGACCTGACGTCTCATGTCATTGATCTTCTTCTGTATGTCATCAGGCTTCCGGGTCTCATTGCCAATGGCATTCACATTGAGGGTGATCTTCGCCAGGATCTCCTTCTTTTGTGCCTTGCTGGTCTTAGCACTGTGGGCACCATGCAGGTATGCATCATATTTGGTTATTGCCGCCAACAAGATAGCCCTCTCCTCAGGATTGAAGTTTATCTTCCTCTTATCCTTGCCCACTTTACCAGGTGCCATCTCTCTACAAAAGTACCTTGCTTCAGGGGGGGAAACAAACAAACGGAATTTACTTTTGCGCAGGATGGGCGTATGGCTGGGCGTATTTATGCGCTCGGCGTAAGCCAGGAAGTTGCACCAGCGTAGTTGTGAGCATGCGCACACAGGTGCGGTCAGACTTCCGCGTCACTGTGCATGCTCCGTTCATGATACACCGCGCGTACATCACTGCTCCACGTCCGGACCATCATTTGCATGGGGTCACACCCACTTCCTCCTACGCCGGGTTACGCCATCGAAATCTAAGCCACGCCACTGCAGTGTGGGGAGCACTGGCTTCCAGAATTCCATGGTTGCCTCTCTGCGCAACGTCGACGTAGCGTATATTCGATACGCTACGCCCGCCTAACGATGCGCCGAGGTATGTGAATCTAGCTCTAAGTTTTTATGTTTCATTTCCATTTCATCAGTAGCATCAACATTCTCTATTTGAGAAGATTCCGGAAAATAAGATTGTAGCTTTGACTTGGTTTCAGTCTTTTTGTCATCTGTATTTATTACAGCAATCTGTCTACTGTCATTTTGTAACTCTGGCAAAATCATTTTTTTAGATTCTAATTGTTCCTCAAGATTCTCTTTGTTATTACAAAGAATCTCACAGTTAGGACAACTGAGAGAATCTTGGGACATATTTTCATGTTTTCCTGTGTTCTGTACATTATTAGTCTCTGTCTGATTTACTGTACACACATTTTTGGCAGGTAAAATATTAATAATCATCTTATTAAATATTCTTACCAATTTCAATACATTACTTATTTTCTTATGTAATTTATGCACAGTAAACCTGGATTTGTCTATCTGGACATTCTAATTTACGCATTCTTGGTACATACTGTACATAACCACAAGTGACTGTCATTTGGATAAAAAGACACATCTTTAAATTCTAGCTTACTATCTCTAGCTATTTCATCTATAAAATCCATAATTTTTACTCACCGTAATTAGAAGAATTTCTCGTCTTCAACCGTCTGTTACTGGACTGTTGTCCACATCTGACGCAACACAAACGCCTCTTGCTTGATAGGTTCTATACCGTCTTTTTTCTTGAGACTTAAATATTCGCAAAAACTGCGCCAATCTCTTCCTCCTCATCAAGGTTCGAGATTTCCGTAAAAATAGAGATATGACGGTATATTCGATCTGGCTCGCCACTGAAGAATAGTTGATATCTAATATTCTTGTATCTCAAGGGCGTTTCTGAATGAACAGCATTCATAATCAGGTTGACGTGAAAATAACGTGTGAGTTTATTATCACACAGGTGGCATCATAAACAGAAATGGAGTTTGATAGGCACACATGTGACACTCTATACTTAGAGTATACTTAGAGTAGTGCTGATGATGTAATGTCATAAAACATATATTACCAGTAGGGATGAGCCAAACACCCCCCTGTTCGGTTCACACCAGAACTAGCGAACACACCAAATGTTCATGTGAACTTTAGAACCCCGTTAAAGTCTATGGGACTCGAACATTTGAAATCTAAAGTGCTAATTTTAAAGGCTAATATGCAAGTTATTGTCCTAAAAAGTTTTTGGGGATCTGGGTCCTGTCCCAGGGGACATTTATCAATGCAAAAAAAGTTTTAAAAACGGCTGTTTTTTCGGGAGCAGTGAATTTAATAATGTAAAAGTGAAACAATAAAAGTGAAATAGTCCTTTAAATTTCGTACCTGGGGGGGGGGTGTAAAGTACTTAGCATGTTAAATAGCGCACGTTTCCCGATCTTAGAACTGTCTCTGCACAAAGTGTAATTTCTGAAAGGAAAAAAACTCTTTTAAAACCGGACTTGCGGCTATAATGAATTGTCGGCTCTGGCAATTCAGAGCGAATTCATTCAAAAAAAAAAATAGCGTGGGGGTCCCCCCAAATTCCATTACCAGGCCCTTCAGGTCTGAAATGGATATTAAGGGGAACCCCGCCGTCAATTTAAAAAAAATGACGTGGGGTTCCCCCCAAATATCTATTCCAGACCCTTCAGGTCTGGTGTGGATTTTAAGGGGAACTCCACCCCAAATTTAAAAAAAAATGGCGTGGAGTTCCCCCAAAAATTCACAACGGACCCTTTATCCGAGCACACTAACCTGGCCTTTTTCTTTTTTTTTATTAACCACTTCCAGACCTTAGGTGTTTTTCAGATTTGGTGTTTGTAAGACTAAAACAGTTTTTTCTGCTTAGAAATTACTTAAAACCCCCAAACATTATATATTTTTTTTTCTAACACCCTAGAGAATAAAATAGTGGTCATTGCAATACTTTTTGTCACACCGTATTTGCGCAGCGGTCTTACAAGCGCACTTTTTTGGGAAAAAATTCACTTTTTTTAATTAAAAAATAAGACAACAATAAATTTGGCCCAATTTTTTTAGATATTGTGAAAGATAATGTTACGCCGAGTAAAATGATACCCAACATGTCACGCTTAAAAATTGCGCCCGCTCGTGGCATGGCGTCAAACTTTTACCCTTAAAAATCTTGATAGGCGACGTTTAAAAAATGTTATAGGTTGCATTTTTTGAGCTAAAGAGTAGCTCTAGGGCTAGAATTATTGCTCTCGCTCTAACGATCGCGGCGATACCTCACTTGTGTGATTTGAACACCGTTTTCATATTCGGGCGCTACTCGCGTATGCGTTCGCTTCTGCGCGCGAGCTCGTCGGGACGGGGCGCTTTAAAATTTTTTTGGGGTTTTCTTATTTATTTTTATTTATTTTATTACTTTTTACACTAAAAATTAAATAAAAAATTTGATCACTTTTATTCCTATTATAAGGAATGTAAACATCCCTTATAATAGAAAAAAGCATGACAGGTCCTCTTAAATATGAGATATGGGGTCAAAAAGACCTCAGATCTCATAATTAGACTAAAATGCAAGAAAGAAAAAAAATGAAACTGTAATTTTTTCAAATGACAAAAAAAAAATTGTCTCTTTAAGAGGCTGGGCGGGACTGACGTTTTGACGTCACTTCCGCCCAGCAGAGCTATGGGGACGGGCGAAGGAGATTTTTCCTTCAGTCTCGTCCCCAGTCACCAGCCAAACGGTCCCGATCTCCTCCGCCGCTACCGACGGCTCCGGTAAGCCACCGATAACGGCAACCTCGCGCCGCGGAGACCGCCGTTATCGTGTACCGGACCGCGCACACTAAAGATCGATACCTCGGTTTTGGCAGCAGCTGCTGCCGTTACCGAGATATCAATCTTTAAAAATAGGACGTACATCGTCGTGCGCAGGTCTGGAAGTGGTTAATAAAGGACTTTTTTCTACAGTGTGTGTGTGTTTTTTCCAACTATTTACACTTCCTTCGTGAAATGGTAGGAGTACAATGTACCCCATTACCAATTCACATAGCGGGGGCAGGATCTGGGGGTTAAAGGGGTCTTCCAGATTCTGATAAGCCCCCCGCCCGCAGACCCCCACAACCACCGGGCAAGGGTTGTGGGGATGAGGCCCTTGTCCCCATCAACATGGGGACATCCTCCCCATGTTGAGGGCATGTGGCCTGTTAAGGTTCAGGAGAGGGGGGGCCGCACTCTGTCCCCCCCTCTTTTCTGCAGCCGGCCAGGTTAACGTGCTCGGATAAGGGGTCTGGTGTGAATTTTTGGGGGAACTCCACGCCATTTTTTTTTAAATTTGGGGTGGAGTTCCGCTTTAAATCCCCACCAGACCTGAAGGGTCTGGAATAATGGATATTTGGGGGGAACCCCACGTAATTTTTTTTAAAATTGACGGCAGTGTTCCCCTTAATATCCATTCCAGACCTGAAGGGCCTGGTAATGGAATTTGGGGGGACCCCCACGCAATTTTTTTTTATGAATGAATTCTCTCTGAATTGCCGGAGCCGACAATTCATTATTGCTGCAAGTCCGGTTTTAAAAGACTTTTTTTCCTTTCAGAAATGACACTTTGTTCTATGTACGGGAAACATGCGATAGTTCACATGCTAACTTTACACCCCCCCTAGGTATTGTTTCACTTTTAGCATTATTAAATTCATTGCTCCCGAAAAAATGGCCGTTTTTAAAACTTTTTTTTTGCATTGATACATGTCCCCTGGGACAGGACCCAGGTCCCCAAACACTTTTTAGGACAATAAATTGCATATTAGCCTTTAAAATTAGCACTTCTCCCATAGACTTTTATAGGGTGTTCCGCGGCTTTTAGAATTTGCCGCGAACACCCCTAATTGTTTGTTGTTCGCCGAACAGGCAATGTTCGAGTCGAACATGAGTTTGACTCAAACTCAAAGCTCATCCCTAATTACCAGCTATAACTTCATTACCATATTTTCCGGCGTATAAGACGACTCGGCATATAAGACGACCCCCCAATTTTCCAGCCAAAATGTTGGTTTTGGGATATACTCACCGTATAAGACTACCCCCTTTCCTACTAGTCGTGCCTCGCCTCACGGTGCCACAATTAAATGCCAGACTATGCCACTACATGCCAGACTGTGCCCCATTACATGCCAGACTGTGCCCCATTACATGACCAGACTGTGCCCCATTACATGACCAGACTGTGCCCCATTACATGACCAGACTGTGCCCCATTACATGACCAGACTGTGCCCCATTACATGACCAGACCTGCCTCATTACATGACCAGACCTGCCCCATTACATGACCAGACTGTGCCCCATTACATGCCAGACCTGCTGACCAGACTGTGCCCCATTACATGACCAGACCTGCCCCATTACACGACCAGACCGTGCCCCATTACATGACCATACCTGCCCCATTACATGACCAGACCGTGCCCCATTACATGACCAGACCGTGCCCTTACCTTATCCCATGCGAATCGCGGCCGTGTAACCTAACATCTTACCTTACCAGAATCGCGGCCGTACGATTTTTCAAAAGCCGCGCCTCCGACGTCTTCTGTTCCGTGACAGGCGGAACATTCAGCTTCCCAGGAGGCACTGTGTTCAGTGTTCGCCTATCACGGAGGCCCTCTTGTCCGAGGACGGGAGGGCCTCTGTGATAGGCGGACACTAAACACAGGACGAGAGGCCCTCCGTGATAGGCGGACACTGAACACAGTGCCTCCTGGGAAGCTGATTGTTTCCACCTATCACGGAACAGAAGACGTCGGAGGCGCGGCTTTTGAAAAATCGTACGGCCGCGATTCTGGTAAGGTAAGATGTTAGGTTACCGACGTATAAGACGACCCCCGACTTTTAAGAAGATTTTAAGGGGTTAGAAAGTCGTCTTATACGCCGGAAAATACGGTAAGTAATTATATACTAATACATACTAGTATAACTAAGACTTCACTAAAGCTAACTTAACAATAGATATAAACAAGTATATTATTTATCTCACTAGGTAAATACTGATCTATTCTTGTCACCCTACACCAAGATACCTTATACTGTATTATTCTCAAATTGGCTAACCAGAAATATCCAGCAAAGCTCAGCTTTAGATTGAAGAATCATGTCATATCAATTGAACAAGGTCATTCACTTATACTTAATTACTATGATTAATCATAAAACCAAATATGTTTTGCAAGCTTGCCATGAATTTCCGAATTATGAATTTGAAATAACATTCTAACACCGACCGGCTAACGCCGATAAACATTGGCAGAATAGCAAGGCTGCGCAATGCAACGTTCCTGTACGTTGCTTTGAATTTTAATTTGCCGCCGTGCGGGCGTGCTCTGTGAGCATGCCCACCGGTATCAGGCAGAACGGGGAGATGCCTATGTAAACAAGACATTTCCATGTTCTGCCTATAGCAACATGACAGAGATCTACTGTCATGTTCTAGGTAGCCCACCCACCCCCAAAAACAGAATCACTCCCTAAGACACCCTTCATCGCCCCCTGGTGTTTAACCCCTTCCCTTGCCAGTGTCATTTACACAGTAATCAGTGCATTTTTATAGCACTGATGGCTGTATAAATGACAATGGTCCCAAAATAGTGTCAAACGTGTCCGATGTATCCGCCATATTGTCGCAGTCATGATAAAAATCGCTTACTAAAAAAAAAAAAAAAATACAAATGCCATAAAACTATCCCCTATTTTGTAGACGCTATAACTTTTGCGCAAACCAATCAATATACGCTTATTGCGTTTTTTTTTTTTTTTTACTAAAAATATGTAGAAGAATACATATCGGCCTAAACTGAGAAAGAAATTTGTTTTCTTATATATTTTTTGGGGATATTTATTATAGCAAAAAGTTAAAAATATTGTTATTTTTTTTCAAAATTGTCGCTCTTTTTTTGTTTCTAGTGCAAAGAATAAAAACCGCAGAGGTGATCAAATACCACCAAAATAAATCTCTATTTGTGGGGAAAAAATAAGTCAATTTTGTTTGGGTGTAACATCGCACGATCGCGCAATTGTCAGTTAAAGCGACGCAGTGCCAAATCACAAAAAGTGCTCTGGTCAGGAAGGGGGTAAATTCTTCTGGGGCTGAAGAGGTTAAAAGGGCAGAACTAGAGGCGATTAAAGGGACAGGGATGACTGAAGTTGCTGGATTATACTTTATTTATATTTTTATACATTTATATTTATTTAGGAGTTTCACCAGTACAAGGAAAAGTAGTCATTAATCATGTCACGTACAGAAAGAATCATGAGTCGAGATTCCCAGCAATACAAGTCCAGTCATGATTTTCTCAGTGGTATTTTGAAATGGCAAAAGCAAAAAATAGAGAAATTAAGCTGCATACGTTAACACATGGTCAGGGCCGGCCTTTGGGGTGTGCGAGCTGTGCGGCCGCACAGGGCGCCATGGGCAACAGGGGCGCTGTGCGGACATCACAGCTCGCAGAATGTGAGTCGCAGTCAGTTACTCACATGATCATCACAGGAGTCCGACTCCTACGAGTCACAGCAGCAGCCGCTGCCAGGTACCCCTGCCCTGGGACTGGGTGAAGAGCAACGTATCAGCTGCGGCACCTGAAAAAAATGGCTGCTGCCGGCCCCGACAGGCACACTGCGCATGCGCCGCCGCTGCTCGGGAAAGCCTAAAAACGCTTGGCTATTCTCGGGCAGAGAGCGCATGCGCAGTGGCCTCTAAGCGCCGGGCGGTGCCAAAGCCGCACCGTCCACCGAAAGGTAAGTCACACTGAGCCCCTGGCCCTGCATGCATCTACTTTTTCAGATAAAAAGAAAAAGTATTTACTTTTTATAGCCAGCCTACACACAGAAGGGGAGGAGGATATAAGGGACCTCTTTGTGTATGTTTAGGTGACCAGGGGGCGAGGGGTGAAGATGGGGGGGGGGGGGGGGCGCCACAGGATTAGCTCGCACAGGGCGCCTGAACACCTAAGGCCGCCCCTGCACATGGTGTAAGTTGTACCGACTCACAATTTAAATGTGCAAAGATTAGGGCAATGCAATCACAGAGAAGAGCTAGGCACCTGCATATATAGAGAGGCCCGGAGCAAAGAATAACAAACAATAGGCGCAGGGCCGGCATGACAGGGTTAACAGAAAACCCTTACAAGCCAGGGGGGGAGTGGTTAGGGGAGAGGACAGTGTGAGGGGAGGAGAGGCTATAAATTCCTCCTCTCTCCTTTCCCGGGTAACACACAGCGTGGGGAGAAAAGTTAGAAAGGTGCAGGTAGGATTGCTGCTGGGGATTCGTGGGCTCTGCCAGACAGTTGGGGCTACAGCCTGCTTGCTCATTTCACTGCATAGGCCGGGCGGCGCGGGGGGGTTGTTCAGCCATGTGGGAGCCCCTCCTTACACATGGGACTGAGCCGATCGCATCGCCTGGTTCGGGGGGGGGGGGTCACTCGAGTGCGGCGCTTGCGGCCTAGCAGCGGCGCCTCCCCCCCCCCGGGCCATCCACCTGGAAATTAGCTGGGAGGGGAGCCCCGACGGCCCCCCCTCCATACGAACTACGGCTGCGGCGCTTGCGACCTAGTAGCGGTGCCCCCCCTCCCTCTCGGGCCTTCCACCAGGCATGCCAGCAGGGAGGGGAGCCTGCGATCATATCCTGTTGGGGGGGATATAACTCTAGCGCGGCGCTTGCGGCCTAGTGCGCCGCCCCCCCCCGGGCCTTCTACCAGGAAAGTTAGCAGGGAGGGGAGCACCACCGGGCCCCCCCCCACACAATAACAACGGCCGCGTCGGTGGGCCCCAGGGCAGACCAGGCGGGAGTCCGGTTCGAGGGGGGGGCGGCTCAGGGGCTCCAAGGCGGCAGCCAGGCCCGCCGGGAAGAACAGAATGCTGCGGGCTCCAACCCCGGTGGTGCACCGGAGGTCCCGGAGTCTCGGTGGGGGAAATCGGTCCCAGCGGTGGCTATAGCCTCTCACCATCCGAGGCTAGCCACCTCCAAGCCAGCCCAGGAGGGAGTGGGCGAGGGGGAGCCGGAAGTAGGCAGCAGGAGTCGCAGAGGCCTTGCAGCTTAAAAAAAAAAAAAATGCTACGGGCTCCCACCCCAATCCAGCCCAGGAGAGAGTGGGCGAGGGACATAGGCAGCGGGAGTCGCAGAGGACTTGCACCCTAAAAAAAAATAAAAAATCCGGAGCGGGTCCTGAGGGTGCAGTGGGAGTGCAAGCCTGCGCTGGGCCATCAGCCGCTAGGCCCGAGGTGCCTAGTGGGCCTTCATTCAGTGTCAGATGTTTCGTTCATGGACCGGTCGGAGGGGGAGCTGTCGGGCTCAGAGGAGGAGGTCGTATCCAGGACGGTGTCGGCATCGAGGGAGACGTGTCGGTCGGCTGCTGGGATTGCTTCCAGGCAGTCCGGTAAGGTGATTTCGGCTAGTACTCTTGCAATACAGTATGAGGGGTATTTGTGGGGTGGGGGCCAAGGGAGGGGGGCCCGGGTGATGTGGTAGGTGCCTGCTGTGGCGGGGGGGGTGACAGTGGGGTGGCCGTCGGGGGGGTCAGGGCCCATGGGGGAAAATGATGTGGTTGACTCGGGTGTGCAACGATTTCAGTTGGGGTTGGAGGCCTTGGGGAGCAAGCTAAAGGGGAGGGACAAACCCACCGTTGGCCCGGCGGCAGCTGGGGTGTCGGCGGGTGGATGTAACTTGGAACCGCCGCTACCGCGATAGCGGTGCCGGCGGCTGCTGGTTTTGCTGGCAGCGGAGAAGTGTATGGGAGGTCGAGTGCCGTGCGGCAACCCGGGGGACAAGGCGGAGGCGGTGGGGGGACTCTGCAAGTAAGAGGTATCTAGTCCGTTTGGCGGACGCAGCGAAGGGGGAGGTATACACGTGTTACGTGGCTCCTCGGGGTTCACATTTGAAACAAGAGATAATCTGGAAGAGAGGAATTGGGGAGAAATTGCTCTGTTCCTGCTGGGGAAAGTTTACCCTGGACAGGGTCAAGCCGGAGGAGTCGGGGAAGGCGGATGGAGGTACCAGGGGGTGCAGGAGTATACCCAGGTTTTTAGTGGACTGGTTGCAGGGGTATTCGGTTCTGGCGAGCGGGATAGGCGAAGGGCCCCGGACACGGTCCGGCGCTTTTCAGCTACCATTAAGCGAGCAGGCCTACGGTTTTGGGGGGCACTGGCAGTGTAAGGAGGGTAGCGGCGAAAATTTGGGGGGTTCCTCTTCCGGCTGTCTTAAGACAAGGTAGGGGCGTCCCGCAGATCCGTTTCGGCAGGAGGGAGTACGCCGGCGATGGGTAACAGGTTGCGACTAATTATAGGCAGGTGGCCCGACAGGGTGGCTGCTCAACTGCTTGAGAGGGTTTTCGCAGGGGGTTTTAGTGGTCCGGGTTTCGTTGTCCGGGGTTCCCCAGGAGGCACGGACCGTTGCGTGCCGTGCTACATCTTCCCAGAGCGGTTTTGGTGGCCGGGGGATGGAAGAGGCACTGGTAGTATGTGGGGCCCGTTTCACCCCCCTACTCTTGCGTGGGGTTGGTATTTTCCCCGTTGGGGGTGGTACCGAAGGCAGAGCCTGGACAATCGCAGGCTCATTCTCATTCATCGTCTTTTAGGTACAAAGGGGGGGGGCAGTCAGTAGGGCCATCAACGCGGGGGATCGTACGGTGTGTTACACATCATTCGCTGCGGTAGTGGATGGGGAGGCATTGTGGTCGGGGGACCTGGGTGGCTAGGTCGGACATCTAGGCGGCCTTTCGGCGTTGCCGGTACACCAGGAAAGCTGCAGGCTGTTTGGTTGCATGGGAGTAGGGGAGAGCTACGTGGCTAAGTGCTGGCCGAGGGGTTGCTCCGGCTCCTGCGCGCTATCTGAACTACTTCTCTGCATTTGCCCAGCTGGGTCGCGCAGCTGCGGTGTTTGGTTGGCCAGGATGGGTCGCGTTGGGGTACGGTTTGCGTCCCGTTGGTGCCCAAAATAACGGGGGGACCCAGGTTGTTCGGGCAATTCTTGGGCATTGTCAGCGATCCTGAGGCACTGGGAGGCAAGTTTCTCGCCGGATAAATTGGAAGGCTCACGGCGGAGATTAAGGGGACAGTAGGTTTGCGGAAGGTTCACCCCAAAGCGCTGCGGTCGCTCCTGGGGAAGACTTGACTTGGCGTGCCGCATCCCCCCGACGGGGAGAGTTTAGGTGCGGTGGGTAAAAAGGTCATAGGTATGACCTGCTGGGTCACTCCTCCTTTTTCTTTTGTTTGGGTAGTCTGTTAACAGCAGGGCCTTGTGGTCCGAGCCGGTCAGCAGCTTGGACATGGAGCTGCTCACGGATGTGGGCGAAGAGCAGGGGTTTGGGATCATCTTTCAGGTCAAGGGGTGTGCTTGCCATTTTCCTCAGTCCGGGTTGGCAGCGGAGTTTCACAAGGAATTTAGTGCGGCTGAGAGGTTTCAGGTGGTGCTGGCGGTTGAGTTTGGCGGCTTCCCGGGACAGGAAAGTCCGTTCAACGGGGCAAATTTGGGGGTGGTACAAAGGGGGTAATAGGGTTCGGCGCCCTCCCCTCAGTTACTCGTCTCCGGCGACATGGGGCTGTGCTGTTTACGAAAGGATGTTGTTGTGTACGCAGTGTTTTGCTGGGAGTGGACATGGTAGTGGCGTACGCCTTGTCCCACTTTCCGTGGGACGGGTTTTCGAGAGTGGGTACGTAGGCGGAGGAGCATGGGGTCCCTCGTCCAGAGTGGCGGTGGAGTAGTTAGTTGAATCGTCCTCCATGTAAGCAGAAGGTCGGTAAAGTGAGGGTACATGGACGGTCTGTTGTAGGTCTGGTTGGGCGGCAGACTATGGTTCTGGAGTCAGAGGTGTAGCCGTTGGGACCGGAGGTACAGGTTTCTGGTTCGGTATGGTTGGTCCAGGAACAGGGAGACGGGGAGGACACAGTTGGTATTGGATAAGAAAAGTTGGCGTGGCTGGCATTCTTGTTACATCTTTAGGGGTGTTTGTGGAGAAAGTGGGGGACATTGTGTCCGTCCCGGTATGGGGTTGCGTTGTTCCGTGTAGTGTTGGCTCGGGCTATTTTGCAGCATTTAGGGTGGTCGGGTTGGTTAACCCCCTCCAAAAGAGGGTCAAGGCGGCAGGTTGCTGTGGACGTGGGGTGTGGCATAGGACGGGGCCACACTGGTTCCCGTAGATCCAAAACGGATCAGAGGGGGAAGGGCAAGTCAGTACAGGCGTCCACTGTTGTTGGTTCGGACCTTTGCCCAGTCGGGCTGGGGCGGTAAGTCCCGCAGGCATGCCCGTAGGTGGGCGGTTTCATTTTCGTTACATAAGAATGGGGGATCCATGGTCGCGGTATCGGGGGTGGTAGTGTTTAGGAAATGTTTGGGGACATTGGGCCTCGTGTAGAAGGAATTCTCGGCACATTCCTTTGTAGTGGGTCAGCCACAGAGGCTGCGCGTTATGGGCGTGACGAGGCAACAGTCAAGAGGATGGGCAGGTGCAAGTCGTGTAGGTTTTGAGTGGATGTAAGACCACAATGGCTGGTGGCCTGGCACAAGGGTTTTTGGTTTAGTTTTATTGTTGGTTGTAGAGGTGGCTTACTGTTTTCCTGGTACAGTACAAGGATTGGTCTGGATTGTGGAACACCCCTACGGGTATTGGGGGGCAAGTGTAGCATGTGCGGCCGAAGGATCGACAACTGTGGGCCCCGAGACTACAGGCTCAGGTGCGTTGGTCGCGGTTCCCGGGAATGTGGTGGAGTAGAGTTATACAGGATGGGCACAGGTTTGCAGGGGTGGACCGACCACCGGATGTACGGTTTCCCCAGGTGGGGGGGAAGGATTTAGGGGTGAGGTCAATGCTGGACGGCGCGGGGTACGCTTTATATTTGAGTGGCTGCTCATCCACGTGTCGTTCTGGATACGAGATTGGTATGGTCGGGACTTGTTGACCAGAGGTCAGGCACCGCAGCGCCAAAAGGAAATTGTTGTTGGTGAATGGAAACGGGGGGCCTGGTGGTCAGGCATCCGGAGTTGGAGAGGTCTAAATGGGGATACATTAGGGGTAATGGAGTTCACCACTCGGACGTGGGTATCGATATGAGGGTGTTGCACCCGTAGTACGGGGTACAGCAAGCATTGAGGTTGTGGAAGTGCGCCCAATGGCAAGGTGTTACCTTTGGGTGCTGGTGGCGGGTGTTTGGACTTTGCAGGAGAAGAAATTACCCCAAATATGGACGCCATTACCCAGAGGTGGTATGGGTTCTGAAGGGGTGTTATTTGCCAGTCTACCAAGGTGTAAGAAATTACCCCAAATATGGACGCCATTGCCCAGAGGTGGTATGGGTTCTGAAGGGGTGTTATTTGCCAGTCTACCAAGGTGTAGCTGGAATGTTGGTTAATGGGGGCACTGCGGTCAGTGGTCGTCTCTGAGTCAGTTTGTCGGCTTGAGGCCTATGACCAAAGGTTAGGTACCGCAGTGCCAAAAAGGTTATAACGTTAAAAGGTTTACAAGTTGGTGTTAGTGCTGCCTGCAAAGTCCATCACTAGTATGAGAAGAACCGTTTTCTCAGGAATGATATGGTTTATATATGTTATTTATTATTTATTACTTGAAGTATTTAAAATAAAGTAGGCTGCTACGGCCAGTTTTTACTCCAAGTTACAGTGGTGGTCTCATTATTATTAAAGGTTTAAGGGGGAGTATAAACAGTGGGTCTTAGCAGTAAAGGTTGTATCTGGGATACCATAGTCAAGAGAGGCCCGGAGCAAAGAATAACAAACAATAGGCGCAGGGCCGGCATGACAGGGTTAACAGAAAACCCTTACAAGCCAGGGGGGGAGTGGTTAGGGGAGAGGACAGTGTGAGGGGAGGAGAGGCTATAAATTCCTCCTCTCTCCTTTCCCGGGTAACACACAGCGTGGGGAGAAAAGTTCCCACCCACCCTCCCCTTTTTTGTTATGGGCTTGCTGATAGTGGTGTTGATGGTTTGTGAGAAATTTGTTTGTTTTGGGTGCTTTCCTTGTGTTGGTTTCTCTGTATGCTGGTACGAGTTTCATGCTGTCGTGGCGGTGGCGGGTGTTTGGACTTTGCAGGAGAAGAAATTACCCCAAATATGGACGCCATTACCCAGAGGTGGTATGGGTTCTGAAGGGGTGTTATTTGCCAGTCTACCAAGGTGTAAGAAATTACCCCAAATATGGACGCCATTACCCAGAGGTGGTATGGGTTCTGAAGGGGTGTTATTTGCCAGTCTACCAAGGTGTAGCTGGAATGTTGGCTAATGGGGGCACTGCGGTCAGTGGTCGTCTCTGAGTCAGTTTGTCGGCTTGAGGCCTATGACCAAAGGTTAGGTACCGCAGTGCCAAAAAGTTTATAACGTTAAAAGGTTTACAAGTTGGTGTTAGTGCTGCCCGCAAAGTCCATCACTAGTATGAGAAGAACCGTTTTCTCAGGAATTATATGGTTTATATATGTTATTTATTATTTATTACTTGAAGTATTTAAAATAAAGTAGGCTGCTACGGCCAGTTTTTACTCCAAGTTACAGTGGTGGTCTCATTATTATTAAAGGTTTAAGGGGGAGTATAAACAGTGGGTCTTAGCAGTAAAGGTTGTATCTGGGATACCATAGTCATGGCTATATTTGAATAAGCACTTAAATTCCTTTCATATTAGCTCTTAAGACCAATTCACACTATGTGCAGTGACCGGCATTTTACTGCAGTATAAAACACCAGTCACTACTGGGATGCACAGAATTTTTTTTTATTGTGTATCCTACACATGCTGCATTTTATTGTAGTGCGCTGTACAGAAGCACATGTCACTGTGTTACGCAGCTGCATTGTGCTGCTGTGCAGTGATATGAATAAAGTGTCACCTTTTTACATTTCAAATAAAGTTCAGTGTAAAAGAAAAAGGAGCTATGTGATATGCGAAATTAAACAACACAGTGATCCCTACCTCAATCAGAATGGACAGCCGCCAGACAGGTAAATTGCTGCAGTACAATCTCCGGCAGCTGTCCCTTACAGTGTGAATGGACCCTTGTTCTGCTCTACAGTCTTATTTCTAAAGGCCATGGTAAGACCTTCTATTTCATTAATGTTGTTCATCCTGGCGAACCATTGGTTGGTGGTCAAGTGCTAGGAATGCATGCCCTTATAAACAGGTTGAAATGCTGGTTAGTGAGATAGCTGCTGCCTCAGCTGGGAGGGAAACAGTTATCCTGTTTCCTGCAGCTACCAGAGAGAGCATTGCCTGCCTCTAGGAACCTTCCACATGTAGCTGGATTGCTGGGATCTGCAGTCCTCCCTGAAGATAACCAGCTCTGGAGATATGCTACTGTGGACTCTGCTGTGCATTTACTCTTGCCTGTGCAGGCACGCTGGGGCAGCCACAAGTCACGAGTTAAGCAGCGTACACACGGTCGGCATTTCCGATAAAAAATTCAGATGGAAGCTTTTCATCGGATATTCCGCCCCATCAGACTTTTCTGTTGGAATTTCCGACGGACTTAGATAGAGAGCAGGTTCTCTATTTTTCCGTCGGAAATTCCGACAGAGTTTTGCCCAGTTAAAAGTCTGACCGTGTGTACGTGGCATAAGGGATTAGTTTAGGGAAAAGACTGTGCACTTTGTTTAGGAACTGTTATGCTAAAAGTAAACATTAAAGCTTTCGAAACCTTGTCCTAGCCTGGTCTGAAGTTACATAAAGGGTGCATGGTGGTAATGGCGTATGGGGGAACAGGGGCCGTAATGCACACATCCTGAACAGGCGATTGTATCGTGGGACCTGTATGACAGCTTCAGGTTATGATACATAGACACCAGGGTGTATGGCTCGTGTCTAAGTTGGGGTACCGCCATATTGTTGATGCCACATAAACACGGTCCTGCTCGGTCCTGGGCATTAGCAAGCGCATACACCGGAGAGTCCGGAGTAAGGAGAATAGTGAGAGAGAGTAAAGTTGCCCTGTGTGCACTGGGTGAGTTTGCCCCACCCACAACCGGACTGCATTTAATAAATGGTTCAACAATGATTTCTTATATATTTTTTTGTAACATGGGTGTGAGATTGACAAGAATAGCAGCATCTTAACAGACAGACAAATTCCTGTTAGCTGAGATATGATCTCAATAACTTGCTGCCAGAAGAGTCTTAATGGGTTATTCTTTAATAGGAGCAAATATATAATATATGTACTATAATACAGTGGATATAAAAAAGTCTACAAATGGATGTAGCTGTGTTGAAAATTAAGGCTGCATTCAGGCCTATGCAGTTTTAGTGCTTTTTGCAGATTTGCAATACAGTCCATTTTATATGGTTTCCAGAGCAAATCTGCAAAATGCAAAAAGCACCAGAGTCAGTACACACCTGTCATCATTTAAAGTGCCTCTGATTAACCCCAAATAAAGTTTAGCTGTTCTAGTAGGTCTTTCCTACAGCAAAAATCATGGTCTGCAGAGGGATCTCATTGTTAAAAGATATCAGTCAGGAGAAGGGTACAAAAGAATTTCCAAGGCATTAGATATACCATGGAACACAATGAACAGTCATCATCAAGTGGTCACCTTATCCAAAGTGCAGAACTTTACATTTAACAACATTAAACCTCATTTGCCACATAGTTTCCCAATTAAACAGCACATTGATGTTGGTTTGTAAATTGGAGACATCCTGTGAGGATGTTATTCCACTGCATAGCTTGATGTAATCTGCAAAGACTTATGCTGCGTACCAACGATCGAAATTTTTAACAAAACCGTGGATTTTTTTTGGACGGAATGTTGGCTCAAACTTGTGTTGCATACACACGGTTACACAAATGTTGTCTTAAATTTCGAACGTCAAGAACGCGGTGACGTACAAGACTATGACGAGCCGAGAAAAATTAGGTTCAATGATTCCGAGCATGCGTCGAATTGATTCCGAGCATGCGTAGGTTTTTTGTGTGTCGGAATTGCATACAGACGATCAGAAATTCCGACAAGAACTTTTGTTGTAGGAAAAATTGAGAACCAGCTCTGGAACATTTGGTGTCGGAAATTCAGACAGCAAATGTCCATTGGAGCATACACACAGTCGGAATACCCGACCAAAAGCTCACATCGAACATTTGCTGTCGGAAATTCCGATTGTGTGTACGTGGCATAAAATGGTACTTTTAATCCCTTACCCTATATCATTTATAAATATATTAAAAATAGAGGTGCGCCGAATGGAAATTTTTGTTTCCCGAAAATGCAGTATGCACTTGGACGAAAACCGAAGTTGACAGTTTTTTTTAATACATATGTTTTTATTAAGGATGAGCCGAACACCCCCCTGTTTGGTTCGCATCAGAACTTGCAAACACACCAAATGTTCGTGTGAACTTTAGAACCCCGTTAAAGTCTATGGGACTCAAACATATGAAATCTAAAGTGTTAATTTTAAAGGCTAATATGCAAGTTATTGTCCTAAAAAGTGTTTGGGGACCTGGGTCCTGTCCCAGGAAACATGTATCAATGCAAAAAAAAGCAGTGAATTTAATAATGCTAAAAGTGAAACAATAAAAGCAGTGAATTTAATAATGCTAAAAGTGAAACAATAAAAGTGTAATATTACTTTAAATTTCGTACCTAGGGGGGTGTAAAGTCAGCATGTGAAAAAGCGTATGTTTCCCGTACATAGAACTGTCTCTGCACAAAGTGTAATTTCTGAAAGAAGAAAAGGCATTTAAAACCAGCTTTGCGGCTCTAATGAATTGTCGGCTCTGGCAATTCAGAGATGATTCATTCATAAAAAAAAAAAAAAAGCCTGGGGGTCCCCCCAAATTCCATTAACAGGCCCTTCAGGTCTGATATGGATATTAAGGGGAACCCCGCCGTCAATTTAAAAAAAAATGACGTGGGGTTCCCCCCAAATATCCATACCAGACCCTTCAGGTCTGGTGTGGATTTTAAGGGGAACTCCACCCCAAATTTAAAAAAAAATGGCGTGGAGTTCCCCCAAAAATCCACACCAGACCCTTATCTGAGCACGTTAACCTGGCCGGCTGCAGAAAAGAGGGGGGGACAGAGTGCAGCCCCCCCTCTCCTGAACCGCACCAGGCCACATGCCCTCAACATGGGGAGGATGTCCCCATGTTGATGGGGACAAGGGCCTCATCCCCACAACCCTTGCCCGGTGGTTGTGGGGGTCTGCAGGCAGGGGGCTTATCAGAATCTGGAAGACCCCTTTAACAAAGGGGACCCCCAGATCCTGGCCCCCCCTATGTGAATTGGTAATGGGGTACACTGTACCTCTACCATTTCACGAAGGAAGTGTAAATAGTTAAAAAAAAATACACACAGACACCGTAGAAAAAATTCCTTTATTGATAAAAAAAAAAAAATCCAGCGGTGGTAATCCACTGTCGATGCGGCTCCCTGCTCCAACGTTGTCTTCTATCCAGCGACGGATGATCTCTCCAGCGACGGACGATCAGTGGTCCGGTCCAGCGATGAGAAGATCCATCCGTCCAGAGCGCAGCAGGTGAGCTCCACTCTCCGCTGGACACAGCCCAGCGGAATGACGCGCTGGAGCTTTGACATTACTTATATAGGAGAAGTGGCCACCCGTCACGTGACCCCGCCCCCTCAGACACACCCTTGTACGTCACTGGGAAAGACCCTCGCACTCTGTCCCCCCCTCTTTTCTGCGGCCGGACAGGTTAACGTGCTTGGATAAGGGTCTGGTGTGGATTTTTGGGGGAACTCCACGCCATTTTTTTTTAAATTTGGGGTGGAGTTCCCCTTAAAATCCACACCAGACCTGAAGGGTCTGGTATGGATATTTGGGGGGAACCCCACATAATTTTTTTTTAAATTGACGGCGGGGTTCCCCTTAATATCCATATCAGACCTGAAGGGCCTGTTAATAGAATTCGGGGGGACCCCCAGGCTTTTTTTTTTCTTTTTTAGGAATGAATCATCTCTGAATTGCCAGAGTCGACAATTCATTAGAGCCGCAAAGCCGGTTTTAAATGCCTTTTTTTCTTTCAGAAATGACACTTTGTGCAGGGACTGTTCTATGTACGGGAAACATGCGCTTTTTCACATGCTGACTTTACACCCCCCCCTCCAGGTACTAAATTTAAAGTAATATTACACTTTTATTGTTTCACTTTTAGCATTATTAAATTCACTGCTCCTGAAAAAACGGCCGTTTTTAAAACTTTTTTTTGCATTGATACATGTTTCCTGGGACAGGACCCAGGTCCCCAAACACTTTTTAGGACAATAACTTGCATATTAGCCTTTAAAATTGACACTTTAGATTTCTCCCATTGACTTTAACAGGGTGTTCCGTGGCTTTTTGAATTTGCCGCGAACACCCCTAATTGTTCGTTGTTCGACGAATAGGCGAACAGGCAATGTTCGAGTCGAACATGAGTTCGACTCGAACTCGAAGCTCATCCCTAGTTTTTATATATACTGTAATTGTATTATATTCAATGTGTTAATTAATATCATGAATGTGAATGGCCATTATCGGCATTCCTATATGTATGTCCTCACACTGGTCCGTTGTGTTTCCATTCGGGTGTTAAAAATCTAGCTGGTTACATTTTTAATCAGTAAAAAAAAAAAAACACGCACCTCCCATTGAGATGCATTGAAAATGAAGCTAGAACACGTCAATAATGGACCTGTTTTATGTTTTTGATGTGGTTTTTGAGTTAAGTGACCTATGAAAAACACACCATAAGCACGGCAAAATCGCATGTGTGCTTTCGGCACCATTATACAAACCTTTTTCTTTATCTTCAAAAATGCAGAAATCACACGTTTCGATTGATCTGTTTTGGTGCATCTCTAATTAAAAAGTAAGGGTCCAAACACTGAACCTTGGAGTACACCACTAGCAACCCTAGACCATTCAGAGTATGATTCATTAACCACAAATCTTAGCCGTGTGTGGGGAACTGTGTCCAGCGCTTTTGCAAAATCCAAGTATACCATGTCCACAGACATTCCTTTGTCATAAGTTTTATATACATCCTCAAAAAAAGAAATCAGATTTGTCTGACAACTTCTGTCTTTCATTAATCCATACTGTCTGTTGCTTAAAATATATTTTTACCATCAAGAACTGGCTCTTATGCCGTCGTATCTTAGGCTGCATTCTTACGCTGGCCGCTAGGTGGCGTTCCCGTAGTGGTCAGCGTAGAGTATGCAAATTGCATACTTGCGCCGATTCACAAACGTACGCGCGCCCGGCGTTCAAGTTTTACGTCGTTTGCGTTCGTCGCTTTCTGCGTAAGGCTGCTCCTGCTATTAGGAGGCGCAGCCAATGGTAAGTATACACGTCGTTCCCGCGTCGCGATTTTCGAAATTTACGTCGTTTGCGTAAGTGAATCGTGAATGGCGCTGGACGCCATTTACGTTCACGTCGAAGCAAATGACGTCCTTGCGACGTCATTTACCGCAATGCACGTCAGGAAATGTTCCCAACAGAGCATGCGCAGTACGTTCAGCGCGGGAACGCGCCTAATTTAAATGATCAACGCCCCCTACGGGATCATTTAAATTACGTGCGCTTACGCCGGCCACTTTTACGAAACGCCCCCACAAATTACGGAGCAAATGCTTCGTGAATGAAGCGTAGCTCAAGTAATTTACGGAGGCGTAGCGTAAAAACGGTACGCTGCGCCGCCGTAGTAGTGCGCTCCCCTACTTGAATCTACCCCAGTGGCTTTGAGATGACAGAGCTCAACTCTTTTAGGATTCTTGGGTGAATGCCATCTGGCCCAGGATCTTTATTAACCTTTTTTCTGTCTAAATATTTCTAGACCATATGACTTTTGAGCCATTGTGGATTATTTGGGGCTTCTCTTTGTCCACAGTCACCTACTGTAGATTATTTTATAAAGGCCCTACATGCTCAAACCTGACCTTTTTACTGTTCATAAATTTGAAGAATTTTTGGGGGTTTGTCCTACTACAGTATCTTTTGAAACCTGTCGCTGGTTTTGAATTTTTGTGGTCTTCTTGATTTACTTTTTCACATATTCTTTTATATTCTTTGTAATCTGTCCATATGCACTTCATCAGCAGCACTCCCCATGCTTTCCCTATCCCAGCTAATATGGCTGCTGGGAACTCTTTCTTTTTATAGTGAGGGGCTGAAGAAAGACCCCCATTATTGGCCATATTAAGCCACCTGATCTAAGTTCAGAGAGCAGAAAGCAAAAAATTATGAGGTGCCCTCTTTGGAGTGAATGACACGCTTAGCATCTGTAGTGTCTTCTAATTACTTTTTAACATTTTTAGCATTTGTTGTTTAGCTTATATTTACATTTATATACATTTCTAAATCAGTCTAGCTTTCAAATTCTGTCGTTTATAAGTAACCTACCTATTTGCATGCAAAAATATTCTTGTTTTCATACTGTATATGGCTATTTTTGTGGTCATTGGTTTCTAATCTTACTGTAGGAGCATTGTCACTGTTTGCACTGTTTTCTGCCTATTTTCATCCACAAGCCTGCTTTCAACATCTTCTAGGGTATGTGCATAATATGGACCAGTATCAAGTCTTGAACAAGTGTTTTCTAGCTGTTTGGGAGACCACTGGGTAGGAGTGTTGCTACATGAAAGACTTATTTTTTCTCTTAACAACAAAACCCGGGGAATGCCCAGGGAAAACCCAAGCCTACTTACCGACCAGCTTGCAGAACCACCAATTAACCTGTCTAACAGTATGCATTAAAAACAGGGATTTTGTCCGCACACATTTGCAAATGCATGCGTGAGCCGTGCCAAGGCACCCTGTAATCTGTGGTCCTAACACTAAACAATGAGCGTCCCCATAGTGGAGGCACATGCATTTTAATGGATAGATAGGGGCAGGTGGACTGAAGGGGAGCTACCCCTCCTTAAAGGTACAGGAGTACACCAAACACCCAGCATGTAGCACAATGGCTGTAAAGGTGTTGGTGCACTGCTGGACCAATATAAGCACCACAGGTGCTATTTTTTCTCTTGTAGCTCGCAGGCTTTGCATCATTTCAAAGGTACACCTTTTATAACCCTGCATGTGCTGGCGTTTTATTAAGTTACTGGTATAACTTCTAATTAACCACTTCCATACGGGCCTATTTTGGCACTTCTCTCCTACATGCATAAATCAGAACCCCCAAACACTATATATGTTTTTTAGCAGACACCCTAGGGAATAAAATGCCGGCCATTGCAACTTTTTATCTCGCACAGTATTTGCGCAATAATTTTTCAAACGCCTTTTTTTTGGGAAAAAAACTGTTTTGTGAATTAAAAAATAACAAAACCGTAAAGTTAGCCCAATTTTTTTGTATAATGTGAAAGATGAAGTTACGCCGAGTAAATAGATACCTAACATGTCACGCTTTAAAATTGCGCACACTCATGGAATGGCGCCAAACGTTAGAACTTAAAAATCTCCATAGGCGTCGCTTTTTTACAAGTTACAAATTTAGAGTTACAGAGTAGGTCTAGTGCTAGAATTGTTGCTGGTGCTCTAACGCGATACCTCACATGTGTGGTTTGAACGGCGTTTAAATATGTGGGCGGGACTTACGTGTGTGTTCGCTTCTAAACAGGAGCTACCAGGGATAGGGGCGTTTAAAAAAAAAATGTTTTTATTATTTTATTTTTTATTTTACTCAATTTCTTTTATTTTTACACTTTTTTTGTCATTTTTTTTTTATCACTTTTTTTTATCACTTTTATTCCTATTACAAGGCATGTAAACATCCCTTGTAATAGGAATGGTTTGTGACAGGCACTCTTTATGGAGAGATGCAGGGTCAATAAGACCCCACATCTCTCCTCCAGGCTGGAAAGCATTAGATTGTGAAAAAAAATTCACCGATCTAATGCTTTCAGCCGCGGTTGGGGCTGTGTTTACATTCCAGGACCCGGGCGCGATGTTATGACGTCACGCCCGGGCCTCCAACGATCATAGAGATGACTGGTGACAATCTGGTCACCAGTCTACTCTATGGTTTCCATTGGACGCCGGCGGATCGTTTCTCCGGGTCTCCGATGGCAAAGGAGAGCCCGGAGAAGGACCTATAAGAACGATCAAGCGGTGGAACCGCCACTATGATCGTTCTTATGGTGCAGGGATTCGTCGGCTGAAGAGATGGATATCTGAATGATGCCTGTAGCTGCAGGCATCATTCAGATATCCCCACTGAAAGTCCAGGACGTCATATGACGTCCTTGGGTGGGAAGTGGTTAAAGCTGTTAATTAATGTGTCTGTTCCCACTCTGCAAGGATTAACTGCTGATTTATGTCTTCGGGATCGAGTAAAGCAGTCTTATAACCCTAATTTTCTGCTCATGCAGGCTCCTCCATGTAGCTAGTCTGTTCCCTGCAGCCTCCTCTTCCCTACAATCCGACAGTTGGATGCTTCTGATTTCATCAAGACCGGTGAAGAAACCATAGCCCTGCACTGAACTTGAAGACGGCAAGAAAGAGTCTACTGCCTGAGCAAAAGAAATGCTGTTTGCCAGCGGAGAAAAGAATGTAAGTACAATTGCTTTTGCTTTAGACATAAACGAGCAGGTAACTTTTGCAGTGTGTGCCCCACTTCTAGGAAAGACTTGTACTTTACTTGGTCTGTGAAGATTTGATGTACTTTCTGCAGCTCATTCCACATTGGTCTATCGATTCTGCATATAAAGGCCCGGATTCACAAAGACTTACGCCAACATATCTACTATATACGCCGTCGTAAGTCCAAATGTGCGCCGTCATATCTATGCGCTGATTCTCTAAATCAGATACACCTGAATTGTGGCAAGATACGACCAACGTAAGTCTCCTACGACCGTCGTATCTTGGGTGCATATATACGCTGGCCGCAAGGGGCGCTTCCGTTGATTTACGCGTCGAATATATAAATGACCTAGATACGCCGATTCACAAACGTACTTGCGCCCGTCGCAGTAAGCTATGCCGTTTACGTAAGGCGTACGTCCGGCGTAAAGATAAACCACCAAATAGCTGGTCTAAGTCGTGTAGGGCAGTGGTCCCCGATGATGCGGGCCGACGATGCGGTTTTTCGCGGCCAGTTTTTCAGGAAATGGCTGGTGTTAGCACTTCAGTCATTCATCACAACACCATGGTTAATATGGTGTCAGGATGATTGAAGCACATTATTTGTATTATTATATTGTAATATCAAATTAAATAGTTAAACTCACCATAATGCAGAATCTGCCACCAGATGCAACTTGCCACAGTGCCTGTCACCAGATTGCCACATGCCTCCAGATGCAGATTGCCACATGCCTCCAGATGCAGATTGCCACATGCCACCAGATGCAGATTGCCACATGCCACAGTCACATGCCACCAGATGCAGATTGCCACACGCCACTGTCACATGCCACCAGATGCAGATTGCCACACGCCACTGTCACATGCCACCAGATGCAGATTGCCACATGCCACCAGATGCAGATTGCCACATGCCACAGTCACATGCCACCAGATGCAGATTGCCACACGCCACTGTCACATGCCACCAGATGCAGATTGCCACAGTGCCTGTCACCAGATTGCCACATGCCACCAGATGCAGATTGCCACAGTGCCTGTCATCAGATTGCCACATGCCACCAGATGCAAATTGCCACATGCATCCAGATGCAGATTGCCACATGCCACCAGATGCAGATTACCACATGCCACAGTCACAAACCACCAGATGCAGATTGCCACATGCCACAGCCACATGCCACCAGATGCAGATTGCCACAGTGCCTGTCACCAGATTGCCACATGCCACCAGATGCAGATTGCCACATGCCTCCAGATGCAGATTGCCACATGCCACCAGATGCAGATTGCCACATGCCACAGTCACATGCCACAAGATGCAGATTGCCACATGCCACCAGATGCAGAGGCCACCAGATGCAGATTGCCACAGTGCCTGTCACCAGATTGCCACATGCCACCAGATGCAGATTGCCACATGTCACCAGATGCAGATTGCCACATGCCACAGTCACATGCCACAAGATGCAGATTGCCACAGTCACATGCCACCAGATGCAGATTGCCACATGCCACAGTCACATGCCACCAGATGCAGATTGCCACAGTGCCTGTCACCAGATTGCCACATGCCACCAGATGCAGATTGCCACATGCCTCGGGATGCAGTCTCAAAAATATTCCAATTGCACACCTTCCTGGAAAACAGCCAATAAGAGAAGAGGGTGCTGAAGCGATCACCAGCTGGGAACTGGAAAAGCAATCCTGTAGGTATATTCGCCAGCACACCGAGGATCATTTAGCAAAACCGTCCAAAAGATTTTTAATGCATAGAAACAATCACAAAAAAGCAACGTTTCGAAGTCGCACAGGACCTCTTCGTCAGGCAAGTGATGACACAGTCACATGCCACCAGATGCAGATTGCCACAATGCCTGTCACCAGATTGCCACATGCCTCCAGATGCAGATTGCCACATGCCACCAGATGCAGATTGCCACAGTCACATGCCACCAGATGCAGATTGCCACATGCCACCAGATGCAGATTGCCACATGCCACAGTCACATGCCACCAGATGCAGATTTCTACAGTGCCTGTCACCAGATTGCCACATGCCACCAGATGCAGATTGCCACATGCCACCAGATGCAGATTGCCACAGTGCCTGTCACCAGATTGCCACATGCCACCAGATGCAGATTGCCACATGCCTCCAGATGCAGATTTCCACATGCCACCAGATGAAGATTGCCACATGCCACAGTCACATGCCACCAGATGCAGATTGCCACAGTCACATGCCACCAGATGCAGATTGCCACATGCCACCAGATGCAGATTGCCACAGTTCCTGCGCATTGCCCCCCCCCCAGCCTGGGACCCCTGCACATTCCCCCCCACCACCAGCTCTGGACTCCTGCACATTGCCCACCTACCCTCTCCAGCTCTGCACACTGTCTCTCCCTCCTGCTGTGCGGTGTAATGTGATAGCGGCGGCTGGCGATGAGTGTCAGTCAGCCGGGTACGGTCTGCTGCTGCCTGTCGCCTGGCTTCACTCACGGAGGGCGGGGGCGCCGGGCTGTCATCCCCCCTAATGAATGGCATCCAGTGCAGAATGCACCATCGCCCCCCCTTGGTACGCTGGCCGGGCTGTGTGGGCGGAACTGCGGTGATGCGGGTGAGCAGTGGGAGATGATGTCATCTCTCTGCTCGCCTGCTTCACCCCTTACAGTGTAGCGGCAGGGCTGTGTGGGCAGAAGTGTGGTGGGGCTGTGTGGGCGGAAGTGCGGTGATGGCGGCGATCTCTCTGCTCGCCCGCCACCGCCGCACTGCAGGCTTCGCGGCCCGCCAGTAAACAGGCTGCGGCCCGGTAGTGGGCCGCGGACCGGGGGTTGGAGACCCCTGGTGTAGGGTATGGACGTTGGAACTGCCGTCAGATTTTACGTCGTTTGCGTAAGTCGTACTAGAATGGGGCTGGGCGTAGGTTGCGTTCACGTCATTGCCATTGAGCCGTCGTATCTTAGGGCGTAAATTCGACGTGATTCTGAGCATGCGCGCGCATGCGCCGTTCGTTCCGGAAGTCATTTACACGGGGTCACGGCTAATTTTAATACAACATGCCCACTACCTTCCTAATTTGAATTAGGCGGGCTTAGCTTACGCCGGCCCATTTACTCTACGCCGATGTAACTTAGGGAGCAAGTGCTTTGTGAATACTGGCCTTGCCTCTCTATTTTACGTTGGCGTAGCGCAAATGAGCTGCGCTACGCCCGCTCAAATGTACCTGAATCCGGCTAAATGTATGTGTGTGTGTGTGTATATATATATATATATATATATATATAGCGCTCACCCCCGAAGGAGCCGCTGATAATAGATGGGATGGCAGATTTACCTCATGGCTCTTTCCAAATGTCTAGGGATGAATGATGCATGCAGCAGCAGTAAGGAATGTTCACGAATAAATGTCTTTTTATGTGCTCTTTATTACCCAGCCGGGGTAAAAACAGTTAACAGGTGATGAAAGGGATAGAGATGAGAAGGAGAACAGCAGATTCAGGTGTAGTATCTGGAACAATCCTGTTCCTATGCGTAACACTTTCCTTACCACTCCTGCTTGAGTGGGCTTAGCGTGCCTGGATAAACCTCTCTCACTGACAGGCCCGGACTGGCCATAGGGCACACCGGGCATATGCCCGGTGGGCCTTGGCTGCCAGGCCGCCAGTTAACATTTCCCCATGCTCAGAGGCTTGGCTGGCCTCTCTGCGCCAAGATCGCGGCCGAATTCGCGGTCGATTCTGCGGAGACGGCCGCATTTAGGCAGGTGTCGGCCGGGTCCCCCCCACACTCTGAGGCAGCGAGCTGGGCTTCTCCCTGTGCTGGCACGGCGGTGCCACTCACCACGGCCGGCTACACAGCCGCCTCCACGGCCGCCGGCCAGCCTTCTGCTCTAGGCTTAGAAGGAAGGAGGGCTTCGTTACGTCAGGCCGGTCATGTGACCGTGAAGGGGGAGGAGCTGCTGGAGGAGGCCTGATGTCTTAAAAGGACCTGGACACCTAGAAAGGTAAGTGACACAGTATGGCAGCCTGCCAATGTTTTTTTTTTTTTTTTTTAATAGCTTGCCTGTCAATGTGGCAGCTGTGGAGAAATACCTCCTGCTAGTAAATATATATTTTATTTTCATTGATATCATGAGACTTTCAGACTTCATCAGCTTCTTCTTGCTAGTTGGATCACTAGCAAGAAGAAGCTGATAAAGTCTGAAAATCTCATGATATTAATGAAAATAAAATATATATTTACTAGCAGGAGGAGGTATTTCTCCACAGCTGCCAATCAGAACTAAATGGACTTCTTTAACAGTGAAAATGCAGTGATTCATAGTACACAACTATGAATCATTGCCTAATCTATCTATTGTTACTTTCACACTGGATCGGTGCGCTGTTGGCGGTAAAACGCCGCTGTTATTAGCGGCGCTTTACTGTCCTTTTTGTGGCGCTATTCGGCCGCTAGCGGGGCACTTTTAACCACCGCTATCAGCCGAAAAAGGGTTAAAACCGCCAGCAAAGTGGCTCGGCAGCCCTGCACCTTGATTTCAATAGGCAGGAGCACTTTAGGAGCAGTGCATACACCGCTCCTACAGTGCCTCAAAAGATGCGGCTGGCAGGACTTTTTTGAGCGTGCTTCCAGCGCACCGCTACAGTGTGAAAGCCCTGGGAGATGCTTTTTCAGGGCGCTTTGCAGGCGCTATTTTTAGCTCTTTAGCGCCCTCAAAGCACCCCAGTGTGAAAGAAGCCTAAGTGCAGAATCAGGAAATCTGGTTGTTACAGGTTACTAAACTCTCCAAACCAACCAGCAATGCTCTTGTACCCCTTTCACACTGGGTTACTTTGCAGACGCTATAACGCTAACACCTGCAAAGCGCCCTGAAAGAGCCGTTCCTTTCACTCCAGTGTGAAAGCCAGAGGGCTTTCACACTGGAGCGGTGCACTGCCACTCCTTACAGCGCCTCAAAGATGCTGCTAGCAGGACACCGCTCCTAAAGTTCCCTTGACCATTGAAATCAAAGGGGCAGCGCCGCCGAACCGTCGACAAAGCTTTGCAGCAGCGCTTTGCGGACGGTTTTAACGCTTCCGCAGCCTCTAGCGGGGGGTAAAAATCACCCTACTAGCAATTTTCAGGCACTATTTGTAGTGCTAAAACGCCTGAAAAGGGCTGAAAAGCGCCACCAGTGTGAAAGGGGCAGAGTGATTGTGTCAGACATTGTGTGTGAGAGAAGGACAGTTCTTGTACCCAAAAGGTGTCCTGCATTCACATTGGGCCGATTTGGCATGCGATTTGACATGTCAAATCGCATACCAAATCAGCGGCTATAGCCGGCAATAGTACTGTCCGAATCAGTGTGTCATTGTATTTAGAATTACGATTGCCCTAGGGTGGTAATCAAACACCCCTTAGTATAAAGGTGCCACATCCTTAATTGTATAGGTATGTAGAAGAAGACAATAAGTCTAAAACTGAGAGAGATTGGACTTTGTAGGCACCGAAATTTAAGAATATAAATATTTTAATTTAGACAATACAAAACATGGGTGTACAAGGCAATTGCTCAAAATAATAACAAAAAAGGACCAAATAAACAATAAAGTACACAAAAGAGCTCAAATCCTATCACTTTCTAAAGACACCGCTATTAGCCACAGGGCTAGATGTATAGAATACACTATAGGCGCTGGGTGGCGTTGTAACTTCAAAAAGATGGTACAGGATGAGTTCTGGTTAAAAATGGGGTTCAGCTCGACATGTTTCGCGACGTCGTCGCTTCTTCGGGAGCTTCTGGGTGTTAAAAAAGACAATACAGTGTTGTCATTACAAATACAAAAATACAAAGATGCAATACAGTACTATTACATGTGAGGCGTTTATACAATACATAAAGGCCTCTGAGCAATTAGAAGTGCATATATCCATGACTATAATACTCACAGATAAACGGTGCTTTTGTAGATTTGAAGAGTGCTCAACAGCGTTCAAGATGCAAATTATAATCAGACCATTTACCTTGTAAGGTGGAGTCTGGTACTATAGGTCATACCCACAATCACCATACATCATTGGGTAAGTTAGAACTAGTCGGGGTATCTATAAGTGAATAGTAAACATAGGTGATGAGTCCATAACTAAATGGGACCATATGATATAAGAAAGAGAAAAATACTGTAAATAAATATGCATGACAGGGACCGCTATGTGTGGATAGGTGTAAAATAATTAAAAGGTGCGGTTTAACCAACTGAATTATTTAGTCAGCATCCGATCTAAAGATCGTTTAATTTATCAGTAAATTTGGTATGACAGACATATACAATGTATATATTTTATGGTTAACCATGTCGGGTAGTGTGTTGATTAATAAATGAAAATAAAGTAATTGAAATGAAATAAAATAAAAATAAAAATGAAAATAAAAATAAAAATAGCGTTGTGCTGGTATTACATACCTTGTAAAAAGTATGAAAACCTGGACGTGAATGGAACAATTCAGGGAACCAAAAAGCGCACAATGGTAGAGGCAAGGTAAGGACAACAGGTGGCAAAATGTCCGCAAGGGTCCTCTCCTAACTGCAAAGAGCCAAAAGATATATGATATAACATGCTCTCTATCCAAAAGAGATTAATGAAAAAAGAAAAAAGAAGAAAGAAGAAAAAGAGAGAAAGTATGTGCTGCATAAAGTTTGCCATATAAGAAGGCTTCACAATAATAAGTAGGGTTGTCCCGATACCGATACTAGTATCGGTATCGGGACCGATTCCGAGTATTTGCGGGAGTACTCGTACTCCCGCAAATACCCCCGATACCCAAATAGAATACTTCCCCCCCCCTCCCCCTCCGCCGCCGCCGCCGCCGCCGTGATGCCGCATCCCGCCGCCATTCGCCGCATCCCCGCTGCCGCCGACTGTGTCATACGCCGGGAACATTACAGCTTTGAATAGCTGTAATGATTGGCGCCGCGCATAGACACTCCCCCTCGCTCGGGTGAACTGTCCAATCCCGAGCGAGGGGGAGTGTCTATACGCAGCGCCAATCATTACAGCGATTCAAAGTTGTAATGTTCCCGGCGTATGACACAGTCGGCGGCAGCGGGGATGCAGGTAAGTGGGACATGGATACATGGGGGGGAGACCCTGGATACATGGGGGGGAGACGCTGGATGGGGGGAGACGCTGGATACATGGGGGGGAGACGCTGGATGGGGGGAGACGCTGGATACATGGGGGGGAGACGCTGGATACATGGGGGGGAGACGCTGGATACATGGGGGGAGACGCTGGATACATGGGGGGAGACGCTGGATACATGGGGGGAGACGCTGGATACATGGGGGGGAGACGCTGGATACATGGGGGGAGACGCTGGATACATGGGGGGAGACGCTGGATACATGGGGGGAGACGCTGGATACATGGGGGGGAGACGCTGGATACATGGGGGGAGACGCTGGATACATGGGGGGAGACGCTGGATACATGGGGGGAGACAATGGCTGCATGGGGGGAGACAATGGCTGCATGGGGGGAGACGCTGGATACATGGGGGGAGACGCTGGATACATGGGGGGGGAGACAATGGCTGCATGGGGGGAGACAATGGCTGCATGGGGGGAGACGCTGGATGGGGGGAGACGCTGGATACATGGGGGGAGACGCTGGATGGGGGGGGAGACAATGGCTGCATGGGGGGAGACAATGGCTGCATGGGGGGAGACGCTGGATGGGGGGAGACAATGGCTGCATGGGGGGAGACATGGCTGGATGGGGGGTGACAATGGCTGGATGGGGGGTGTCAATGGCTGGATGGGGGGTGACAATGGCTGGATGGGGGGGTGACAATGGCTGCATGGGGGGAGACGCTGGATGGGGGGAGACAATGGCTGCATGGGGGGTGAGAATGGCTGCATGGGGGGTGACAATGGCTGCATGGGGGGTGACAATGGCTGCATGAGGGGTGACAATGGCTGGATGGGGGGAGACAATGGCTGCATGGGGGGAGACGCTGGATGGGGGGAGACAATGGCTGGATGGGGGGGTGACAATGGCTGCATGGGGGGTGACAATGGCTGCATGGGGGAATACATTGCTGGATGGGGGGTGACAATGGCTGGATGGGGGGATACATTGCTGCATGGGGGGTGACAATGGCTGCATGGGGGGAGACAATGGCTGCATGGGGGGAGACAATGGCTGCATATGTGGGGGGACATCGCTGCATTTGGGGACACATTTAAAAAAAAGTATCGGTATTCGGTATCGGCGACTACTTGAAAAAAAGTATCGGTACTCGTACTCGGTCCTAAAAAAGTGGTATCGGGACAACCCTAATAATAAGCATTATGATTACACACCAAGACTTTGTTGAATCAAAAAAGTATTAATGCGCTGAAGTCTATTACCTGAATTAGGACAAAGAATTGGAGACTAGGATGAGGGTCAACTCAAATACTGCCACTAGGCGGCACTGCGGCAGTGATGAGGATTATGCTAATAAGAGAAAGAAAAAACCCCAAGAGAGGAAAACAGTCCACTGTTAAGGATTAGAAAAAACGCTCTTGGTAAGAGCATAATGATAAAGACTAGCTTAAAAGTTTACAAGGGAAAAGGGTGTGCATACCTGTGACTGTGCTAGAACACAGAGAAATCTCAGGAGATGCAATGGCATGCGGCCACGCTGGGCGTCCGTCCTGGTTAGCACTCAGCAAAGGCACCTGGATGTGTCAGGCTCTTGCTGGATTTAAATACCCCGCGCGGATGACGTCAGAATGATTGACAGTCATCCGGCTGGCCAGGAAGCATACACCGCGCATGCGCGTACTTCGCGCATGCGCAGAGAGAGCCGCGATCGGCTTCTCTGAGATAGATGGAATCTCAATGTGATGTATGACATTGTGTTTTCCAGATGGAAAAATTGAAGGGGAAAACACCATTTTAGATTTGCCATCACAGGGTCTAAGGTCTGGATGAAAACATCTGACCAGACACTGTGATGGCTTACCTGGCCACTAGTTCAATTGCTCAATGGCGCATGGTGCTGTGGTGACTTTTGGTATAGCAGGTACTGGTTTAATTGCATCTTGACACATGGTGAGCAGAAAAATGTAACAAAGAAAAATGACAATGACACACTACCCGACATGGTTAACCATAAAATATATACATTGTATATGTTTGTCATACCAAATTTACTGATAAATTAAACGATCTTTAGATCGGATGCTGACTAAATAATTCAGTTGGTTAAACCGCACCTTTTAATTATTTTACACCTATCCACACATAGCGGTCCCTGTCATGCATATTTATTTACAGTATTTTTCTCTTTCTTATATCATATGGTCCCATTTAGTTATGGACTCATCACCTATGTTTACTATTCACTTATAGATACCCCGACTAGTTCTAACTTACCCAATGATGTATGGTGATTGTGGGTATGACCTATAGTACCAGACTCCACCTTACAAGGTAAATGGTCTGATTATAATTTGCATCTTGAACGCTGTTGAGCACTCTTCAAATCTACAAAAGCACCGTTTATCTGTGAGTATTATAGTCATGGATATATGCACTTCTAATTGCTCAGAGGCCTTTATGTATTGTATAAACGCCTCACATGTAATAGTACTGTATTGCATCTTTGTATTTTTGTATTTGTAATGACAACACTGTATTGTCTTTTTTAACACCCAGAAGCTCCCGAAGAAGCGACGACGTCGCGAAACATGTCGAGCTGAACCCCATTTTTAACCAGAACTCATCCTGTACCATCTTTTTGAAGTTACAACGCCACCCTGCGCCTATAGTGTATTCTATACATCTAGCCCTGTGGCTAATAGCGGTGTCTTTAGAAAGTGATAGGATTTGAGCTCTTTTGTTGTTTATTTGGTCCTTTTTTGTTATTATTTTGAGCAATTGCCTTGTACACCCATGTTTTGTATTGTCTAAATTAAAATATTTATATTCTTAAATTTCGGTGCCTACAAAGTCCAATCTCTCTCAGTTTTAGACTTATTGTCTTCTTCTACATACGAATCAGTGTGTCATCGACTTTGCAGCGCCGCACCAATTCCCAAAAGAAGTTCCTGTACTACTTTTGCCGACTTCGGGGGCAATTTGAATAGACAAATCGTCCCCCAAAGTCAGACTGCATTGCCGGTTTGAAATTGTGCGAGTTCATCTGAACTTGCATGATTTCAAACCGGCAATGCAATGCAGTCCGACTTTGGGACATCTTTTGGGTGTGTATATATATATATATATATATATATATATACACACACATACATATACACACATATATATACCCCCTCCCACCGCCGCCTTCACCAGGCTCTCCTGTGTGAGTGGGCAACCCAGTAAGGATGCAACTGGTGGCATCCAGCTCTAGGCACACAGTGAGAGGAACTGATCTTATTCCTCTTACCTTGTGACGTCAGAAACAAGGAGCGAGGATTTAGTCACTTCCTGTTCTGGCTTTGGTTACCTGGCCATTACCGATCAGACTGATTGGCTCCATTGGAGGCCAGAGGACAAATTTGATGTCTAATAGACCCCAGATCTCTCCATAAAAGAGGAACTGTCACGGTCCATGCTATTACAAGGGATGTTGTTCATGCCTTTGTAATGCCATTTTAACAGCAATAAAGTTGATAAAAAAAAAAAAGTTAAAAAGGTGCAGTGTTGGAAAAAAAAAAAAAAATTCATAGAAAAAATGACAAAAGGAAAAATAAATAAATGCCAATAGCACCACACATGTAAGGTATCGCCGCAAACATAGTGAGAGCAATTATTCTAGCACCAGACCTCCTGTGTAACTCTAAACTGGTAACTGTAAAGACTTTAAAAGCGTTGCCTATGGAGATTTATAGGTACTGTAATTTGGCCGTGTTCCATGGGCGGACGCAGGGAAATTGCCACTCCCGAGAGAAATTAGTTTTAGTTGCGGAATATGGCGCCAAAGAGTCTGAGCGGGCGGTTCCGCAGCGAGTTCGAGTCAGAGAGTGGGCGGTCAGCTGGTCGGCTCTGTGGGTGTGTGGGTGGCTGGCCAATCAACAAGCCAGCGGCCGGGGGAGCAGAGAGATGACATCATCTCTCACCGCCCCGTGCCCGCCTTGCATACCGGCAGTAATTTCCACCCTCACTGTGCAGGCAGCAGGGAGATTACATCATCTCTCTGCTACCTGATTCTGACAAGCAAAACACCACCTTAGCAAGTGACAATCAGCAAGGTGTGGCAGGTGAGGTGGCAAGTGACAATCTGCATCTGGTGGCAGGCAAGTGACATTCCGCAAATTGTGGCAAGTGACAATCAGCAACAAGTGGAAGGTGACATGGCAAGTGACAATCTGCAACATGTGGCAGGTGACATGGCAAGTGACAATCCGCAACTTGTGGTAGGTGACGTGGCAAGTGGCAATCCACAATGTGTGGCAGGTGATGTGGTAAGTGACAATCCGCAACTTGTGGCAGGTGACATGAAAGGGACAATCCACAATGTGTGGCAGGTGATGTAGTAAGTGACAATCCGCAACTTGTGGCAGGTGACATGAAAGGGACAATCTGCAACTTGTGGCAGGTGATGTGGCAAGTGACAATCCGCAACTTGTGGCAGGTGACATGAAAGGTACAATCTGCAACTTGTGGCAGGTGATGTGGCAAGTGACAATCCGCAACGTGTGGCAGGTGATGTGGCAAGTAACAATCCGCAACTTGTGGCAGGTGACGTGGCAAGTGACAATCCGCAACTTGTGGCAGGTGACGTGAAAGGGACAATCTGCAACTTGTGGCAGGTGACATGAAAGGGACAATCTGCAACTTGTGGCAGGTGATGTGGCAAGTGACAATCCGCAACGTGTGGCAAGTAACAATCCGCAACTTGTGGCAGGTGACGTGGCAAGTGACAATCCGCAACTTGTGGCAGGTGACGTGAAAGGGACAATCTGCAATGTGTGGCAGGTGACTTGAAAGGGACAATCTGCAACTTGTGGCAGGTGACGTGAAAGGGACAATCTGCAATGTGTGGCAGGTGACGTGAAAGGGACAATCTGCAATGTGTGGCAGGTGACGTGGCAAGTGACAATCCACAACGTGTGGCAGGTCATGTGGCAAGTGACAATCCGCAACTTTTTATATTTTGCTATTTGTTATTGTATTGAATCGTTCATTAAAGATGTTTCACCTTATATATTGCATTCATTCTATCATTTATTATCATATATTTACATATTTCCAAATGATTGACAAGATACAGTGACTGAAGCAGGCTAAATATAACTAAAATACATCGAGAAACCGGTAGCCATGATTTGTAATTTGGTTTTTAACAAAATGGGCTGCTCAGCTTAGAATGCCCGGGCCTATTTTTTGTCCCAGTCCGGGCCTGCTCACTGACCTAGCAGCCGGGACACCGCTCGAATCTCTTTAGGAAGAAACCTCTGCCACAGGCCCTCTTGAATGAATGTCAGAAAGGAAACCTCTGCCACAGGCCCTCTTGAATGAATGTCAGAAAGGAAACCTCTGCCACAGGCCCTCTTGAATGAATGTCAGAAAGGAAACCCCTGCCACAGGCCCTCTTGAATTGCAGATATGGAGGTAACCCTTTTTGATTAAAGTTATACCTGAATCCTCTTTTTAGCGTCGCCACAGGTACCGACTGAAGAAGGAGTCAATCCTTCAGTGTCCGGTCACCTCGATCCCCGGTGGTTCGTCAGAATCCTATTGGAACGCCAGCCTCTCATTAGCGCTCCTCAGATGGACTCCCCACCGAACAGCTACACTTGCTTGGGATCTTCAAAAGTGGGAACCCAGTCGACTACTGAGTCCCCGTCCTGCTTAGGCCCGAAACCAGGAACACCGCATAGCACGCCCGCTCCGGCCAGGTAGGCCATAACACCGAGCGCTGTGGTGTGGCCACCATAAAGGTGGGCGCCACACAGAAAGAAGACCCGGTCAAAATGGCGTCTGTTCCATAAGTACCCTCCCCCAGAATGCCCAGTGAGGCCCAAACCTCCTGATTGGCCGCTGGGAGAGAACACCCAAATCTCAACTCCACTGCTGCCACCTACCGCACCGGGGTGGGAAAAACACCCCAGCACAACAGAATGAGCCCACACCACAGACAAGCTGAAACAGAGACCCAAATTTGAACTAATTAACAATGGTTCGAGTTACTTAACTCTCTGACCCCCCTCTAAATTTCAATAGCACCGGTTATGAAAAGTAACCAGGCGCTACACCCCCCCCCCCCCACTTAAATAGACACTGTCCTCAGTGTCCGAATATAATGGTGTTCAACCCTGAACACCTTACCTGAATCTGCATACAATAAAAGAAAGAGATAGAAAGATATAAAAAAAATTAAATATAAAACATTACTTTGTACAAATATTCACAATGGTACATTATGACATTAAACATTCCTGACTATCTATCCTGCCCCATTCTCCAACAGTTTTGATAGATGATCAACAACCTGTAAAACAAAATGGAAGAACACACACAAAAATACACACATACAGTCACTGAGGGTGAAATGAAACTGCACCTTTTTTTTTAGTAAAGGCGAAATCTCCTTTCCTCCCAAAGAGACGCATCCTATAAAACAACTAAGTGCTGAGAATTTCTCAAGTTGCAAGGCTTAAGAGAAATATATGTACAAGTTAGTCTCTGCAGTGGTAGAAGTTGCAGAACACTGCTCCTAGTGGTCAGTGCGTGGTACTACCAGCATAAGGCAGTCCACGCTCAAATGGAGCAATCAGCAGAAAAAGGGTAAGAAAACTTTTTCCTTCTGCTTTCTTTTCTTGCTGTGATGAAGCCACTGGGACCCTAATCTTTCTAACTACATCCCCCCCAAAGTTCTGCACATTTGGGCCCAAATGTGGATCCGTTGGAGATGAAAACAAAAACTGAAAAGGGTGATCATTCCCGTCCATGACTTCTTTAAAGCAGCAAGTGAGTGTGACAATGCAGGCATGAGGCCTACTTGTAGAACCATGGATCCGGCACAATGACAATGTCCCCTCGGGATTTGGTAGTGGTGACGGAGAAGACTTGATCCACTTTCCCGGGACATTTAAGGACCACTCTATCATTGAAGATGTACCGGCCAGGGCTCCAGTTCTTCAGGCAATCTTCAAACTTGTACTTCAATTGAATGAAAATGTAATCTGTGTCACAGGCACACCTCTCTCATCTTTTCGAGCTTGGGTAGGAGGGCTGGAGGCATATATAGGCATTCCCACCCGTAGTCGGTGGCCAGTGGCCACTCTTCTCATGAATTTACGTTGCAAATAGCGATGAGCTGAACATACCCGGGTTCGGTTCGCACCAGAACGTTCGAACAGACCGCGTGTTCGCGCGAACATTTAGAACCCCATTGAAGTCTATGGGACTCGAACGTTCGAATTCAAAAACGCTAATTTTAAAGACCAATACTCAATTTAATGTTGGAAAACGTCTTTCTGAACCCAGGTCTTGCCCCAGGGAACATGTATCAATAGAATTTTTTTTTTAAAAAACGGCCATTTTTCCGGAGCAGCGATTTTAATGATGCTTAAAGTGAAAAAAAAAAAATTAAAAATTCCTTCAAATATCACACCTGCTGTGTGTCTATAGTAGTGGCACGTGTTTAGAAATGTCCCTGCACAACATGAAATTAGTATAAGAAAAAAGTAATTTAATACTGCTTGCGCACGTGCTGTGTGGCAACAATATCTCGATTATTTTAGGGGTGGTGGGGGGGGGGGCCATTATTTTTTTGTGAAAGCAAAATTGTAGAAAAAAGGGCACCCCTCAAACATACTGTAATTGGAGCGCAACAAAGAGCCACGTGCAAAGTATTGCATCAAAAATTGTTATTAGGCGCCCCTGTTACACAGGGGCAGAAAAATTTGTCCGTAGGCACAACACAACACTGCAACCCCTCCCAACATCTGTAATTGGAGCGCAACAAGGAGCCACGTGCAAAGTATTGCATCAAAAATTGTTATCAGGCGCCCCTGTTACACAGGGGCAGAAAAATTAGGCCTTAGGCACAACACAACACTGCAACCCCTCCCAATATCTTTAATTGGAGTGCAACAAGGAGCCACGTGCAAAGTATTGCATCAAAAATTGTTATTAGATGCCCCTGTTAAACAGGGGCAGAAAAATTAGGCCTTAGGCACTGGTGGCGGAGCACAGAAAAACAAAATTTCTTACTATCTATCAGCAAGAAAAGTGAGGAGGAGAAGGATATTCCATCAGCAGCATAACAGGACAGTCACTCAGCATCAGCAGTCTCAAAGGGATCTGACATTTCAACAAAAAATTCTTATTCAGTAACATCAGCATCAGGTGCTTGGTAGCTGGTGTTGATCCAAGCCTGATTCATTTTGATGAAGGTCAGTCGATCAACAGAGTCGGTGGAGAGGCGCACCCTGTGATCGGTCACAAAGCCTCCAGCAGCACTGAATGTGCGTTCTGAAAGAACACTGGATGCAGGGCAAGCCAGTAGCTCAATTGCGTACTGTTCAAGCTCTGGCCAGTGATCCATCCTCAAGACCCAGTAAGCCAGAGGATTTTCCGTGGGGAAGGTGTCCAAGTCAGATCTTGCCGCTAGGTATTCCCGGACCATGTAAACCAGATGCTGGCGATGGTTGCTGGAACCGGTCAGACCTTGGGGCTGCAGACTAAAAAATTGTCTGAACGCATTGGTCAGATGGCCACCTTCTCCACCGCTCCTTCTCTGACTCACCGAAGCCTCAGCAAGACGTTGTCCAGGGCCAGGTTTTGGTAATCCCCCTGGTTCTGGGAACGCATTGCACAGACCCTTCTGCAAGGCTTCCCGCAGAAGTTTCATCTTCTGCTCCCTCTGCGATGGCAACATAAGGTCCGCTACCTTACTCTTGTAACGTGGATCAAGGAGAGTTGCCAGCCAGTAATGATCCCTCTCCTTGATAGCACGTACACGAGGATCCTTACGCAGGCTTTGCAGGATCAGGGAGGCCATGCAGCGTAGGTTTGCAGAGGCATTCGGGCAGAGTCCTCTGGGTCACTGAGGATGACAGGATCCGCAGCCACCTCATCCCAGCCACGTAAAAGTTCACGTGTTCCTTGGGACTGTAAATGATCCCTTGAAGACTGCTGCTGTTGATGCTGTGTGCTAGGCTCCACCTCCATGCTGCTGATACAATCATCCTCCTCCTCCTCCTCTTCCTCCTCCTCTTCCTGTGTTCTAGGTGGGCAAGCAGGAACAGTGTCTGGATAAAGGGGGCCTTGAGAGGTAAGGAAGTCCTCCTCTTCCTCCCTCTGTTCTGCCTCAAGGGCCCTGTCCATTATTCCACGTAGGGTGTGCTCCAACATGTGAATAAGCGGGACAGTCTCACTGATGCATGCACTGTCACTGCTCACCATCCTCGTGGCCTCCTCAAATGGTGACAGGACAGTGCATGCATCCCTGATCAAGGCCCACTGGCGTGGTGAAAAAAAACCAAGCTCCCCTGAGCCAGTTCTGCTGCCATATTGGCACAGGTACTCATTGATGGCCCTCTGCTGCGTGTGCAGCCGCTGCAGCATGGCCAACGTAGAGTTCCATCTGGAGGGCATGTCACAGATTAGGCGGTTCTTGGGCAGGTTGTATTTCCTCTGGAGGTCTGTCAGCCGAGCAGTGGCATTATATGACCTCCGGAAATGCACACAGACTTTCCTGGCCTGCTTCAGGACATCCTGTAAGCCCGGGTACCTGCCCAAGAACCGCTGCACCACCAAATTGAGAACATGCGCAAAACAGGGCACATGGGTGAGTTTTCCCTGTCGCAGGGCAGAGGAGGTTGGTGCCATTATCGCTGACCACCATTCCAGGCTTCAGCTGGCGTGGCGTCAACCACCTCTGAGCCTGCCCCTGCAGAGCTGAAAGAACCTCTTCCCCAGTGTGGCTCCTGTCTCCCAAGCACACCAGCTCTAGCACCGCATGGCATCTCTTGGCCTGCATTCCTGCGTAGCCCCTCGTACGCCTACAGAGCACGGCTGGTTCTGAGGAAACATCACCACAGGAAGAGGCCACAGAGGAAGAAGAAGAGGAGGGGGTGGAGGAGAGAGGTGTGTCACAAGCAGTAGTAGTGTTTTGGAGGCGTGGTGGCGGAACAACCTCCAAAACTACTGTACCTTGCCCTGCGTCCTTCCCAGCTGCCAGCAGAGTCACCCAATAGGCCGTAAAAGACAGGTAACGTCCCTGTCCATGCCTGCTGGACCATGAGTCAGCGGTAAGATGCACCTTACCACTGACCGCCCTGTCCAGCGAGGCATGGACATTGCCTTCCACATGCCGGTAGAGAGCCGGAATCGCCTTCCGTGAGAAAAAGTGGCGTTTGGGTACTTGCCACTGAGGTACTGCATATTCCACAAACTCACGGAAGGGGGCAGAATCTACCAACTCAAAAGGTAACAGTTGAAGTGCTAGCAATTTTGCTAAGCTAGCATTCAACCGCTGGGCATGAGGATGGCTGGGAGTGTACTTCTTTCGCCGCTGCAGCAGCTGGGGCAGGGAAATTTGTCTGGTACTATCAGTAGATTGCCCGCATGTACTACCACTACTAGGTTGTGACACACCTATTTCTACAACTTCAGTGCAGGCTTCAGAGAGGACTGGGGGTCTAGTGGGGTTGGAGGTCACAGAAGGGCAAGGGGAGGTCCGCTTTGGTCTTTGGCGTGGGTCTTTCTGGTATGCTTGCCAACGAGCTGCATGGCAGGTCGACATATGTCTGGACAAGCATGTGGTGCCCAAGTGGGTGATGTTTTGGCCACGCGAGATACGCTTGAGACATATGTTGCAAACAGCAAAGGTACGATCTGATGGACATGTTTCAAAAAAGGCCCACACCAAAGAACTTTTGCTGTACCGTTGAGACACAGCAGTGCCACGTAATGCCATTGGTGTGCTGCCCTTAAGCTGACCCCTGGAGGGCATCCTGCCTCTTTTGAGATGTGCCTGTGCCTCGTCCTCCTCCTCCTCCTCTCTCCTATCAGGCACCCAGGTAGAGTCAGTGACCTCATCATCCCCTCCCTCCTCATCATCACTGTCGAAAACCTGGCAGTATGCTCCAGCTGGGGGAACATCACTCCCAGATTGTTGTCCCTCTCGGCCACCCCCTCTCCCTGGGCTCACATCAATGCCTTCCTCTATCTGTGTTCCGTCATCGGAGTCTTCAAAACGCTGCACATCTTCATGCAGCATGTACCCAACACTGTGTTGAAACAGTTCGGGGGACTCCTCAGGAGGACACAGTGGGACTAGGGAAGGATTGTGTGATGCCATTGTGCAGAGGGAAGAGGACGCCTTGGCAGCTGCTTTGCCAGACAAACTATGATCAGTCTGTGTGAGAGAGGATGAGAAGGATGAGGACAGCTTGGTCATCCACTCCACTAATTTCTCTGCATGTTGAGGCTCAACACGGCCAGCTCCCGAAAAGGACGAGCGGCCACGGCCACGTGCTGAAGAGGATGCACCACATCCACCACCAGCGTTACCTCTAGATGCAGAGCCTGCTTGCCCTCGTGACTCTCTGCCTCTCTTTGTCCTTCCAGCCATATTTATGCGTTCAGGTGCTATGTAACTGCACACGCGCAGTAAGAGCGACTGCGTTCAGGTGCTATGTAACAAAACAGACGCAGTCACACCAACTGCGTTCAGGTGGTATTAAACTGCACACACTCAGTAAGAGCGACTGCGTTCAGGTGCTATGTAACAAAACAGACGCAGTGACACCAACTGCGTTCAGGTGTTAGTAAACTGCACACATTTGGTTGTGAATGTCACCGGCGCAAAAGAAAATAAATAAATAAATAAATAAATGTGAACCGTGATCTGCTGCAGTACTGTGTGCCCTTAGTGGGGGTCAATAGTGCATGAGGAAGAAAAGTGTTACTGCGCTGATCTAATTATCCAGAGGTATTAAATCTCTGGGAGTATGGACATAAGTGAAATATCAGGGCCACAATGTACCCAATCTTAAATGTGAATAACCTGGATACAAACAATATATAAAAAAATATGAGAAATATATGAGTCATACAAATGTGACACAGTGATTTCAAACTTGAATCGTATATCTAGATCAGTGTGTCAGCATACAATCCATATGCCACAGTGCTTCTATGAGAAAAATGGCTGTTGCTGCTACTGACCAACCAAATAGTGAAAACAATACGAAAGATATTACAAAAAATATTGTGTATATATGTGTATAAAACTACAATATGCAGTATGCCAACTGCACCGTGAGTTGTCCAATAACCGATATTGTAACAAAATAAATATCAAAAAAGTGAAATAATTATCAAACAACCATACAAATGTGCAATGTGCTGACTGCACTTAAAAATAGTCCAAATGGCAGGCAATCTTGCGCTTATACAATAGGTTCCAGCAAACACAAGGTTCAATGTTGGTAGTACTGTGTAGAGGAAAGTGCCGCTATCTCTTCCACCCGACAAAGATGTGCCACCATCACCAATGGTTAAAATCAACACTCACCAGACCCCAGATATTATTAGGCTCCAAAGTGGTGTCTTTTCTTTGTCCGTCAGTGGGTGTTGCCTCCTTTTCCCTTTTACAAGGTGTCATCAATTCCTCAAAAACAAGGGGCTCATCATGGTGTAGTATATTAAAATATGTATTTATTTAAAAAAGGTAAAAAAATAACACTTACAATATAAAGTGCCTCTGACCGGCACTGAGTGTCTTTGGCAGTGTCAACCGTTAAAAGCCGCTGACCAGCATTTAAATGGCGTCCTAAGAGGTGTGCTTGCCCCGCTGTGCTCCGCATGTATTGCTACAAGGGGTCCGGGCGCGCTGGTGTGCTGTACCCTCTATGTGCGTGTCCAAACAGCCTCTATGCGTTTCGCTAATTGCGTCGTCAGGAGAGCTCTCCTGACGACGCAATTAGCGAAACGCGTAGAGGCTGTTTGGACACGCACATAGAGGGTACAGCACACCAGCGCGCCCGGACCCCTTGTAGCAATACATGCGGAGCACAGCGGGGCAAGCACACCTCTTAGGACGCCATTTAAATGCTGGTCAGCGGCTTTTAACGGTTGACACTGCCAAAGACACTCAGTGCCGGTCAGAGGCACTTTATATTGTAAGTGTTATTTTTTTACCTTTTTTAAATAAATACATATTTTAATATACTACACCATGATGAGCCCCTTGTTTTTGAGGAATTGATGACACCTTGTAAAAGGGAAAAGGAGGCAACACCCACTGACGGACAAAGAAAAGACACCACTTTGGAGCCTAATAATATCTGGGGTCTGGTGAGTGTTGATTTTAACCATTGGTGATGGTGGCACATCTTTGTCGGGTGGAAGAGATAGCGGCACTTTCCTCTACACAGTACTACCAACATTGAACCTTGTGTTTGCTGGAACCTATTGTATAAGCGCAAGATTGCCTGCCATTTGGACTATTTTTAAGTGCAGTCAGCACATTGCACATTTGTATGGTTGTTTGATAATTATTTCACTTTTTTTGATATTTATTTTGTTACAATATCGGTTATTGGACAACTCACGGTGCAGTTGGCATACTGCATATTGTAGTTTTATACACATATATACACAATATTTTTTGTAATATCTTTCGTATTGTTTTCACTATTTGGTTGGTCAGTAGCAGCAACAGCCATTTTTCTCATAGAAGCACTGTGGCATATGGATTGTATGCTGACACACTGATCTAGATATACGATTCAAGTTTGAAATCACTGTGTCACATTTGTATGACTCATATATTTCTCATATTTTTTTATATATTGTTTGTATCCAGGTTATTCACATTTAAGATTGGGTACATTGTGGCCCTGATATTTCACTTATGTCCATACTCCCAGAGATTTAATACCTCTGGATAATTAGATCAGCGCAGTAACACTTTTCTTCCTCATAAACTGCACACATGCAGTAAGAGCGACTGCGTTCAGGTGCTATGTAACAAAATAGACACAGTGACACCAACTGCGTTCAGGTATTAGTAAACTGCACACGCGCAGTAAGAGCGATTGCGTTCAGGTGCTATGTAACAAAACAGACGCAGTCACACCAACTGCGTTCAGGTGGTATTAAACTGCACACACGCAGTAAGAGCGACTGCATTCAGGTGCTATGTAACAAAACAGACGCAGTGACACAACTGCAATCTGGTGTTAGTAAACTGCACACACGCAGTAAGAGCGACTGCGTTCAGGTGCTATGTAACAAAACAGACGCAGTGACACCAACTGCGTTCAGGTGTTAGTAAACTGCACATGCGCAGTAAGAGCGACTGCGTTCAGGTGCTATGCAACAAAACAGACGCAGTCACACCAACTGCGTTCAGGTGGTATTAAACTGCACACGCGCAGTAAGAGCGACTGCGTTCAGGTGCTATGTAACAAAACAGACGCATTCACACCAACTGCGTTCAGGTGTTAGGAAACTGCACACGCGCAGTAAGAGCGACTGCGTTCAGGTGCTATGTAACAAAACAGACGCAGTCACACCAACTGCGTTCAGGTGTTAGTAAACTGCACACGCACAGTAAGAGCGACTGCGTTCAGGTGCTATGCAACAAAACAGACGCAGTCACACCAACTGCGTTCAGGTGGTATTAAACTGCACACGCGCAGCAAGAGCCACTGCGTTCAGGTGCTATGTAACAAAACAGACGCAGTCACACCAACTGCGTTCAGGTGTTAGTAAACTGCACACGCGCAGTAAGAGCGACTACGTTCAGGTGCTATGTAACAAAATAGTCGCAGTGACACCAACTGCGTTTAGGTGGTATTAAACAGCACCCGCGTAGTAAGAGCGACTGCGTTCAAGTGCTATGTAACAGCACACACGCAGTGACACCAACTGCGTTTAGGTGGTATTAAACAGCACCCGCGCAGTACGAGGGACTGCGTTCAGGTGCTATGTAACAGTCACACACGCAGTGACACCAACTGCGTTTAGTTGCTATTAAACAGCACATACGCAGTAAGAACGACTGCGTTTCTGTGCAATTCAATAGCCCACTTGCATTAACAGCGACTGCGTTTCTGTGCAAATAAATTGCACACGTGCAGTAACAGGTAATGCGTGTATGTGCAATTAACTAGCACACGTTGACTAACACGGAGTACTAAGTTTAAGCTAAACCCTAATGCAGGCAATACAACACGTTAGAGCACTGCATGTAGAACAATCTCCTGCCTGACAGATACTAATAGCAGATCTAGCTGAGCTATACAGTTTATAAATATATTGACAACTCCTAGGGATGTGAATATATTCTCTACAAACTGTAGATTTAACTATACTGACTAGCCTTCCTGCTCTATCTATCTATCTATCTATCTATCTATCTATCTATCTATCTATCTATCTATCTATCTATCTATCTATCTATCTATCTATCTATCTATCTATCTAGTAGAAAAGACACTGGGCCTGATTTACTATGTTCTGTGCGCTGCGCTGGTTCATGCGTTAATTAGTACTCCGGGTGGAGGCTTAATTGGGCGCATGAACCAGCGTAGCAGCCGGCGCATTGAAAGTAATATGTAAAGCCGCGCCGAACTCCCTATAGAAGTCTATGGGAGAAATCAAAAGTGTTCATTTTAAAGGCTAATCTGCAAGTTTTGTCCTAAAAAGTGTTTGGGGACCTCAGTCCTGTCCCAGGGAACATGTATCAATGCTTTTTTTATTTTTTAAAACGGCCGTTTTTTCGGGAGCAGTGAAATTAATAATTCTTAAAGTGAAACAATAAAAGTGAAATATTCCTTTAAATTTCGTACCTAGGGGGGGTGTAATGTCAGCATGTGAAATAGCGCATTTTTCCCGCACTTAGAACTCCCCCTGCACAAAATGACATTCAGAAGGAAAAAAGTCATTTAAAAATTCACACGCGGCTATAATAAATTGTCGGCTCTGACAATTCTAAAGGGATTCATTCATAAAACAAACAAAAAAAATGTGTAGGGGTTCCCCCAAATTAAATTACCAGGCCCTTCAGGTCTGGAATGGATATTAAGGGGAACCCCGCCGTAAAAACAAAAAAAAAAATAGACGTGCGGTTCCCGGCAAATATCCATTCCAGGCCCTTCAGGTCTGGTGTGGATTTTAAGGGGAACTCCACCCCAAATTGAAAAAAAAATGGCGTGGAGTCCCCCTAAAAATACACCCCAGACCCTTATCCGAGCACGTTGACCTGGCCGGCCGCAGAAAAGAGGGGGGGACAGAGTGCGGCCCCCCCCTCTCCTGAACCGCACCAGGCCACATGCCCTCAACATGGGGAGGATGTCCCCATGTTGATGGGGACAAGGGCCTCATCCCCACAACCCTTGCCCGGTGGTTGTGGGGGTCTGCGGGCGGGGGGCTTATCAGAATCTGGAAGACCCCTTTAACAAAGGGGACCCCCAGATCCTGGCCCCCCCCCCCTATGTGAAATGGTAATGGGGTACATTGTACCTCTACCATTTCACCCCAAAAAAAATGTCAAAGTGTTAAAAATGACAGTAGCCGGTTTTTGACAAATCTTTTAATAAAATCTTCTTTTCTTCTTTCCTTCGGGTTTCTTCCGCTGCTTCTTTCTTGGGTCTTCTCGTCCACATCTTGCCCGACGTCTTCTTCTATCTTCTCCGTCTGTCCTTCAGCCTTCTGGTCCCGCATCTTGCCCGTTGTCTTGTCCTGTCTTCTTCTCCGTCCGTCCGCCAGCCTCCTCGTCCGCATCTTGTGTCTTCTCCGGTCTTCTTCTCGGTCCGCCAGCCTTCTCGTCCCCGGACCCAGCGTTTGAATTTGATTTGGCCGCCGTGTTCCCGCTCCTGGGACCCGCCCCCCTCTGATGCCACAAGTAAACTCCTTAGAAGGTCATGTGCGTCAGAGGGGGGCGGGGTCACAGAGCGTCACACAGCGGGGGAATTCAATTTCAATCGGGCCGCCCGGAGAAGAAGTTCCCGCCGTGTCACACTCATGTGACCCCGCCCCCCTCTGACGCACATATGCCACACGCAGACTTTCTAAGGAGTTTACTTGTGGCGTCAGAGGGGGGCGGGTCCCAGGAGCGGGAACACGGCGGCCAAATCAAATTCAAACGCTGGGTCCGGGGACGAGAAGGCTGGCGGACCGAGAAGAAGACCGGAGAAGACACAAGATGCGGACGAGGAGGCTGGCGGACGGACGGAGAAGAAGACAGGACAAGACAACGGGCAAGATGCGGGACCAGAAGGCTGAAGGACGGACGGAGAAGATAGAAGAAGACGTCGGGCAAGATGTGGACGAGAAGACCCAAGAAAGAAGCAGCGGAAGAAACCCGAAGGAAAGAAGAAAAGAAGATTTTATTAAAAGATTTGTCAAAAACCGGCTACTGTCATTTTTAACACTTTGACTTTTTTTTGGGGTGAAATGGTAGAGGTACAATGTACCCCATTACCATTTCACATAGGGGGGGGGCAGGATCTGGGGGTCCCCTTTGTTAAAGGGGTCTTCCAGATTCTGATAAGCCCCCCGCCCGCAGACCCCCACAACCACCGGGCAAGGGTTGTGGGGATGAGGCCCTTGTCCCCATCAACATGGGGACATCCTCCCCATGTTGAGGGCATGTGGCCTGGTGCGGTTCAGGAGAGGGGGGGGGCGCACTCTGTCCCCCCCTCTTTTCTGCGGCCGGCCAGGTCAACGTGCTCGGATAAGGGTCTGGTGTGGATTTTTAGGGGGACTCCACGCCATTTTTTTTTCAATTTGGGGTGGAGTTCCCCTTAAAATCCACACCAGACCTGAAGGGTCTGGTATGGATATTTGGGGGGACCCCACGCCATTTTTTGGGGGGGGTTTTACGGCGGGGTTCCCCTTAATATCCATTCCAGACCTGAAGGGCCTGGTAATTTAATTTGGAGGGACCCCCTTTTTTTTTTTTTTTTTAATGAGCAATGACTGTATTCTTTATAGCCATGAGTACTTTAAACTTCCTTTTTTTTGTTTCACTTCAGAAATGACATCTTGTACAGGGACAGTTCTAAGCACGGGAAACATGCGTGTACCCCCCCTCCCCCCCTGTATGAAATTTAAAGGAATATTTCACTTTTATTATTTCACTTTAACCACTTCCATACCGCGCCTATTCTGGCACTTCTCTCCTTCATGTAAAAATTATATTTTGTTCCTGGGAAATTAATCAGGACCCCCAAACATTATATATAATTTTTTAGCAGACACCCTAGGGAATAAAGTTAGCGGTCATTTTTTATTTGATTTCCAACGGTATTTGCGCAATAATTTTTCAAACGCCTTTTTTTTGGCCCCAAAAAAAAACACGGTTCATGAATAAAAAAAAAAAAAAAAGTAAAGTTAGCCCAATTTTTATGGATAATGTTAAAGATGATGTTACACCGAGTAAATAGATACCTAACTTGTCACGCTTTAATATTGTACACACTCATGGAATGGCGCCAAACTTCGGAACATAAAAATATCCATAGGCGATGCTTGTTTTTTTTTTTACAGGTGACCAGTTCAGAGTTACAGAGGAGGTCTAGGGCTAGAATTATTGCTCTCGCTCTAACGCACGCGTCAATACCTCACATGTGTGGTTTGAATGGTGTTTACATATGTGGGCGGGACTTACATGCATATTTGCTTCTGAGTGCGAGCTTCTAGGGACAGGGGCGTTATTTTATTTATTTGTTTTTTTTTTACCTCATATTTTTATTCTTGCACTTTTTTGACACTTTTTTTGATTTTGGATCACTTTTCTTCCTATTACAAGGAATGTAAACATCCCTTGTAATAGGACTAGTGTGTGACAGGTCCTCTTTATGGAGAGAGGCGGGGTCAATAAGGCTGGAAAGCATGGTATTGAAAAAAAAAAAAAAAGTTCTCATGCTTTCAGCTGCAATCATGTTCGTTCAGCACAGTGGTGTAGTGTATAGCACTTTGACCTAGCAGCAAAAGAGTCGTTGGTTCGAATCCCGCCCGTGACAGCATCTGCATAGAGTTTGCATGTTCTCCCTGTGCCTGCGTGGGTTTCCTCCCACAATATAAAAACACGCTGTAAATCGGATCCGGTCTAAATAAGCCCTAATATGCAGTAGTATATTTAGGTTTTGTTCTGCCCTAGGCCTGACTACATATCTGCACCTCCTAATAGAAAAATGACCCACCCCTTCCTGTCAAAGCCACACCCTGTTTTTGTATGACCCGCCCAGTAATTTTCAGGGGACCCACACACTAGTTCTGGGGGGGCACTGGATTCCCTTAACCACTTCCATACCAGGCACTTACGCACCTTCCCGCCCAAGCCAATTTTCAGCTTTCAACACTGTCGCACTTTGAATGGCAATTGCGCGGTCATACAACACTGTACCCAAACAAAATTGGCGTCCTTTTTCCCCCACAAATAGAGCTTTCTTTTGTTGTTATTTGATCACCTCTGCGATTTTTTTTTTTGCGCAACAACTAAAAAAAGACTGCAAATTTTGAAACAAAAAAACGTTTTTATTTTTTTAGGTTAATTTTTTTGTAAATAAGTTTTTCTCTTTCAATTACGGGCACTGATATGGCGGCACTGATGGACACTGTGGGGTGGCACTGATGGACACTGTGGGGTGGCACTGATTTTCCCAGGTTGCCAGTCAGTGCCCATTTGTGGGCACTGATTGGCATCTTTTTTCTTTTTTTTTAATGCTTTTTGTTTTTTTTTTCTATATTTTTTTTTTTTTTGCACACCCTGGTGGTCCAGGGTGGGCATCCCTGGTGGTCCAGTGTGGTGATCCGAGGGGGGGCTGCGCTGATAAACAATCAGCGCGAACGCCCCCTGTCAGGAGAGCCGCCGATCGGCTCTCCTATACTCGCGTCTGTCAGACGCGAGTGAGGAAGAGCCATCGATGGCTCTTCCTGTTTACATCGTGATCAGCCGTGATTGGACACGGCTGATCACGTGGTAAAGAGTCTCCGTCTCCGTGAGAGACTCTTTACCGAGATCGGAGATGCAGGGTGTCAGACTGACACCCCGCATCACTGATCGCCGTGCTGCGTGCCCCCACAGGCGCGCGGCATGAAATCCTGCAGGACGTCCTGTCAGGATTGTGTAACCACTTCCCGGACGTAAATCGGCCACAGGCTGGGCGGGAAGTGGTTAATTTGCATAGTTTTTCTCTCACTTCCTGTTTGGCTATGGGGCAGGAAGTGAAGGCAAATCTCCCCAATTGGACACAGATAATACAAAATAAACTGACAGGGCCTATAACCCTCCCTCACTCTATCCAAAATTAAAGAAAATAAAACTTGTTGATTATAGTTCTTGTCAGGGGCGGACTGACCATTGAGTCACTCGGGCACTGCCCGAGGGCCCCATGCCACTAGGGGGCCCCATCCGGGTTGCCAGGCTCAGTAAAACCAGGGACAGTATGTAAAAATCTGTGTTTTTTTTAGATCTGTCCCTGATATGTCCGAAAATGACATGCTTTTAATGTGAATATCCCAAGATTTTAGCTGCCCGCCTCTGCACTACCTCCTGGCGTGGTGGTCATCTGTAAGCCAGAGGGGCCCCATAATCTTCTATTGCCCAGGGGCCCCATGAGTTGTCAGTCCGCCCCTGGTTCTAGTTTAAGCACAAATTTCATAGAGTTTTATTGAGAGCCCTAAGAAAATATAACCATGCCAATAGGCCAGGATACAGCGTGGCTAATATGTATGAATGTGTGTGTTAGAGCACCCCACCCAATGTTAACTAAAAAATTATTAATTTGCAAATAAGTATTATCTGCTCATTTTTTTGGGGATGTCTGCACCCCTGATAGTGACAACATTTGTGAGGTGTCTTCACCCTTTCTAATTCATTCACTTCCTGTCACATAGCCAAACAGGAAGTGAGGGTAAAACCTTACTAATATCTTTTCTTGGGGACACAGAGATCAATCTAAATAGTTTCCCATTATGTAAATTGCACTCTAGCATTTTGCTGTGCACACCCCAAATTATTAGGGATCTTTGACTTTGGGGTCCATTTACTAAAGGCAAATCCACTCCTACAAGTGCAAAGCAAGGAAGAAAACAAAACAACTTTGCTTCTACAGGATTGGATGTTAAAACCATCAGTGCTTCCTCTTTGATTTTCAGCAACTATGCTTGTACTGCAGAGTGGCTTTGCCTTTACTAAACCCCAAACTAAATAATCATTTGGGGCAGGGATCCTCAAACTACGGCCCTCCAGCTGTTGTAGAACTACACATCCCATGAGGCCTTGTAATGCACTGACATTCACAGACATGACTAGGCATGATGGGAATTGTAGTTCCTGAACAACTGGAGGGCCGTAGTTTGAAGACCCATGATTTGGGGTGTACACAGCAGTGCTGGAGTGCAATTTGCTTAATGGGGACACTAGTTAGATTGACCTGTGTCCCCAAGAAATGACACTGGTAGGATTTTAACCTCACTTCCTGTTCAGCTGTGTGACAGGAAGTGAAGCCAATTTTAAGAAAAGGGACACAAAGCTCAACCCAAAAATAAAAAAACACAAAGCAGGGGTTCTAACACTCACTTGGCTTCCCTCAAACACCCACAATTTGAATAGGATTGCCTTGCGCTAGATTTAAGCACAGTGCTGTAAATCAGCACGTCAAGCCTGTCCACCAATAGCAAACCCCCCCCCACACAGGCCATGTTTGCAGGTTTTCCTTCATCTTGCACATGTGCTTTAAAAGACAGTCTGGACAGCAATTCTTGATAAGAGAAATCCACAAAACATGTCCTGTCGGGGGTACTTGAGGGCGGAGGACCACTGCAGAAAAAAGAAAATACTTACCAGTTTTGTCTTTAAAGTCATGGAGAATAAACATGGCAAACATTTCATGATTACACACCAGGAAAGAAGCTTAGACAAAAATCACACATAATTTGTTAGGCCCAAACCGATTTCAGCTGCAGCTGTCAACATATGTAGCATGAAAAAGTAACAAAAGACAAACTTAAAAATTTTAAAGTAATTTTTATTGGTCAACAAAACAAGGAAAGCAAAAAAAGACAAACAAACAAACACAAACAAAAATACATTTCAAAATTCAAAATAACCATAGCTTTAACATCTTCACACATTTTTCATAAAATAAGGCCACATAGAAAAATACATCAAAGTTAACATCATTAAAAAATAAACCAAAACCATTGGCAAAACAAAACCCATGCAACAAACCACATTTGTGTTTAGCAACAGCATTTCTGCCAGCCTGCCCCTTCTGAGGGCAGCTGAGGACTGATCGATCCCTGCTTTTTATAACAGTGCTAGTAATGAAGCAATTGAAATCACATGAACAAATTGCAGTCTCTAGTTTGGGTGAGCTTGTAATTGGGCACACCTGCAATTAACCCAAACCACGCTCTATGAGCATCCAAGTGTTTTTCACCTTTTAAAAAGAAAGGATAATTTTTTTCTAAGTGTTTGAGCATGCTCAGTTCATCACACATGTAGGAACCAAGCTGCAATGGAATGAGAGCTTTTTTTTTTTTTTTTTCCCTGATCTGATGCTTTCCAGCCTGAAGGGGAGGTGTTAAAGACAGAAGTAAACACGCACATTTAATAATCTATTTGTGGGAAAAAAAAGGTTGCCAATTTGCTTGAAATTCCCCATAGGCGACCTTTTTTTTTCAGGTTACCAGTTTATAGTTACAAAGAAGGTCTAGTGCTAAAAGTCTTGCTCTCGCTCTAACGCACGCGTCAATACCTCACATGTGTGTTTTGAACGATGTTTATATATGTGGGCGGGACTTGCGTAAGTACCGCCCACATATGTAAACACCGTTCAAACCACACATGTGAGGTAGTGACGCGTGCGTTAGAGCGAGAGTAATACTTTTAGCACTAGACTTTCTCTGTAGCTATAAACTGGTAACCTGAGAAAAAAAAAAAAAAAAGGTCGCCTATGGGGATTTTTTTAAGTAATGAATTTCGGCCCCATTCCAGGCGTGTTTTCAATAGTAAAGCGTGACATGTAAGGTATCTATTTACTCGGTGTAACATCATCTTTCACATTATCACCAAAAATTGGGCTAACTTTAGTGTTTTGTGAATTTTTCGAGCTATAACCAAAAATAGAGCGACAATTTGAAAAACCAAAAAGAGTAATTTTGACTTTTTGCTATAATAAATATCCCCTAAAATATATATTCAAAAAAATAAATAAATCCCTCAGTTTAGGCCGATACATATTCTACATCTTTTTGGTTCCCAAAAACTCGCAATTAGCGTTTATTGATTGGTTTTGGCAAAAGTCTCCAAAATATGGCATTTTTGTTGTATTTTTTATTTAACAAGTTATTGCGGCAAGTTATCGGTACTGCGACATTATGGCGGACACATCGGACACTTTTTTGGAACCATTGGCATTTTTCTAGCGATCAGTGCTGTAAAAATGCATTGCTTACTCTAAAAATGCCACTGGCAGGGAAGGGGTTAACACTAGGTGCGAGGGAGGGGTTAAATATGTTCCCTGGGTGTGTTCTAACTGAAGGGGGGGGGGACTGACATGGGTAAATGACAGATCGCTGTTCATGAAGGGGAACTCCAGACCAAAAAAAAAAAAAAGTGGGTTCCCCTTCAGGTGCATACCAGGCTCTTAGGCTTGGTCTGGAACATAAGGGGTTAAACCCGCGCCGAAAACCAGTGTGGGGTTCCCCCCAAGATCCAAACCAAGCCCTCATCCCAGGCACGCAGTCTGGCCGGACAGGAATGGGGGCGGGGACGAGCGAGCGCCCCCCCCCTCCTGAGCCGTACCGGACCGCATGCCCTCAACATGGGGGAGTGTGTGCTGTGGGGGAGGGGGGCACTGCCCCCCCACCCCAAAGCACTCTTGTCCCCATGTCGATAGGGACAAGAGCCTCTTCCCGACAACCCTGGCCGTTGGTTGTCGGGGTATGCGGGCGGGGGGCTTATCAGAATCTGAGAGGCCCCTTTAATAAGGTGGCCCCCAGATTCCGGCCCCCCACCCTATGTGAAGGAGTATGGGGGTACATCGTACCCCTACCCATTCACCTGGGGAAAAAAATGTAAAGAAATAAAACACCACACATGAATAAATTAATTTATTAGTCTGCCGGGGGTCTTCTGCCGGGGCCCCCCACCACCACCCCATTAGGCCCCGGGCTTCGCCGTCTTTCACCGGGACCCCCTTCACCAGTGAGGCTCCTGCCTTTGGGGGAGGGTCCCGGGCTTCTACGACGGTTTCTGCGGGGGGGGGGTGCACTGGCACCCCACCCCCGTCTTCAGCGACGTAATTCACCGGGACCCCCTTCACCAGTGAGGCTCCTGCCTTTGGGGGAGGGTCCCGGGCTTCTACGACGGTTTCTGCGGGGGGGGTGCACTGGCACCCCACCCCCGTCTTCAGCGACGTAATTCACCGGGACCCCCTTCACCAGTGAGGCTCCTGCCTTTGGGGGAGGGTCCCGGGCTTCTACGACGGTTTCTGCGGGGGGGGGTGCACTGGCACCCCACCCCCGTCTTCAGCGACGTAATTCACCGGGACCCCCTTCACCAGTGAGGCTCCTGCCTTTGGGGGAGGGTCTCGGGCTTGTACGGTGTCTTCCGCCGGGGGGTGACACCCGCGGGCTTCTGCGATGCCTTCCGCTTCTGCCTGTCTCATCCGCGGAGCACAGGGCTTGTCTCCGCTGTCTTCTCCCTTCTCTTCCATTCGATGTTGACACGACGAGGTTCCGCGCTGACATGCCGTCTGAGCAGCGGGCATGGACTTATATAGGGCAATGCCACCATGTGACCTCAACCCATGTGACATCACATTCCCATCATGCCCAGGGAATGTGATGTCACATGGGTTGAGGTCACATGGTGGCATTACCCTATATAAGTCCATGCCCGCCGCTGACACGGCATGTCAGCGCGGAACCTCGTCGTGTCAACATCCAATGGAAGAGAAGGAAGAAGACAGCGGAGACAAGCCCTGTGCTCCCGGAGGAGACAGGCAGAAGAAGGAAGAGAGAAGAAAGAAGACGGAAGAAAGCCCTGGCTCCGCGGGGGAGTCAGGCAGAAGAGGGAGCAGAGAAGACAGAAGAGAAAAGACCTGGGAGTTGGCGCACCCCCGGCAGAAGACCAGGAAGACCGGAACCCTGGCGGAAGGCACCGGAAAGACCGGGGGATAGGCGCCATCCCCCGGCAGAAGACCCCGAAGTCCGGATGCCCCCCCCTAATGTAAAAGAGCTTAAATGGGGTGGGGGCATCCGGCGGAAGGCTCCGGAGAGGACCGAGGGATGGCGCCCTCCCCCGGCAGAAATCACCGAAGCCCAGGGTCCCGGCGGAAGATCGGGAGAGAAGAAACCCCCCCTTGTAAGAGAGCTAAAGAAGAAAGGGGGGGCTCCGGAGCAGATTAATAAAATATTTTATTGTGTGTGGTGTTTTATTTAACTTTACATTTCCCCCAGGTGAATGGGTAGAGGTACGATGTACCCCATACTCATTCACATAGGGTGGGGGGCCGGCATCTGGGGGCCCCCTTATTAAAGGGAGCTTGCAGATTCCGATTAGCCCCGCCCGCATACCCCGACAACCAATGGCAAGGGTTGTCGGGAAGAGGCTCTTGTCCCTATCAACATGGGGGCAAGAGTGCTGTGGGGTGGGGGGGCAATGCCCCCCTCCCCCACAGCACACACTCCCCCATGTTGAGGGCATGCGGTCTGGTACGGCTCAGGAGGGGGGGGGGGGCGCTCGCTCGTCCCCACCCCCATTCCTGTCCGGGCCAGACTGCGTGCTTGGGATGAGGGCTTGGTTTGGATCTGGGGGGGGGACCCCCGCGCCGAATCGGCGCGGGTTTAACCCCTCACATTCCGGACCAAGCCTAAGAGCCTAATGTAGCCCTGAAGGGGGACCCGCGCCGATTTCAAGTTTGAAATTTGGCGCGGAGTTCCCCTTCAGGGCTGAAAACAGCTCGGAGATTCCCGTACGCAGCGCATTCACGGGTACGCCACTTGGTATTTACCAAGATTTTCACGGCGTACTGACAAGGCGCACGGGAAGCGCCGAAATTTTTCTCTGCGCATGCCCAGTATGCAAATGAACCTCCCGAGGTTCAGGCGCACTGTGCAAGCGTACGGGGATCTGTTTTCAAAAAACACTTTCCCTTTCAATTTGGCCCGCCAAACACATTCAAACACATGTCACTTCACTTCCCCTGCATCCCCCCACCTCCCCCCCTAATAAACTCCCGCCCGAACCCCCGATATTTACATTTCAATGTGCCGTGCGCCAGGTCTGTACTGGTGCACAATGCACCCTCTCCTGGGCGCACGGAGCACATTAGTAACTAGGGAAATACACTGCACTAGCAGCGTATTTCTTTAGTAAATGGCAAAACGGCTGCTACTCCTGCTTTTACTCCATGAGTCATGGAGTAAAGGCTTGGTAAATCAGCCCCCCAGTGTCTTTTCTACTAGATAGATAAATAGATAGATAGATAGATAGATAGATAGATAGATAGATAGATAGATAGATAGATAGATAGATAGATAGATAGATAGATAGATAGATAGATAGATAGATAGATAGATAGATAGAGCAGGAAGGCTAGTCAGTATAGTTAAATTTACAGTTTGTAAATTATCTACATCCCAATGAGTTGTACATATATTTATAAACTGTATAGCATAGCTAGATCTGCTATTAGTATTTGTCAGGCAGGAGATTGTGTTTGATGCAGTGCTCTAACGTGTTGTATTGCCTGCATAGTGTTTACTGCATAGCTGTTACTGCACGTGTGCTATTTATTTGCACCTAAACACAGTCGCTGTTAATGCACGTGGGCTATTTAATTGCACATAAACACAGTCGCTGTAACTGCGCGTGTGCTGTTTAATAGCAACTAAACGCATTTGCTGTAACTGCACGTGTGCTATTTATTTGCACCTAAACGCAGTCGCTGTTAATGTGCGTGGGCTATTTAATTGCACATAAACGCAGTCGCTGTAACTGCGCGTGTGCTGTTTAATAGCACCTAAACGCATTAGCTGTCACATGTCACAGAGGTGGCAGGCTGGGCTAAGTGATGGCAGGATATTGGGAGGTGGGATGGCAGGGTGCTGGCAGTGAGGATTGCTGGGAGCAGGAATGGCAGGGTGCTGGGAGTGAGGATTGCTGGGAGCAGGAATGGCAGGGTGCTGGAAGTGAGGATTGCTGGGAGCAGAAATGGCAGGGTGCTGGAAGTGAGGATTGCTGGGAGCAGGATGGCATGGTGCTGGAAGTGAGGATTGCTGGGAGCAGGAATGGCAGGGTGCTGGAAGTGAGGATTGCTGGGAACAGGAATGGCAGGGTGCTGGAAGTGAGGATTGCTGGGAGCAGGATGGCATGGTGCTGGAAGTGAGGATTGCTGGGAGCAGGAATGGCAGGGTGCTGGAAGTGAGGATTGCTGGGAGCAGGAATGGCAGGGTGCTGGAAGCGAGGATTGCTGGGAGCAGGATGGCAGGGTGCTGGAAATGAGGATTGCTGGGAGCAGGAATGGCAGGGTGCTGGAAGTGAGGATTGCTGGGAGCAGGAATGGCAGGGTGCTGGAAGTGAGGATTGCTGGGAGCAGGAATGGCAGGGTGCTGGAAGTGAGGATTGCTGGGAGCAGGAATGGCAGGGTGCTGGAAGTGAGGATTGCTGGGAGCAGGATGGCAGGGTGCTGGAAATGAGGATTGCTGGGAGCAGGAATGGCAGGGTGCTGGAAGTGAGGATTGCTGGGAGCAGGATGGCATGGTGCTGGAAGTGAGGATTGCTGGGAGCAGGATGGCAGGGTGCTGGAAGTGAGGATTGCTGGGAGCAGGAATGGCAGGGTGCTGGGAGTGAGGATTGCTGGAGAAGTTTGGTTTGTGGAGAAAGCAGCAACTTTGAAGGTATTTGTATTTTGTTTTTGAGCAGCCATTAAAAAGGTCAGGGCAAGCACAAAGGGGGTGGGGTCAGGGGAGGAGCCAAGGGGTGGAAAAATAAGGTTTCGCCTAGGGTGTCAAAAATCTTTGCACCAGCCCTGAACACGTGCCACTACTATAGACACCCAGCAGGTGTGATATTTAAATGAATTTTTCATTTTTTTTTTTCACTTTAAGCATCATTAAAATCGCTGCTCCAGAAAAAACGACAGTTTTTAAAACTTTTTTTCCATTGATACATGTTCCCTGGGGCAAGACCCGTGTTCTGAATGACGTTTTCCAACATTAAATTGAAGATTGGTCTTTAAAATGATCGTTTTTGAATTCGAACGTTCGAGTCCCATAGACTTCAATGGGGTTCTAAATGTTCGCGCGAACCCGCGGTCTGTTCGAACGTTCTGGTGCGAACCGAACTCGGGTATGTTCGGCTCATCCCTATTAGTGACACTGGTGCTTGGCGCTCCAACTCCCCATGTCAATTGCGGAACACTTGCACTTGGTGCGACATGGCCGGAGCATTTTTTGCGTCTCCGGGACTTGTTGGTTCGGGAACCTCTACCAAATTGAGATTCAGGAAACTCTGGCTCAAACCATTTGTCGTCCCCATCATCGGACCAAGAGTCCAGATCTGAAGATGCACACTCTTCCGTGGGAAAATAGGTGCGTTCCCCAACAGGGACATTGGTTAAATCCCTTGTACATACTGGTAGGCCTCTACCACAGCCGTGGGAGGCCTGTTTGGGGCCCATGCTAGCCCTAGCGTGCCACACTGAGACCACATTAGATGACGTCGTCTCCGGTACGGCATCCGCTTCCACACTGGGCACACACTCATTCTCATCCACGTCACTTACCTCCAGTGATATGGTTAGGGTAGCAGCCGATGGTGGGGTAAGCGTGGATGAGACGGTCACCACCTCCGGATCAGTCACTACTGTAGTTGGGGAGGTTCGGTCTGTGGATCGACTTGAAATAGGTAGGCCCGGCACTTCTTACACCGGGCAAATGGCAAAATCCTGACGGGCAGCTCCGAACAGCGGGGGCAGGACAGTCTGAGGGCCTCCACGCTACCACTGGAAAGTAACACGAACCTTCCCTGGGTCCGCATTTGGATTCCGGTATCCGTTAGGGAAATTCCAGCAGCAGCAGACATAGCGTTAACTCCCGGGGCAGACATCAGGGGTCTCAGCTTTCCAAATGGCGTCGATGGCACAGACATGTTCACACGACCTTCTCATATGGGTAGGCAATCACTCTGTCCTTTGGCGCCAAACTCAGCCCACGTATAACGCAGGGGTGGGTAGCTCCTCCCACTTAAATAATTTTCTCCACACATGGCAGGCGCACATGGCTTCATCGCACGTGTGCCCGACTTCAATGGCGACGTTAACTCCTTCCTCACCAATCACATTTTTGACACACGACAATTCCTTGGATCAATTACTGATTAAACTTCTGAACTTGAGGATGTTGAGGTAATAGCCAATCCCGGACGAGCCCCCACATGTAGCGCTCACCCCCGAAGGAGCCGCTGATAATAGATGGGATGGCAGATTTACCTCATAGCTCTTTCCAAATGTCTAGGGATGAATGATGCATGCAGCAGCAGCAGTAAGGAATGTCCACAAATAAATGTCTTTTTATGTGCTCTTTATTACCCAGCCGGGTAAAAACAGTTAACAGGTGATGAAAGGGATAGAGATGAGAAGGAGAACAGCAGATTCAGGTGTAGTATCTGGAACAATCCTGTTCCTATGCGTAACACTTTCCTTACCACTCCTGCTTGAGTGGGCTTAGCGTGCCTGGATAAACCTCTCTCACTGACCTAGCAGCCGGGACACCGCTCGAATCTCTTTAGGAAGAAACCTCTGCCACAGGCCCTCTTGAATGAATGTCAGAAAGGAAACCTCTGCCACAGGCCCTCTTGAATGAATGTCCGAAAGGAAACCTCTGCCACAGGCCCTCTTGAATTGCAGATACGGAGGTAACCCTTTTTGGTAAAGTTACGCCTGAATCCTCTTTTTAGCGTCGACACAGGTACCGACTGAAAGAGGAGTCAATCCTTCAGTGTCCGGTCACCTCGATCCCCGGTGGTTTGTCAGAATATTGGATTGGATTGGCCAGCCTCTCATTGGTGCGCCTCAGATGAACTTCCCACCGAACAGCTACACTTGCTTGGGATCTTTAAAAGTGGGAACCCGATCGACTACTGAGTCCCCGTCCTGCTTGAATGCTCCGGACCAACTTAGGCCCAAAACCAGGAACACTGCATAGCACGCCCGCTCCGGCCAGGTAGGCCATAACACTGAGCGCTGTGGTGTGGCCTAGAGGTCGACCGATATATCGGTTGGCCGATATATCGGCCGATATTTGGCGTTTTTAAATTAATCGGCATCGGCCGATTTGTGCTTTAAAAAAGCCGATTGATAAGTTCAGCACCGCGACTTGCAAAAAGCTTCTGCAATACAAGTCAATGCAAGTTGCCTGAAGCTTCCCGTAGAAGAATTCTCTCTCTCTCTCTCCCCTGGGCAGACTGCCAAGTTTTAGAAAAGATATACAATGTTGCTACTTATCAATTAACTGAACTCCGTGTAGGAGAATTCTCAGTTTAACCATTTAAAGGCTAAATCTTTTTTTACATTTGTTGCTTACAAGTAAAAATCCTGTATTTTCTGCTAGAAAATTACTTGGAACCCCCAAACATTATATATTTTTTTTTAGCAGAGACCCTAGGAAATAAAATAGCGATTGCTGCAATATTTAATGTTACACGGTATTTGCGCAGCGGTCTTTCAAACACATTTTTTTGGGAAAAAATATACTTTAACAAATAAAAAAAAAAAACTAAACAGTAAAGTTAGCCCATATTTATTTATTTTTCGACCAAAAGTTTTCATTACCTGTTTTTGTGTATTACATTTTTTATATATATATATATATATATATATATATATATATATATATATATATATATATATATATATATATATTACACAAAAACAGGTAATGAAAACTTTTGGTTGAAAAAAAATAAATATGGGCTAACTTTACTGTTTAGCCCAAAAGCGCCTGAAAAATCGGCTTAACATATCGGCCCAAAAAAATCGGCATCATAAATCGGCTATCGGCCGCCGTGATTTCTAAATATCGGCATCAGTATCGGCCAGAGAAAAACCCATATCGGTCTACCTCTAGTGTGGCCACCCTAAAGGTGGGCGCCACACAGAAAGAAGACCCGGCCAAAATGGCGTCTGTTCCATAAGTACCATCTCCCAGCATGCCCAGCGAGGCCCAAACCTCCTGATTGGCCGCTGGGAGAGAACACCCAAATCTCAACTCCACTGCTGCCACCTACCGCACCGGGATGGGGAAAACACCCCAGCACAACAGAATGAGCCCACAGCACAGCCAAGCTGAAACAGAGACCCAAATTTGAACTAATTAACAATGGTCAGAGTTAATTAACTCTCTGACCCCCCTCTAAATTTCAATAGCACCGGTTATGAAAAGTAACCAGGCGCTACATATATATATATATATATATTTATATATATATATATACACATTTTTCTCAGAGTGTAGATCTATGTTTGTTAGACATGTGCAGAATGGAAACATTTGTTTAGTTTATGACAGAATTGTTATGTTACTAATTTGTTACGTTGATTCATTTCAGAATATATTTTAAATTTAATTCCATTTATACATTTTCGAATTCCATTTTTTTTTAACTATTTGATTTTGGATTGGTCGAAAAATGATCAACCAATTCGAATTCTGTGTGAAGAAAATGCAAATGTCAATGTAAAAAACAGAGAGAGAGACAAATAAATCCACAGTAGCGCACTAAATTAATCTATAAAACTCCTAAATATTAACATTGTGAAATGATTAACATAAAACACCCATACATAATGAAAAATGTCCATGTGGCATATTCAAAATATATATATATGCTCCAACATATGCAAATCAATATGCAAATCAATATGGTAATACAGTCCAACTTAAAGCAGAGGTCCACACAAAAATGGAACCTCCGCTGTCCGGATCCCCCCCCTCCGGTGTCACATTTGGCACCTTTCAGGGGGAGGGGGAGGTATTTGCACGGACTTCCGGGCATAGAACCCCCTGCATATCTGCCGCAGTCAACGCCACATCTGGCGCCCCCCGCTGTCTTCTGGGAGACACGCAGGTCCCAGAAGACAGCAGGGACCAGTGGCATTGCGCAGCATAAGTTGCACATGTGCAGTAGGGGACCAGGAAGTAAAGCTGCAAGGCTTCACTTCCTGATTCCCTTACCGAAGATGGCGGCTGCAGCATCCGAGGACCAAGGGACAGGTCGGCCTCGGGTGCTGACATCGCGGGCGCGCTGCACAGGTAAGTGTCCTTATTTTAAAAGTCAGTAGCTGCAGTATTTGTAGATGCTGACTTTTCAAAACAAAAAATTTGGCGGACCTCTGCTTTAAAGTGATGAAAAAAAAAATCTCATTGATCCATCAAAATCTTTCACTTAAAGCGGGAGTTCACCCAAATTTTTTTTTTTTAACATTAGATTTAGGCTAATTAAGGGGAGCAGAAACGGGTATTTTTTTTTTTAAATCAATGCCATACTTACCGTTGTAGAGATAGATGTTCTCCCGCCGCTTCCGGGTATGATCTTCGGGACTGGGCATTCCTATTTGATTGACAGCCTTCCGACGGTCGCATACAGCGTGTCACGAGTAGCCGAAAGAAGCCGAACGTCGGTGCAGCTCTATACGGCGCCTGCGCACCGACGTTTGGCTACTTTCGGAAAATCGTGACGCGATGTATGCGACCGTCGGAAGCCTGTCAATCAAATAGGAACGCCCAGTCCCACAGCCCATACCCGGAAGCGGCGGAGACGATCGCTCTCTAAAATGGTAAGTACAGCTTCGATTTAAAAAAAACTACCCGATTCCCCTAGACAAAATGAGCATCAATCTAATGTTAAATTTTTTTTTCGGGTGAACTCCCGCTTTAAGAATAAGGCCCCTTTCACATTGGGGCAGGAGGCGCGGTGGCGGTTTAGCGCCGCTAAAAATAGCGGCGTTATACCGTTGGATTTGCTGCGGGATTCGGCCGCTAGCAGGGCGGAATTAACTGCAGAGGCGCATTGCGGATGGTATTGCCGCGGTTTCCCATTGTTTTAAATGGGAAGGAGCGGTATACACGCCGCTTCTCTCACCGCTCCAAAGATGCTGCTGAGATTTTTCTCTCTCCCGCCAGCGCATCGCCTTAGTGTGAAAGCCCTCCGGCTTTCACATTGAGGTTGCTGGGAAGGAGTTTTTCAGGTGGTATAGCAGCGCTATTTTTAGCGATGTACCGCCTGAAAAACTCCTCAGTGTGAAAGGGGCCTAAAGCTCACCAGATGCTGTTGCCATTCACTCTGGTGTCTGGCAAATATCTCCTTATTAGATGTTATTGAAGAGCCCCTTTTACATGCCAATCTCCATCCAGATAAATAAAGACACATGTGGGGATAGAAATTGAGACAGAGCCTCCAATAGTGTAAAAACACCTTAAGGTAAATTAGTTTATTAAAAGTAAAATAATGCTGGTTGTTAAGGAGTGGGCTGGGAAGCTTCCCTGCCTAGAGCTCAAATGTAAACTAAAGAATGCCGGCAATAGAAAATTCTGAAAAAAATAACTGCCAAAATCTATACCAGACCCTTACTCGAGCATGCAGCGCCTGGCAGGCCAGGAAATGGGGGGCGAGAGAGCACCCCCCCGAACCATACAAGGCCACATGCCCTCAAAATAGCGTGGTGCTTTGGCCGCCCCAAAGAACCTTGTCTCCATGTTGATGTGGACAAGGGCAGGGGGTTTTATCGGAATCTGGAAGATTCGGGCCCCCCCCCCATGTGAATCTCTGTGGCCTACCCATTCACCAATAAAGTGTAAAAAGATAATAGAGGTACAACACAAGTTTTTGACAAGTCCTTTATTAAAAAATGATAAATAAATGTCCCCTGGTGTAGATCATCAATCATGCCGGCTGCACCGTTGGACCCAAAAATAGAGAAAAAAAAACCCCTCTAGCCTCGTTAAATGCTCCCGTGACTACCTGCTCCGCTGGCTGACATTTCTTAACCACTTGGTAACCGCCCTATAGACAATATACGTCTACAGGGCGGGTGGTTAACTCTAGGAGGGCGTCAATGTACGTCCTCCCAGAGTCCGTCTCCCGCGCGTCCCCTGGGACGCGCACACGGGAACATCCGTGACCGCCGGGTCCAATGACGGAGCGATCACATGTAAACAAACCGGCGTCTTTTGATGACGCCGGTTCCTCCCTCCTCTCTCTGTACCGAGCGGTACAGTGTGAGAGGGGGGAGCGCGGGTGTCAGCAGCGCTGTGGATGGATCTGTGACTATTGCAGTCACAGATCCATCCATCCCTGCTCAGCCATCCCTGAAACCCCCTGCAATACTGTGCAATACACTCTGCAATACTGTGCAATACACTCTGCAATACCCCCCCTACAATACTCTGCATACCACCGGCAATACTCTGCATACCCCCCTGCACAATACTCTGCATACCCCCCTGCGCAATACTCTGCATACCCCCCCTGCGCAATACTCTGCATACCACCCCTGCGCAATAATCTGCATACCCCCCCTGCGCAATACTCTGCATATCCCCCTGCGCAATACTCTGCATACCCCCCCCCTACGAAATACTCTGCATACCCCCCACCTGCGAAATACTCTGCACACCCCCCCCCCCCTGCGAAATACTCTGCATACCCCCCCTGCGCAATACTCTGCATACCCCCCTGCGCAATACTCTGCATACCTCCCCTGCGCAATACTCTGCATACCCCCCTTCGCAATACTCTGCATACCCCCCTTCGCAATACTCTGCATACCCCCCTGCGCAATACTCTGCATACCCCCCTGCGCAATACTCTGCATTACTCCCCGGCAATACTCTGCATTACTCCCCGGCAATACTCTGCATTACTCCCCGGCAATACTCTGCATTACTCCCCGGCAATACTCTGCATTACTCCCCGGCAATACTCTGCATTACTCCCCGGCAATACTCTGCATTACTCCCCGGCAATACTCTGCAATACCCCTGCACAATTACTCTGCGCAATTACTCTGCAATACCCCCGCACCAATACTCTGCAATACCCCCGCACCAATACTCTGCAATACCCCTGCACCAATACTCTGCAATACCCCCGCACCAATACTCTGCAATACCCCCGCACCAATACTCTGCAATACCCCCGCACCAATACTCTGCAATTCCCCAACACCAATACTCTGCAATACCCCAACACCAATACTCTGCAATACCCCGGCTAATACTCTGCAGTACCCAGAAAATACTCTGGGAAAAAAATGCGTTTTAACCACTTCCCGCCCGCCGGCCGTCATGACGTCCTTGACTTTGTGCAGGGATATCTGAATGATGCCTGCAGCTACAGGCATCATTCAGATATCATTTTTTTCAGCCGGCGATTCCCTACACCGTAAGAACAATCATGTCGGCTGTTCCGCCTCTTGATCGTTCTTACGGGAGGCGAAAGGGGACGTCTCCCCTCCCTTCTCCCTCTGGTGCCTCTTCTGACTCACCGCTACGATCGAAACCAGGATCGTTTTATTTTTTTATTTTTTTCAGGCTTCCCAGCCTAGAGGTGAGATGTGGGGTCTTATTGACCCCATATCTCACTGTAAAGAGGACCTGTCATGCTATATTCCTATTACAAGGGATGTTTACATTCCTTGTAATAGGAATAAAAGTGATCAAAACATTTATTTTTGGGGAAAAACGTATCAAACTAAAATAATTAAAGTGAAATGAACAATAAAAATATATATTTTTTTTTAAAGCGCCCCTGTTCCTGCGTGCTCGTATACAGAAGCGACCGCACACGTAAGTCCCGCCCACATATGAAAACGGTGTTCAAACCACACATGTGAGGTATCGCTGCGAACGTTGGAGCAAGAGCAATACTTTTGGCCCTAGAGCTCTTCTCCAACTAAAAAGATGTAACCAGTAAAAATATTTAAAGCGTCGCCTATGGGGATTTTTAAGTAGCGAAGTTTGGCGCCATTCCACAAGCGTGTGCAATATTGAAGGGTGACATGTTGGGTATCTATTGACTCGGCGTAACTTCATATTTCATATTATGCAAAAACATTGGGCTAACTTTAATGTTTTTTTTTTTTAAAAGCACAAAACCGTTTTATTTCCAAAAAAACGCATTCGAACAATTGCTGCGAAAATAACGTGCGCGATAAAAAGTTGCAACGACCGCCATTGTATTCTCTAGGGTTTTTGCTAAAAAAGCATATATAATGTTTTGGGGTTCTATGCAATTTTCTAGCAAATAAATGATGATTTTTCCATGTAGGAGAGGAATGTCAGAATTGGTCTCGGTGCTCCAGAACGCCTGATGGTGCTCCCTGCATGTTGTGCCTCTGTATGTGGCCACGCTGTGTAAAAGTCTCACACATTTGGTATCGGCATACTCGGGAGGAATAGCAGAATGTGTTTTGGGGTGTAATTAGTGTTATGCATATGCTGTGTGTGAGAAATAACCGGCGAATATGAACATTTTGTGAAAAAAAAATAAAAAATCTTGATTTTGCAAAGAATTGTGGGAAAAAATTACAACTTCTAAAAACTCACCATGCCTCTTTCTAAATACCTTGGAATGTCTTCTTTCCAAAAAGGGGTCATTTGGGGGGTATTTGTACTTTTCTGGCATGTTATGCCGCGTACACACCATCACTTTATGTGATGAAAAAAAACGACACTTTCTGTGAAGTAAAAAATGACGTTTTTGAAACTTCAATTTTCAAAGACGAAGTTGCCTACACACCATCGTTTTCTCACAATGTTCTTGCAAAGTGAGGTTACGTTCCACCACGTTTTACCATTGAAGCTTGCTTCATAAGTAGCTTCTGGGCATGCGTGGATGAAAAAACGTCTTAGAAAACAACGTTTTTTGCTACACACGGTCAATTTCTGTGAAGTAAAAAGTGCACTTTTGAAAAACGACACATAAAATTGAAGCATGCTTGAATTTTTTTTGGTCGTTTTTTACAAGACATAAAACAACGTTTTCCCCCACACACGGTCAATAAAAGTGACGTTTTTAAAAACGTCATTTTTTTTCATCACATAAAGTGATGGTGTGTACGCGGCATGAAGGTCTCAAGAAATGAGAGAGGCTGTCAGTACATCGGGTGTGATCAAATTGATCAATTTTCAGTAATTGGTACCATAGCTTGTAGACCCTATAACTTTCACCCAGACTAAATAATAACCCAATTTTTTTTTTTTTTTTACCAAAGATATGTAGCAGTATACATTTTAGGCCAAATTTATGAAGAAAATTTCATTTTTTGCAAAATTTTATAATAGAAATGAAAAAAAATTCATTTTTTTAGAAAATTTTCGTTCTTTTTTCATTATTAGCGGAAAAAATAAAAACCGCAGAGGTGATCAAATACCACCAAAAGAAAGCTCTATTTGTGGGAAAAAAAGGACAAAAATTTCATTTGGTTACAGTGTTGTATGACTGAGTTATTGTCATTCAAAATGTGAGAGCACCGAAAGCTGAAAATTGGTCTGGTTATTAAGGGTGTTTAAGTGCCCAGTTGTCAAGTGGTTAAATAGTTAAGGGGTGGAGTCAACCGATGATGTCAGCAAGTGACCCCCACCCACTTGTGACATCACTGACCAAGCATGCACCCTTGTGGAAGTTGCTTTGCATACAGAATTTTGTTTACTTGATTAAAAAAAAAAGATTTACATTTTAAGCATTTCAGTACATCGTAAAAATGAATATAGATGAAAAACTAAAGATTACTGTCTAAAATAATATTATTTTTTATTGTTTTTAAAGAACCCCCCATGGAAAAAAAGTTGGGCGAACATGAGAAACATAAACATTTGGAAGATGATGTTGTTTTTTAAATTATTAATCATTACAATTATTAGCTTCTGGTACAATGTTGAAAGACGTACAACATTTTGCACATGTGCAAGCACAAACCAATCCCTTGATACAATGAATTTGAAAAATAGGATGCCATCCATCAATGACTGTGCCTTTGAACCCACTGGTATGTGGACTGTGGAACCTTCAGGGCGTTTAGGAAACCTCATAGGGCAATATGCAACGCTGTATGCATTTGCAAAACGTCATGGACATCAAGCTTATATTTTACCCAACATGCATTCAGCACTGTCTAAGATATTTAAGATAAAGCTGCCAGTTATTAATGAGGAAGTTGCAAAACGCATACCATGGAGGAAATTCGGAATGTACAATGAATGGATGTCTGAAGAATATTATAACATCATTGGAGATTTTGTTAAACTTTCTGGCTATCCGTTTTCATGGACCTTCTATCATCATATCAAAGATGAAATTCTTAAGGAATTTACTTTCCATGACTTTATTAGAGAAGAAAGCAATGCCTATCTTGCTGATATACGGGGGAACAAAACTAACACTACCTTCGTTGGCATACATGTCCGTAGAGGGGACTACGTTAATATTATGGGGAATAGTAAGAAAGGTGTACTAGCTGACAAAGAGTACCTGCAAAAGGCAATGGGGTATTTTAGAAAAAAATATAAAAACCCGTTGTTTGTGGTTACCAGCAATGGGATAGATTGGTGCAAATCGAATATTAATAATTCCTTGGGAGATGTTTACTTTCTTGGGGATGGCAAGGAGGGATCGCCTAGCCGTGACTTTGCTCTCTTGGTCCACTGCAACCACACAATTATGACCATAGGTACATTTGGCTTATACGCTGCCTATTTGACCGGAGGTGAAACCATCTATCTTGCAAATTATACTTTGCCTGATTACTATCATGGCGTAGGTTGGAAATATGAAACTATTTATCTTCCTGAATGGATAGGGATTCCTGCTGATCTTACTCCAATTTTAAAAAAGAATCTCACTGAAAGAAGTAGTGTTAAAGTAAACGTGTCACAAACTGCAATAATCTAAACATAACATTTAAAGAAGTTTGGGGTTATAAAAAAAAAAAAAAACAGTACATACTCACCTCTATGCTGCAGCATCACTGTGATGCTGCAGCTGTCCCTTGTTGGCTCTAAGCCTGATGCCGCATACACACGGTCATTTTTCGGCATGAAAAAAAAAAACGTTGTTTTTCAGCATGTCCAAAAAACAACGTTTTTCCAACTTCATCATTAAAAACGACGTTGCCCACACACCATCGTTTAAAATAAATGATGAACAAAGCTCGGTGACATATAACACGTACGACGGCACTCTAAAGGGGAAGTTCTATTCGCCTTTGGGCTGCTTTAGTTGATTCCGTGTTAGTAAAAGACGATTTGCGATTTTCTGTTACAGCGTGATGAATGTGCTTACTCCACTATGAACGGTAGTTTTACCAGAACGAGCGCTCCCGTCTCATAACTTGCTTCTGAGCATGCGCGGGTTTAAAAACGTAGTTTTAGCCCACACACGATCATTTTTTACAACCCGAAAAACAACATTTTTTAAAACGACGTTCGAATTTGTTTTTTGTCGTTTTTCAGAAGCCGAAAAATGATGTGTAGCCCACACACGGTCATTTTAAATGACGTTTTTAAAAACGTCGTTTTTTTTCATGCCGAAAAATGATTGTGTGTACACGGCATGAGAACTGAGCGATCGCATGACTGCTCACTTAGCTCTCAGTCTGCATGGAGAAGAGGTTAGTGACAGTCAGTCATTGCTCTGCTTGCTCCTCCAGCGCTCACTGCAGCAACGGGCTAAAGAGGTGGTGGGTGCAGCTGGCTCCAGCGCTCAGCCTCCCATTGAAAGGTAGAGCCAGCTGTCAATCAGGCAGTTGGGTGTATCCCAAAAATATTGTCAGTATCATTCCAAAGCAACTTCTGCCACGTCAGCATATAGTGCAGAGGTGCCCAACCAGTAGAATACTGTTATTAACCACTTGTCCCCCGAGGAGGTCATATGTGTGGTAATATCTGAATGATGCCTGCAGCTACAGGCATCATTCAAATATCAATGTCTTTAGCCGGCGATTCTCTGCACGATAAGAATGATCAAAGCGGCAGTTCCGCCACTTGATTGTTCTTATAGGCAGCGGGAGGGGACGTCCCCCCCCTCCCGCCGCCATCCGGTGCTTCTTCGGGCTCTCCCGTGCCATCAGGGGCCCGGAGAACGAATCGGCCGGTGCTGGCTGGGAAGCATAGAGATGACTGGTGACCAGATTGGTCAACAGTCATCTTTATGACCGCCGGAGGCTCGGAAGTAAACAAAGCCGCAGTCGCGGCTGTCGGCATGAGATCTGTGAATTTTTTTTTCACAATCTCATGCTTGTAAGCCTGGAGGAGAGATGTGGGGTCATATTGACCCCACATCTCTCCATAAAGAGGACCTGTCACAGTGATTCCTATTACAAGGGATGTTTTCATTCCTTGTAATAGGAATAAAAGTGATAAAAAAATATATAAAAAAAAGTGTAAAAATAAAAAAATTAAGTAAAATAATTTTTAATTTTTTTTTTAAACACCCCTGTCCCCGGTATCTCGCGCTCAGAAGCGAACACGCATGTAAGTCCCGCCCACATATGTAAACGCTGTTCAAACCCCACATGTGAGGTATTGTCGCGTGCGTTAGAGCATGTGCAACAATTCTAGCACTATACCTCCTCTCGAATAGAAACCTGTAAAAAAAATGTAAAGCGTTGCTTATGGAGATTTTTAAGTACCGAAGTTTTGCGCCATTCCATGAGTGTGCGCAATCATAAAGCGTGACATGTTAGGCCCCGTACACACGATAGAATCCATCCGCTGAAAAATCTCAGCGGATCGGTTTCAGCGGATAGATTCTATGATGTGTACATTCCTGCGGATATTTATCCGCGGAAATTTCCCAATTCCAGCAGATAAAAATTTGTAGACATGTCTACAAATCTATCCGCTTGAATTGGCTCTCGCGGATCGATCCGGTGGTCTGTACAGACTCACCGGATCGATCCGTCCGAAGGGATCCCCCGCATGCGTCGTAATGATTCGACGAATGCGTGGAATTCCTTTTATGACAGCGTCGCGCACGTCGCCGCGTCATCATCGCGGCGACGGCGCGACACGTCATCACGAGGGGATTTCGGCGCGGATTTCGATCCGATGGTGAGTACACTCCATCGGATCCAAATCCGTGGAAATCCTCTCGTGTGTACTAGGCCTTAGGTATCTATTTACTCGGCATAACATCATCTTTCACATTATACAAAAAAATGGGGCCAACTTTACTGTTTTGTTATTTTTTAATTTATAAAACCGTTCCCCCCCCCCCCAAAAAAAAGGCGTTTGAAAAATGATTACGCAAATACTGTGCAAGAATAAAAGTTGCAATGACCGCCATTTTATTCCCTAGGGTGTCTGCTAAAAAATATATATATAATGTTTGGGTGTTCTGATTAATTTTCTAGTAAAAAAAATTAGATTTTTACATGAAGGAGAGAAGTGCCAAAATAGGCCCAGTGGACAAGTGGTTAAAGGTCAGTTGTATTACTAAAATCACAGTGTATATTTGGGCAAATCTGTTCTGCAGTGGTTACTAGGCTGCTTTCAAACTGATCCGTAGGTGCAGAGCAGTGCACCTGTGGGTTACTTGCACTGAGCCATAGACTTCTGTTATAACCTGTGAGTTTGGTGAGCTTTCTGAACGTGCACAAAACCTTCAGAATATAATAGAAGTCTATTGCAAAGTGCAGGAAAGACAAAGGTATACTGCGTTGCAACGGCGGTGCGGGTAAACGGCCCCTTTCACTCTGTCAGTCTGATCCAATTGGACCCTCCATTTACCTCTAAGGAATGGCAGATGTAAACCGACTTGTGTCATACCTCCGCTAAAAAATAGAGCATAGTGGGCTGTGTCCACTCTGCATATACAGAGTGGATACGGACCTGCCATTCGCCCGATCCACTCATTGTGGCCCACAACCGGTTACCAAGTCGCTTAAAAGGTTGGGCACCCCTGATATCATGGGCTATAGCTATACAGTGACCACTGTACAAGTAAAGTCCTGGCCGGGGGGAGGAAGAGAGCAGCGTGGAAGCTTGTGATGGGTAAGTGATCAACAATAGCATGGAGGTTAACCATTTTTCACTGCCCTGACAGTCAGTGTAGATGGGTGGTTAACACTTTCAATGCTGTAGCACCCTTTGACAACCCAAAGACAGGACAGCACCTCCAGATGCCAGGGGCAGGCTAGCATTTCACCCCAGGGCTAATTCCATAGGTAAAATGGAGGGGGGGGGGACCGAGACAGCCTTTGTGTTAGGGGTCCCAGATACCATAGCAAATTACTTACAGACTCTCTAGATCCAGACCAATGTCCAGCTTCAAAGTGTCAGAAACTTTAAGCTGACTTGGCAACACTGTAAGCACATTCCCAAATTCCAGTGAATCCTCCAAGTGAGTCACCGGGCCCTTCTGAGAGACCAACCTTCTTCATGGCTCTCTCCAGCAAGGGGCCTTCCCCCGGGTCTGCTCTTTAGCATAGCTTCCTCCAGACTAGGCAGGACAGCGTTTTGGACCACTCCAGCAACTAGGCCCCAAAACAGGACATGCTTCCTAGGCCTCTAGGGAAAGGGAAGCTGGCCTTTTCCTATATATGGACAGGTAAAGGGCAGGGTAAATAAACCTACAGTGCCTTGCAAAAGTATTCACCCCCTCCCCCCCCCCCTTTGGCTTTTTACCTATTTTGTTACATTACAGCCTTTCGTTCAATGTTTTTTTTTTTTATTATTTGAATTATATGTGATGGATCCGAACACAATAGTCTAAGTTGGTGAAGTAAAATTAGAAAAATATATATATAAAACAATTTTTCAGAAGTAAAAATCGGATAATTGGCATGTGCGTATGTATTCACCCCCTTTGTTATGAAGGCCATAAAAAGCTCTGGTGCAACCAATTTCCTTCATAAGTCACATAATTAGTGAAATGATGTTCATCTGTGTGCAATATAAGTGTCACATGATCTTTCATTACATATACACACCTTTTTTAAAGGTTCAAGAGGCTGCAACACCTAAGCAAGATACACCACTAACCAAACACTGCCACGAAAACCAAGTGAAGTACAAGTCAGGGTTAAGTTATAAAAAAAATATCCAAATCTTTGATGATTCCTAGGAGTACCATCAAATCTATCATAACCAAATGGAAAGAACATGGCACAACAGAAAACCTGCCACGAGACAGCAACACACTAAAACTCATAGACTGGGCAATTGGGGCATTAATCAGAGAGGCAGCACAGAGACCCAAGGTAACCCTAGAGGAGATGCAGAGTCCCACAGCAGAGACTGGAGTATCTGTACATAGGACGACAATAAGCCGTACACTCCATAGAGTTTGGCTGTATGGTAGAGTGGCCAGGAGAAAGCCATTATTTTTTTAGCAAAAAACAAAATGGCACGTTTGAGTTTGTGAAAAGGCATGTGGGAGACTCCCAAAATGTATGGAGGAAGGTGCTCTGGACTGATGAGACTAAAACTTCACTTTTTGGCCATTAAAGAAAATGCTATGTCTTGTTCAAACCCAACACATCACATCACCCAAAGTACACCATCCCCACCACAGTGTTATCAAACATGGTGGTGGCAGCATCATGCTGTGGGGATGTTTTTCAGCAGTCAGGACTGGGAAACTGGTCAGAGTTGAGGGAAAGATGGATGGTGCTAAATACAGGGATATTCTTGAGAAAAACCTGTACCACTCTGTGTGTGATTTGAGGCTAGTACAGAGGTTCACCTTCCAGCAGGACAATGACCCCAAACACACTGCTAAATAAACACTTGAGTGGTTTAAGGGGAAACATTTAAATGTGTTGGAATGGCTTAGTCAAAGCCCAGACCTCAATCCAATAGAAAATCTGGGGTCAGACTTAAAGATTGCTGTTCACAAGCGCAAGCCATTCAACTTGAAGGAGCTGGAGCAGTTTTGCAAGGAGGAATGGGCAGAAATCCCAGTGGTAAGATGTGACAAGCTCATAGAGACTTCTACAAAGCGACTTGGGGCAGTGATAGCTGTAAAAGGTGGCTCTACAATGTATTGACTTTAGGGGGGTGAATAGTTATGCACATTGACTTTTTGCCAATGCATAGAGCTGTTATATGCCGTGTTTTTATGCCAAACTATATGTTTTCCCTGACTTAATAATCATTTGTATTATGTGATTTGTATTATTAAGTGGCAAATTGCAATTGCTGTATGTATATCCATTGAATGAATTATATTGGATCTAGAAGAACCATTAATTCGGTTCTACCTGTACTTCTAAAAGTTCTGCCATCAAACCCTTCATTACGTGTTCTACCACTGGGGTAGTATATGAGCTCCAATGCCCGTGTGGCCTGCAATATGTGGGCAGGACCAAACGCCCCCTGCAGGTTCGCTTAAATGAACACATTAATAACATCAGACTAGGCTACACCAAACATTCCGTGTCCAAACATTATTTAACTGCACATGATAGAGACCCTAAGAATACCATCTTTTTGGGGATCGATAAATTTAGCCCTCATTGGAGGGGGAGTAATTTGGTAAGAACTATATCCAAATTAGAAATGTCATGGGTGTATAAATTAAAATGCTATGCTCCTTTTGGCCTGAACATAGATTTCGATATCAATTGTTTTATTGAGAATTCATAAATGTCAGATCATGTAAATCATTTTCTGTGCCTTTTACAGTACTGTTTGTTTATTTCATGGATTTCCCCTTCACTGGGTTTTATGATGCCACCCATAGGCTGAGAAGTGAATTTATGTGATAACCGTACAATTTGTTGCGAGCTCGATGTGGGTTCCATCTAGCTGCTTTTTATGTCAATGTTTATATATTTTTTCTTTTTTTGTTCCATATATGTATTATTATGTGTCTATTAGATGCCTCGTCCATTACGATGTTTTGTTTTTTGGAGGTGTACAGCTGAGCATTGGTGCCATCAAGCATCTGGGGGGTTTCTTTCTTTGCTTTAGCTCCATCCAATTATATAAGTGTTTAGGGATGATTAACTTTATAGCTGTTGGCTTTGCTGGACCAAAGTTGACGCATAAAATGTTGGAAGGCTGATTCTCCATATTTGCAGCTGATTATGTAGGTTTTTTATGACATTTATATAGGCTTAGTTGCCAGTTTCCCCTTTTTTTATTAATAATTTTTATTTTCTATGATATATTCGGTATATATCGTGCATAAAAAGGTGCGATTATGCTGCGGGATTATAAATATAAGTGCTGGGAGATTCATTTCCTTCCCATTTTTAACTTATCGTAGGTTAATTAGAGTCTAGCTTCTCTGCACATATTGGGGCAGATCCACAAAAGAATTACGCTGGCGTATCAATTGATACGCCGCGTAATTTTAAATTTCGCCGCGTCGTTTCTCTGTTTTGTATCTGCAAAACAAGATACGACTGCATCTCGGATCGATCCGACAGGCGTACGTCTTAGTACGCCGTCGGATCGTAGATGCATTTTTTCCGCCGGCCGCTAGGTGTCGTTCCCGTCGAATTCCGCGTCGAGTATGCAAATAAGCTAGTTACGGCGATCCACGAACGTACGTCCGGCCGGCGCATTTTTTAACGACGTTTGCGTTCGGCTTTTTCTGGCGGATAGTTACCCCTGCTATTATGAGGCATACTCAATGTTAAGTATGGCCGTCGATCCCGCGTCGAATTTTGAATTTTTTACATCGTTTGCGTAAGTCGTTTGCGAATAGGGATTTCCGTAGAATGACGTCACCGTCGGAAGCATTGGCTTGTTCCGGTTTATTTTTGAGCATGCGCACTGAGATACCCCCATGGACGGCGCATGCGCCGTTAAAAAAAAAACGTTGTTTACGTCGGGTCATGACGTATTTACATAAAACACTCCCCCATCACATCCATTTGAATTCCGCGCCCTTACGCCGCCAAAGATACACTACGCCTGTAACGAATTCTTTGAGGATTCGAAAAAAAAAAAGTTACAGCGGCCTAGTGTATCTTAGATACGCTACGCCCAGCGGATTAATGCGCCGATGTACGTGGATCTGCCCCATTGTGTTTCCATTAGTTAAGATGGCGGAGGTGTGGCTGGGTGTGATTCACATCGAGACTGTACCACATGACCTGTGTATAAATGCAGTGGCTCAGAACGCCACCTGTATCCCGTGATCACGTCCCCTTCGAGACGAAACATAGGGAGGCGACGTTCTGACGTCACCGCGCTTTGTGATCTGACCCGGAAGATACAGGCTGTTTGTTTTTGAGAGCCGGCTGGCTTATTTTACTGGATGCTTTATATCTACTGACTTGGTGTAAGTGCAATTCCTTTTACTACGTATTAAACTTGAGGATTTTACACTATGTGAGTCCCCTCTTCCTTTCCATATACATCCCGTGTTGGCATACCGATTGAGACCATCAACCATTCTGATCATCCCGAGCTGGATAAACCTTTCAAGGATATCATCGTTTATGCTGTATTTGATCTCCTATAATTTAGAGATCATTTAAATTCGGTAAGAGGCAGTGTGTGACCTTGGTGGAAGTGCCTTTCTCATCACCTTTTTCTTGGGATGTTTCGATGACCTTTTCACTTGGGAGACTATTTATTATGAACTTTCTTTCCTTAATGGTGGACTCTATGTTGGATCACGGTTCATTTGCGACTGTTCACTGATCTTTACATGTATATTTATGTATTCAATGTATCACATTTTGATCTAATTACTGATCAGTATATTCACTTGCAGTCACTATTATTTTGTTAAATTTTTTTGGTAGCTGTTTTCAGCACACAGCGCCAATTAGGCCATATTAGCGCAACTTTTTCTCTGTTTACAATGAATTATATTGGTTTGCTATGTATACTCATGATTACACCTCATGCAACTTATCATTGATTTCCAATAAATTTCAACTGCTTACACCTGCCTGCTTCATTTAAAGTCCCAACCCTTAAGCCGTGTACACACGATTGGATTTCTGATGGAATCAAATCCAATGTTTTTTTTGTCGGATATCCAATGAAGCTGACTTTCATCAGTCTTGCATACACACAATCAGACTAAATTCCGACCGTGCCAAAACACGGTGACGTAAAACACCATGACGAGCCGAAAAAAATGAAGTTCAAGGCTTCCAAGCATGCGTCGATTCTGAGTATGCGTGGATTTTTCTCCGATGGAGTTCCACACAGACGATCGGAATTTCCTTTCGGTTTTTCATTCATAGGAAAAATTTTAAACATGTTCTATTTTTTACACCGATGGAAAAAAGACCGATGGGGCCCACACATGATCGGTTTGTCCGATGAAAACAGTCCATCTGTCTTTTTCCATCGGACAAACTGATCATGAGTACATGGCTTCAGTCCTCCTGTTTGTTTCAATTAGATAGAGATAAAGGCAATTGACCTTACCCAGCCACCACCTCATTTAAAGTCCCAACGTTTTCTTTTTCTTCTTGTTTCAGTTCGGTGAGCGGGCAATAGCCCAACCCTACAGACACTGGGGTAGATCCACGTACAGCGGCGCATTATTGCGCCGGGTGTAGTGTATCTAAGATACACTACGCCGCCGTAACACTACGCATGCTCAAATTAACCCGGAACAAGCCAATGCTTCCGACGGTGACGTCATTCTACGCAAATCCCTATTCGCGAACGACTTATGCAAAGACGTAAAAATTTCAAATTTCTACGCGGGAACGACGGCCATACTTAACATTGAGTACGCCTCATAACAGTAGCTTTAAATATACACCGGAAAAAGCCGAACCCAAACAACGTAAAAAAATACGCCGGCCGGACGTACGTTCGTGGATCGCCGTAATTAGCTAATTTGCATACTCAACGCGGAATTAGACGGAAACGCCACCTAGCGGCCGCCGAAAAATTGCATCTTACATCCGACGGCGTACTAAGACGTACGCCTGTCGGATCGACCCGAGATGCCGTCGTATCATGTTTTGTGGATACAAAACAAAGATACGACGCTGAAAATTTAAAATTACGCTGGCGTATTGATAGATACGCCGGCGTAATTCTTTTGTGGATCTGCCCCACTGTATGTAGACACCATTGCCTCCTGCATCATCTTTCATCCTTATTGCCAAGGATCTAGGCCAAACATCATATACACTATTAGGGATGAGCTGAACACCCCCCGGTTCGCACCATAACTTGCGAACAAACAAAAAGTTTGTGCGAACATTCGAACACTGTTAAAGTCCATAGGACACGAATGTGAAAAATCAAAAGTGCTAATTTTCAAGGCTTGTATGCAAGTTATTGCCATAAAAAGTGTTTGGGGACCTGTATCAATGCAAAAAAAAGTTTTTAAAACAGCCGTTTGTTCGGAAGCAGTGATTTTAAGAATTCTTAAAGCGGGAGTTCACCCATTAATCAATTTTTTTAAACAATCCCCCTAGATTAATGCTCGTTTTGTCTAGGGGAATCGGCTAGTTGTTTTAAAATATGAGCTGTACTTACGGTTTACGAGATGCATCCTCTCCGTCGCTTCCGGGTATGGGTCTTTGGGAGCGGGCGTTCCTTCTTGATTGACAGTCTTTCGAGAGGCTTCCAACGGTCGCATCCATCGCGTCACTAGTAGCCAAAAGAAGCCGAACGTCGGTGCGGCTCTATACTGCGCCTGCGCACCGACGTTCGGCTTCTTTCGGAAAATCGTGACGCGATGGATGCGACCGTCGGAAGCCTCTCGGAAGACTGTCAATCAAAATAGGAACGCCCAGTCCCGCAGCCCATACCCGGAAGCGACGGAGAGGATGCATCTCGTAAACCGTAAGTACAGCTCATATTTTAAAACAACTAGCCAATTCCCCTAGACAAAACGAGCATGAATCTAAGGGGAAAAAGTATATTGTAGGGGTGAACCTCCGCTTTAACCACTCAGGACCGCCTCCTGCACATATACGTCAGCAGAATGGCACGGCAGAATGGCACGGCTGGGCACAAGCACGTACCTGTACGTCCTCTTTAAGTGCCCAGCCGTGGGTCGCGGGCGCGCCCGCGACCTGGTCCAAAGCTCGGTGACCGCGGCCACGGGAACCGCGGACCCAATCGCTGGAGTCCCGCGATCGGTCCCCAGAGCTGAAGAACTGTGGCGCTGTCATTGATCGTGTGTTCCCTGATATAGGGAAACACGATCAATGATGTCACGCGTCCAGCCCCGCCCTAGGGTTGAAACAAGAGGGGGGGTATACATTTCTGCCTTGTTTAGACAATACACCAATTGTTATTAGGCGTCGGCTGAAAAATTTGCCAGGAAAGGTCTAAGGCCGTTGGAAAACGTCAGCTGTTCAGAATGAGGCAATTAAGGCCTCTATAAATAATCCAGAGGATTACCACTGATTTGCTGCATGCTGAGGCTTTCTGAGTGAAGGAGAGCAGTACTGAAAGTCTTCTGAGGAGGTGAGGAGAGGATTGATTTTTCTGTGTGATAAAAATCAAAAGACTATTGTTTTTCTGCTGTATGACCAACAGTGTCTGCCCAGCACTAGGCTGTGCCAGACTCCATAGATAGGTTCCTGTGTGGTGAGGATAGACGCCCCAAGTGGCCAGGGTTTATTTTATGTTTGATTTTGTTTATGCTGTTTGGATGCTTGCACTTGTTTCCAGCAAGATGGAAGAATAAACCAAAATCGTTGTTTTCAACCGTCTTCGACTGCCTGTCTGTATAAACTCAGTGTGTGGTGAACCCATGCAAGGGGTCACACGCCCCGCTACATATATATATATATATATATATATATATACACTTACTGTATATATATATATATATATATATATATATATATATATATATATATATATATAGACTACGCTGAATGCAGAGTATTTCACTTCAGCCCCGGAGGATTTGGCTGGCCAATGACCGAGCCATTTTTGCGATTCGGTACTGCGTCGCTTTAACTGACACTTTCGGTTTTTATTTTTTGCGCTATAAACAAAAAAAAGAGTGACAATTTTGAAAAAAAATCTATATTTTTTACTTTTTTCTAAAACAAATATCCCCAAAAAATATATATATTTTTTTTCTCAGTTTAAGCCGATATGTATTCTTCTACATATTTTTGGTAAAAAAAAAATCACAATAAGCGTATTTTGATTGGTTTGCACAAAAGTTATAGCGTCTACAAAAAATGGGATAGGCATTTTTATTGTTATTTTTTTTTATTAGTAATAGCGGCGATCAGCGATTTTTATCGTGACTGCGACATTATGGCGGACTAATCGGACACTTTTGATGCTATTTTGGAACCATTGTCATTTATACAGCGATTAGTGCTAAAAAATGCACTGTTTACTGTGTAAATGACACTGACAGTGAATAGGTTAACCAGTAGGGGGCAGGGAAGGGGTTAAGTGTGTCCTAGGGAGTGATTCTAACTTGTTTACACAGGCACTCCCTGTTCTGCCACTCCGTGACACGATCGCAGGCACCTGGCGGACACCAAGTCCGTGGGACCCGCGGTCACAGTCACAGAGCTCACGCCGAGTGTGCGCCTGCAATGCCGCCTCTTAAAGGGGATGTGCGGGTACATCCATATGTGCAACCTAGTCATTCTGCCGACGTATATAGTCGTGCAGCGGTCGGCAAGTGGATATATATATATATATATCAAATACACTGCCTGTACTAACTGAATATAGAGTTTACACTGTATATATAGGCTACGCTGAATGCAGAATATATACCGTATATAGGTGTATAACACGCACCCTAACTTTAAGAGGGAAGTTTCAGGGAAAAAAACTTTCCATAGCCCCCTGCGTATAATACGCAGGCGCAGTTTACCCTCTATTTTCAGGGTAAAAAAAGTGAGTGTTGTACGCCAATAAATACAGTATATATGTATTTATTTTGAGAGGAGAAATCTGCTCTGGCAGCTTTCTCTGGGTTTTGCTAGTTCCGGATGGGGCTCTGTAGTTTGGAGGTCCCTCAGAGACTTGGGTGGGACGGGATCTCCAACCCTGTGTCAGGGTAAACACAGCCCATATAACGAGGTACTGGTGAGAGCAGTGCATGGAGTGTGTGCAGCTTGTTACTGCTGCTGCTGTATGAAGACAGACCTGTGTCTGGAAAGGTTTCTGCCCTGTGGGAGAGTGCAGCCTGTGTTAGGGGGATTCTTTGCCCAGAGACTAGGAAGGGCTGACCAGCCTTGACAGTCAGGAAGACTACGGAAGCCAGTGAGTCCAGGGGGCTGGAAAGAATCACTAAATCTGTTGAAAGCAAGCAGAGCAACTGCTATCAAGAGAAAGAGCCAGGTGACTCGGTATGTTTTTCATTTGAGTGCTAAATGAAGTTTGAACCCCTGCGTGTAGGGTGACCACATGTCCCGGATTGCCGGGGACAGTCCCGCATTCTGCGGGTCTGTCCCGGGCACCTTCACTCTGGGACAATACAGTGTCCCGGAATGAAACTGACACAGGTCCCCTCAGAGCTTAAGGTGTGACACCCCGCCAAATAGTGAAGAACTACAGGTCCCAGCATAGATCTGTGAAATCTATGGGATCACACCCTTAGATCTCAAGGGTTCATGCTGGGAGTTTCAAATTTGGGGGGATCACATCTTTCGATATTAGAGGTTCATGCTGGGACAGGTAGTCCTTTACTTTGGGGGGGTGTGACCTCCCCAAAGTCAAGGACTAAAGGTCCCAGCGTAACCCCCCCCCCTCCCCAGAGCTGAAGATGTGAGATCCCCCCGCTTCCAAAATAGTGAAGAACTACAGGTCCCAACATAAACCTGTGAAATTATGGGATCACACCCTTAGATCTCAGGGTTTCATGCTGGGTGTTGTAGTCCTTCAAATTTGGGGGGGGGGAGGTCACATCTTTAGATATTGGGAGTTCATGCTGAGACTTGTAGTCCTTCACTTTTGGGGGGATGTGACCCCCAAAACTGAAAGACTACAGGTCCCACCATGAACCCCTCAGAGCTGAAGATGTGACCCCCCCCCAACCAGTGAAGAACTACAGGTCCCAGGATGAACCAGCGAAATCTATGGGGTGACAAAAAAGGAAGGAAGGGAGGGAGGGTGTCCCTAAATGGCAGTTTGGAAATGTGATCAACCTACCTGCGTGGGAATCCTGAATGGACCTTTTTGCTTTTTTATTCAGTTTAATAAACATGGGCCACCAGGCCCTTAACTATAAAAGCCTGTCTGATGTGGATTCACTGCACAAAAATGCATCTATCCACTTGAGCTAAACAACCCCAATACCACAATACATACAGGTCATTCTCAAAAAATTAGCATATTGTGATAAAGTTCATTATTTTCTGTAATGTACTGATAAACATTAGACTTTCATATATTTTAGATTCATTACACACAACTGAAGTAGTTCAAGCCTTTTTATCGTTTTAATATTGATGATTTTGGCATACAGCTCATGAAAACCCAAAATTCCTATCTCAAAAAATTAGCATATCATGAAAAGGTTCTCTAAACGAGCTCTTAACCTAATCATCCGAATCAACTAATTAACTCGAAACACCTGCAAAAGATTCCTAAAGCTTTTAAAAACTCCCAGCCTGGTTCATTACTCCAAACCGCAATCATGGGTAAGACTGCCGACCTGACTGCTGTCCAGAAGGCCATCATTGACACCCTCAAGCAAGAGGGTAAGACACAGAAAGAAATTTCTGAACGAATAGGCTGTTCCCAGAGTGCTGTATCAAGGCACCTCAGTGGGAAGTCTGTGGGAAGGAAAAAGTGTGGCAGAAAACGCTGCACAACGAGAAGAGGTGACCGGACCCTGAGGAAGATTGTGGAGAAGGACCGATTCCAGACCTTGGGGGACCTGCGGAAGCAGTGGACTGAGTCTGGAGTAGAAACATCCAGAGCCACCGTGTACAGGCGTGTGCAGGAAATGGGCTACAGGTGCCGCATTCCCCAGGTCAAGCCACTTTTGAACCAGAAACAGCGGCAGAAACGCCTGACCTGGGCTACAGAGAAGCAACACTGGACTGTTGCTCAGTGGTCCAAAGTACTTTTTTCGGATGAAAGCAAATTTTGCATGTCATTCGGTAATCAAGGTGCCAGAGTCTGGAGGAAGACTGGGGAGAGGGAAATGCCAAAATGCCTGAAGTCCAGTGTCAAGTACCCACAGTCAGTGATGGTCTGGGGTGCCATGTCAGCTGCTGGTGTTGGTCCACTGTGTTTTATCAAGGGCAGGGTGAATGCAGCTAGCTATCAGGAGATTTTGGAGCACTTCATGCTTCCATCTGCTGAAAAGCTTTATGGAGATGAAGATTTCATTTTTCAGCACGACCTGGCACCTGCTCACAGTGCCAAAACCACTGGTAAATGGTTTACTGACCATGGTATTACTGTGCTCAATTTGCCTGCCAACTCTCCTGACCTGAACCCCATAGAGAATCTGTGGGATATTGGGAAGAGAAAGTTGAGAGACGCCAGACCCAAAACTCTGGATGAGCTTAAGGCCGCTACCGAAGCATCCTGGGCCTCCATAACACCTCAGCAGTGCCACAGGCTGATTGCCTCCATGCCACGCCGCATTGAAGCAGTCATTTCTGCAAAAGGATTCCCAACCAAGTATTGAGTGCATAACTGAAAATAATTATTTGAAGGTTGACTTTTTTTTTATTAAAAACACTTTTCTTTTATTGGTCGGATGAAATATGCTATTTTTTTAGATAGGAATTTGGGGTTTTCATGAGCTGTATGCCAAAATCATCAATATTAAAACAATAAAAAGGCTTGAACTACTTCAGTTGTGTGTAATGAATCTAAAATATATGAAAGTCTAATGTTTATCAGTACATTACAGAAAATAATGAACTTTATCACAATATGCAATTTTTTTGAGAATGACCTGTATACACTAGTAGACTTATATATATATATATATATATATATATATATATATATATATATATATATATATATATATATATATATATATATATATATATATATATATATAAAATCAAATATACTGCCTATACTGACTAAATATATAAAATAGACTGCCTGTACAGAATATAGAGTTTAAACTGTATATATAGACTACACTGAATGCAGAGTATGTGTGTGTGTATATATATATATATATATACAGTGAGGAAAATAAGTATTTGAACACCCTGCTATTTTGCAAGTTCTCCCACTTGGAAATCATGGAGGGGTCTGAAATTGTCATCGTAGGTGCATGTCCACTGTGAGAGACATAATCAAAAAAAAAATTCCAGAAATCACAATTTATGATTTTTTAACTATTTATTTGTATGATACAGCTGCAAATAAGTATTTGAACACCTGTCTATCAGCTAGAATTCTGACCCTCAAAGACCTGTTAGTCTGCCTTTAAAATGTCCACCTCCACTCCATTTATTATCCTAAATTAGATGCACCTGTTTGAGGTCATTAGCTGCATAAAGACACCTGTCCACCCCATACAATCAGTAAGAATCCAACTACTAACATGGCCAAGACCAAAGAGCTGTCCAAAGACACTAGAGACAAAATTGTACACCTCCACAAGGCTGGAAAGGGCTACGGGGAAATTGCCAAGCAGCTTGGTGAAAAAAGGTCCACTGTTGGAGCAATCATTAGAAAATGGAAGAAGCTAAACATGACTGTCAATCTCCCTCGGACTGGGGCTCCATGCAAAATCTCACCTCGTGGGGTCTCAATGATCCTAAGAAAGGTGAGAAATCAGCCCAGGACTACACGGGAGGAGCTGGTCAATGACCTGAAAAGAGCTGGGACCACCGTTTCCAAGGTTACTGTTGGTAATACACTAAGACGTCATGGTTTGAAATCATGCATGGCACGGAAGGTTCCCCTGCTTAAACCAGCACATGTCAAGGCCCGTCTTAAGTTTGCCAATGACCATTTGGATGATCCAGAGGAGTCATGGGAGAAAGTCATGTGGTCAGATGAGACCAAAATAGAACTTTTTGGTCATAATTCCACTAACCGTGTTTGGAGGAAGAAGAATGATGAGTACCATCCCAAGAACACCATCCCTACTGTGAAGCATGGGGGTGGTAGCATCATGCTTTGGGGGTGTTTTTCTGCACATGGGACAGGGCGACTGCACTGTATTAAGGAGAGGATGACCGGGGCCATGTATTGCGAGATTTTGGGCAACAACCTCCTTCCCTCAGTTAGAGCTTTGAAGATGGGTCGAGGCTGGGTCTTCCAACATGACAATGACCCGAAGCACACAGCCAGGATAACCAAGGAGTGGCTCTGTAAGAAGCATATCAAGGTTCTGGCGTGGCCTAGCCAGTCTCCAGACCTAAACCCAATAGAGAATCTTTGGAGGGAGCTCAAACTCCGTGTTTCTCAGCGACAGCCCAGAAACCTGACTGATCTAGAGAAGATCTGTGTGGAGGAGTGGGCCAAAATCCCTCCTCCAGTGTGTGCAAACCTGGTGAAAAACTACAAGAAACGTTTGACCTCTGTAATTGCAAACAAAGGCTACTGTACCAAATATTAACATTGATTTTCTCAGGTGTTCAAATACTTATTTGCAGCTGTATCATACAAATAAATAGTTAAAAAAATCATACATTGTGATTTCTTGATTTTTCTTTTTTGATTATGTCTCTCACAGTGGACATGCACCTACGATAACAATTTCAGACCCCTCCATGATTTCCAAGTGGGAGAACTTGCAAAATAGCAGGGTGTTCAAATACTTATTTTCATCACTATATATATATATATATATATATATATATATATATATATATATAAAATCAAATACACTGCCACTAACTAACCTGCCTTAATCTAGCTCAATCTCTCTATCGCCCTCCACTATAACACACTATATGAGCGCTGTGTACGGAGCCTTATATAGTGTGGGGCATAGACTTAGTCCCCCTGAGCCATGATGATGATTGGCCAAAGGCACCCTGCCAATTATGGCTCTCGTTGAGGAGTGTGCTGTGATTGGCCAAAGCATGCAGGTTAGGTGTATGCTTTGGCCAATCATCATACAACAATGCACTGCGATCTCGCAGTGCATTATGGGGCATTCCGCAGCGCTCAAATTTTCTGCGAACGTCCCATAAAATTCGCTGTTCGGCGAACGGGTAAACACGTTCGACTTGAACTCGAAGCTCATCCCTATACACTATATACAGACATCTCTATCTTCTGTCTCCCTGCTCCTACTTGTAGTTCAGGGAGGCCCGGAGTGGAAACAACAAAAGGCAGAATAACAGAGGGCCGGGCATGACTGGGTGGAGGTAGGGCAACAAGGAGTTAACTCAGGAAGGAAGCTGGTTGGTGGGAAGGAAAAGCTATGGAAAACAAGGAGGGGAGGAGTATTATTTAAGGAGTGGGAGGGGTCCTGGAGGCAAAGTGCGGGAAGGAAACCGAGCAAGGAGGCAGGTTTTTTCTTTCTATCTGCTCCTTTTTGTGCAGTGCTGCAGCATGGGGGACATTGATCGCATGTTTGCGCGTTTGAGGGCGGCGGCGGCATCTCGGGACCCCGGATGGCTGGAGGAACAGATCGGGGGGTTGTTACAGGACGAGGCGGGGGGGTCGCAGGATGTGGAGCGACGGTCGCCACGCGCTCGGAGGTCGAGGCCCCCGGAGCGTTATTCGCCAGGCCCTTCCAGCAGAGCCCAGCGCCAAGTAAGGAGCCCACCTCTGGACCTAGAGCCCCCCCCGGCTAAGCGTGCCAATGCTTCTGCTGGGGGTGCTGCGGACCGGAATCCGCGCCGTCGGCGGGGCTCGGTGGGCGGGGCTACGGGTCACAATGGCCGACTCCAGGCCGGCGCTGCCTGGGGGGTTGACGTCTCCGAGGACGCCGTCTTCAGAAGAGAGGTCAGAAGGAGAAGCCACAGACTCTGAGGCCCCGTACACACCACCGGATCTATCCGCTGGAATTGATCCGCGGATCAGTTCCAGCGGATAGATCCGGTGGTGTGTACGTCCGAGCGGACGTTTATCGGCGGAAAAAATTCCAGCCGACGGATTTCCAGCGGATAAAAAATTTCTTAGCATGCTAAGAAATCTATCCGCTGGAATCCTGTCCAGCGGATTGATCCGGTGGTCTGTACAGACTCACCGGATCAATCCGTCCGCTCCTCTCCCTCGCATGCGTCGTAATGATTCGACGCATGCGTGGAAGTCTTTATCTTCCAGCGTCGCGCACGTCGCCGTGTCATCATCGCGGCGACGGCGCGACACGTCACCGCAGATGGATTCCGCGCGGATTTCGATCTGATGGTTAGTACGTGTGCCCCTCGTCTTCCAGGGTTTGCGCTACCCTGCTGGCAACGCTGCAGCACATCGCGGAACGGTTTGGGGTGCCGTTGGCGGCGGATAAGACGGAGGGTCCAACCACAGAATTGAGTTTTTTGGGGATAGTTTTTGATTCAGTGGCCATGGAATGTCGGTTACCGTTGGACAAGGTCGAAAATCTCCGGCTGGAGATAAAAGGTTTGATGGGGTGCAATAAAGTGCAGTTGAGGGCGCTGCAATCTCTGTTGGGAAAATTGAACTTTGCTTGCCGGATCATTCCCATGGGGAGGGTGTTTTGCCGATGGCTGTCGGCTGCCACCGCGGGAGTTAAGCTACCGACGCACTTTGTGCGATTGACAAAGGAACTCCACGCGGATCTCCAGGTGTGGCATGCCTTTTTGGAGGAATACAATGGCCGGTCCCTGTGGATGGAAGGCCCGGTGAGTCATTTTGATTTGGAGTTGGCCACGGACGCGGCAGGGTCTACGGGTTACGGGGCTTTCTTTAAGGGACAATGGAGCGCGGAAGGATGGCCGGAGGCGTGGGTCACGGAGGGGCTGGTGAAGAATTTGGTACTGTTGGAATTGTTCCCTGTGGTAGTGGCAATGGAATTGTGGGGAGAATCTTGCAAAAACTTGAAGATTAGGCTGCACTGTGATAACATGGGGGTGGTACAAGTCATCAACCGGATCACTGCGTCTTCTCTGCCGGTGGTTCGGTTGCTACACCATCTGGTGTTAAGGTGCCTGCAATGGAACATATTTATTTATGCTGTGCATATTCCGGGTGTGGACAACGGGCTTGCTGATGCTTTGTCTTGCTTCCAGTGGGACAGGTTCAGGGAGTTGGCCCCGCACGCGGAAGTGGAAGAGGTGCCTTGCCCGGGGTGGATGTGGTGGATTGTTTCGGAGTCGCTGCAACATGGATCAGGCGTTCGGTGAGTAGGGCCGCATGGGCGGCATATTCCAAGGTCTGGAGGGAATGGTCCAGTTATACCCGGTTGGCGGACGCCAACCTTTGGGATGCAGAATTGGGTTGGCTGGTGCTGTATTTTTCAGTAAGACATATGGAGAGGGGCGGGTCAGTTTCTGCCCTCGATAAAAAGTTAACAGCGTTGGCCTTTTTGTTTAAGCTGGAGAGAAGGTCGGAGGTTACCAAATCCTTTTGGGTCAAACAAGCGGTAAAGTGATACAAGAAGGGTAAGGTTAGCAGGGACACTAGGAGGCCGGTTTCCTTTTCGGTGCTCCAGTCGATTTGTGAAGTTCTGGAAGGGGTGTGCGCCTCGGGGTACGAGGTAAGTTTGTTTAGGACAGTTTTCTCGATAGCCTTTTTCGGGCGTTTAGGTTGGGGGAGTTGGTCAGCCCTTCCATGAAGGTCGGGGGAGGATTGATGGTAAGTGACGTGCGCATGGCAGAAGGAAGAGTGGTATTCAGGCTGCGTAGGTCCAAAACGGATCAGACAGGAAAAGGGGTGGATGTCTCTCTTTATGCGTTACCAGGGTCGGTAGTTTGCCCGGTAAGGGTAGTGGGGGAGTTCTTGGAGATCCGCCCGGGGGTGGATGGGCCCCTGTTGATACATAGGGATGGGTCGTTCGTTTCCAGGTTCCAGTTTGTGGCAGTGTTTCGGAAGTGCTTAAGGGCAGCTGGGTTCGCTGAAAAACAATTCGCCTTGCACTCCTTCCGTATCAGGGCGGCTACTGAGGCGGCTCGGTGCGGGTTGGATGAGGCGGCGGTAAAACGGATTGGGAGGTGGGAATCCAAGAGATTCAGGTCGTATGTAAGACCACATATGCTGCTGGAATAAAGGTCTTTGGGGACATGTGTGAACACGTGTTGGTGGTTGGGCCGTTGGGAGCGTTGTTACATGTTTCTGGTCACTCATGTTTGTTATTTGTTTTTCAGATGGTGGTCAGGAGCGCCTCGTATGGATTTTGGGGCACTCCTATGTGTACTGGGGCGCCAGAAGGGCGGATTCTAGGCCGGACGGCAGGCAGTTAGGTATCCCTAGGAGGGAGGCGGTGGTCTTTGGTGGTGGCAGTTACAGATGTTACAGCGCGAGCTACAGTATGCCTGTCCCGATTTTTTTACCCCCGTACTCACTGTTTACTCGTACATTAAAGATTTCGGCTCCCGCGGGGAATGGGCGTGCCTATGGAGAGGGAGGATGATTGACGGCCGGCCCTGGCACGTCACTCTCCCCGAAGACAGCCGGAGTAGGTCTCGGCTCTTCACGGCGCCTGCGCACAGGCTATGCGCAGGCGCCGTGAAGAGCCAAGCCTATTTCGGCTATTTCCGGAGAAGCGTGACGCGCCAGAGCCGGCCGTCAATCATCCTCCGTCTCCATAGGCACGCCCATTCCCCGAGGGGAGTCGGTATCTTCGATGTACGAGTACAAGGTGAGTACGGGGATAAAAAAATCGGGACAGGCATACTGTAGCTCGCGCTACAATGCCTGATTTTATGGTAGAAGAAAAACATTTTTTTTTTTTGGGGTTTATAGGGTGAACCCCCGCTTTAAAGGGGCTGTTTGGTTAGGGGTGAAATTGGGCTATCCGAGGTACACTCAGGCCCGTCAGAACAGGACAGGCAAAGCAAGCAACTGCTTGGGGCCCCGAGCTGGCCAGGGGGCCCCCCAGCAGCCGCTTGCTATAAGTGCCCGCCATCCCGCTCCGCCCGCTCCACTCCCCGTCTCCCCCTGCACTCAGTCAAAAGTGTAACAGTGTGTACAGTGGTCCTTGCCGCCGCGCAGTCCTGTGGAGGAAGAGGAGGAGGCGCTGGGAGCTTGTTGTAACCTCGATCATCCAATTGTTGTTTCGTCAGTGGATGAGAAGATCCATGTGCTCCCCTCCCCCGGCTCCTCCCCCTCTCCCGCGCTCTGTGAATCTCCTACTAAGTACCATGTGCAGAGCGCGGATAATACTGAGCAGCTCCTTGACTTCTCCTCCAGGGTGGACGGCCGTAGTGTGGGAGACCTGTCACCTGCAGAGCAGCGCGATCATCAGCGAGCCAGTCTCGAAGGTACTGTGCATCCTTGCTGACAGCATCCGATTCCCGTGATGTCACACCCTAAACAAGGGGGCCCCAACATCGCTGCTACCAGCTGCCCATGATGACCTCACACACAGCCATAATGCTGTGATGCTACCTACTGTCGCCTGTCATCATCATGCTCCTTGTCATCCCAGTGGGATGCCAGGAACAGGGGGATGACAAGGAGCATGATGATCCCACCACCCTACCTCTGAGACCTGTCATACATACATACCATCCACCCCTGTCAGCTTCCTACCACCCACCCCTGTCATCTCCATCCTCCCTGTCTTCTTCCTACCACCCACCCCTGTCAGCTTCCTACCACCCACCCCTGTCATCTTCATCCTCCCTGTCAGCTTCCTACCACCCACCCCTGTCATCTCCATCCTCCCTGTCACCTTCCTACCACCCACCCCTGTCATCTTCATCCTCCCTGTCAGCTTCCTACCACCCACCCCTTTCATCTCCATCCTCCCTGTCACCTTCCTACCACCCACCCCTGTCATCTCCATCCTCCCTGTCACCTTCCTACCACCCACCCCTGTCATCTCCATCCTCTCTGTCAGCTTCCTACCACCCACCCCTTTCATCTCCATCCTCCCTGTCACCTTCCTACCACCCACCCCTGTCATCTCCATCCTCCCTGTCACCTTCCTACCACCCACCCCTGTCATCTCCATCCTCTCTGTCAGCTTCCTACCACCCACCCCTTTCATCTCCATCCTCCCAGTCACCTTCCTACCACCCACCCCTGTCATCTCCATCCTCCCTGTCACCTTCCTACCACCCACCCCTGTCATCTCCATCCTCTCTGTTAGCTTCCTACCACCCACCCCTGTCAGCTTTCTACCACCCCCTGTAATCTTCATCCTCCCTGTCAGCTTCCTAACACCCACCCCTGTCATCTTCACAAATGGAAATTTCTTTTGGTGGTATTTGATCACCTCTGCGGTTTGAATTTTTTGTGCTATAAACAAAAAAAAAACAAACGTAATTTTTTTTTTTTTTTTTACTTTCTGCTATAAAACATTTCTTCATCAATTTAGGCCAATATGTGTTCTGCTACATATTTTTGGTAAAAAATCCCAATAAGCGTTTATTAATTGGTTTGAGGGAGGGAGAGGGGGGAGCAAGAAGGACACGGGGGGAGGGGAGAGAGAAGGACACAGGGAGGGGGAGGGGAGTAAGAAACACACAGGGAGGGGGGAGGGGAGTAAGGACACAGGGAGGGTGTGGGTGAACTTAAACTGTATCGCTATGCTGTGGTTCATGTAGGCTTTGCGTGCGGGGAGGATTGGGGGGCCTCCATGTCCAATTTGCTTGGGGCCCCCAAATTCCTTCAAACGGCCCTGGGTACACTGGTCATAACAAGGGCAACACCTGTAAGTCAGTGATCACTGTGATTCCAGTTCGCTCAAATCAGGAAGATTTGCTTCTTTGTTTATTCTCAACCAATTGATTAATGTTGCTTTGCTCTGCCATTCAGAAATTCTTTGCATGCAATTGTTTTCAAGGGCTAGATGAAGATCAATTGTATTGCCTCACAATAATACAGGACTACGTCTCACCTCCTCCCCCACTTTAGGGATTTGTTTCTACTCAGCTCATAGAGAAACAATTCACCAAGAACTCTATGAAAGAGCAGGTTGAATTTCAATACAGGTTTCTACTGCCAAAGGTTCTTGCATTGTATTTACTATTCTGCATCTATGTATTGAGGAACAGAAGAGAGGGGTCTGATACCAATAAGAGCCCTCCTGTGACCTGTTCACATAGGCATTATGGGCCAGATTCTCTCAGAGTATCTATGCGACTGATTCATAGAACCAGTTACGCATAGATATCCCTAAGATCCGACAGGTGTAATTGTTTTACACTGTCGGATCTTAGGATGCAGTACCGCGGCCGCCGCTGGGGGGAGTTTGCCTCGTAAACCAGTGTCGGGTATGCAAATTAGGAGTTGCGGCGATCCACGACGGTTTTTCGCGTTCGCTACGTCGCCGCTAGTCTAGTTTCCCGTCGCAAAGTTAGTTGTCGTTTTGGGTGCCTTAACTTTAGTCAGCAAACGTATTGCTGTCTAAAGTATGGCCGTCGTTCCCGCGTCGAAATTTAAAATTTCACGTCGTTTGCGTAACACGTCCGGGAATACGGAAGTACGCTACGCGCGTCGCCGTTCGAAAAAATGACGTCACTTCGCGCAAAGCACGGCGGGAGTTAGGAAACGGAGCATGCGCAGTAGGTCCTGCGCGGGAGCGTGCCTAATTTAAATGTTACCCGCCCATTCGATTTGGACCGCCTTGCGCCGGAAGTATTTACGATACACCGCCGCAAGTTTCCAGGTAAGTGCTTTGTGGATTAGGCACTAAAACTGAAAACTTGCGGCGGTGTAACGTAAATGGCTTACGTTACACCGGCGCTATTGTACCTGAATCTGGCCCTATATGTGCTTTGCTGTGTACAGAGATTATAGTTCTCACTGTTGAATGTTTAATTTTAACAACATATGCTTGCCATTTAGTTATTGATAACATTCCTACAAGAGATTTTTATTCTAAACTGTAAATATGTATTGATTTTCTAATTGTTTCCATTTCACAAAACAAGTCAATTGGTTTAATCAATTCTATTGTACCTATTTCATTGTTATTATTATCAAAGGAAAAATGCATGAACCCAGAGTGTCAGAGGTGGTGGAGGACTTGCAGGTTTAGGACAACACGTGGGGTACTGATTAAACCAGCAACCTTCAAGAGGGCAGTGCTACAGTTACATAGTTCAAAACACAAGAGGTGCCAAAGGATGGGGTTGGTAAATGGCATATTGACCCTGCTCTCCATCCTGAAACATCCCCTGCAGCAGGGGAAAAAGGAGGGAACCCAGCAGCACTGAGGGGGACACGGTGGGAGGCCTGGGCAATAGGGGAAATGGGCACTGCACAGATTGATTAGGGTGTGCCCAGGCACACCACCTGCGCACGCCTTTGCATGTACCCCTGGCGAGTACTTCTCCCCATAAACAGCAAGCAAGGCCGCTTGGTGCCAGACACACAACTCCTAACATTTTAAGAGGGGAATTAGCAAACATATGTAGGCATAGGACACACCCCCTTAACCACTTCAGCCCTGGAGGGTTTTACCCCCTTAATGACCAGGCTATTTTTTGCGATACGCCACTGCGTCACTATAACTGACAATTGCACGTTGTACCCAAACAAAATTTATATATTTTTTTCCCACAAATAAAGCTTTTCCTTTGGTGGTATTTTATTTTTTGTGCTATAAACTAAAAAAGACCGTCAATTTTGAAAAAAAAAAAAATATATATATTTATTACTTTCTGCTATAATACATATACAAAAAAAAAAAGAATATATATTCTTCTACATATTAAAAGTCCCGCCCTCCTCCTCCTAGACCAGCTCGTGTGATAGACAAGAACACTGGCTCTATCATACGAGCTAGTCTAGGAGGAGGAGGAGGGCGGGACATTTATCACAGCGCGCCCGAACTGTTAACACTGTGATCTCCGCCGTGACACAGCAGGACCGCTGTGTTACAACCTGCCGTGTAACCGGCGTTGCTTGTCAGGGTGGGGTGGGCCGGTTAAAAGTCCTCCGCGGGCCGCACGTGGCCATACATTTAGCTTGCTTTATAAGAAAATTACAAATTATTCACTAGCAAAAGAGGTACATAAAATGCCATCAATTTTGACTGTCTGTATTTGTATGTGCACCTGTTTATATAATTAAAGCGAAACTTCACCCAAAAGGGAAGTTCCGCACTCCCCCACCTTCACATGAGCACTTCCTTACCACCTGTTAAATAACCTCTGAAAGACGATACAAATGCAGATTGCTCTTCAGAAGTCACTGCCTAATGTCTTAGCTGGAGTGCAGATTTAAATTTGTAGGTCAAGTCCATCAAAATCTGCAATTGCATTTGGTCACCAGATGGTCACCAGTCATCTCTATGACCGTCGGAGGACCCGGGCGCGATGTGATGACGTCACGCCCGGGTCCCCGCAAGTAAACAAAGCCGCAATTGCGGCTGCTAAGCAACAGTTATCATGAGATCGGTGAATTTTTTTTCACCGATTTCATGCTTTCCAGCCTGGAGGAGAGATGTGGGGTCTTATTGACCCCGCATCTCTCCATAAAGAGTACCTGTCACACACATTCCTATTATAAGGGATGTTTACATTCCTTGTAATAGGAATAAAAGTGATAATAAAAAAAAACGTGTAAAAAAATAAATAAATATGTAAAAAAAAAAAAAATTTAACGCCCCTGTCCCCAGTAGCTCGCGCGCAGAAGCGAACGCACGCGCAAGTCCCGCCGACATATGTAAACGCTGTTTAAATCACATATGTGAGGTATCGCCGCGTGCGTAAGAGTGCCAGCAACAATTCTAGCACTAGATCTCCTCTGTAAATCTAAACTGGTAACCTGTAAAAAATTTCAAAGTGTTTCCTATGGAGATTTTTAAGTACCGAAGTTTGGCGCCATTCCATGAGTGTGCGCAATTTTAAAGCATGACATGTTAGGTATCTATTTACTCGGTGTAACATCATCTTTCATATTTTACAAAAAAATTGGGCTAACTTTACTGTTTTGTTATTTTTTTAATTCATGAAACAATTTTTTTCCAAAAAAAAGGCGTTTGAAAAATTATTGGGCAAATACCGTGCAAGATAAAACGTTTCAATGACCGTTGTTTTATTCCCTATGGTGTCTGCTAAAAAAACATATATAATGTTTTGGGGTTCTGCGTAATTTTCTAGAAAAAAAATTATGATTTGTACATGAAGGAGAGAAGTGCCAGAATAGGCCTGGTATGGAGGTGTGTATAAAAGCCCTGTATGGAAGTGGTTAAACCAGAAAACACGCCCCCTCCCCCCCCCGGATACCAGGGTGACCCAACCACATAAATATACCCCAACAGGGAGGGAGGGAGCTTCTTCACCTGCAGGTCAGCTGCTGCAAAGAAGAAGTAGAGACCCTCAGCAGCCCCTTTTATCAGCTCCCTAGGGACTCTAGAAACTTCCCTGGATTCCTATTGGACAACCTGAAAACTTGTGCATACATTTAAAGAGACACCATTAATACAAACACCTATACCCTATACAGTTAACCCATTACTTAACATTACCAAGGGCTGGGTGGCCGCTGTCCCAAGAAAGTGGGCTCCAAAGGTGCGCCCCCTTTGTACATTCTTTTTGAACTCACTCACTGTGTTCATTCACAAACTGAAGCATTGTAATCACAGTTTACTATGCTTCAGTGTGTCTGAGCTTTGGGGTGCACACCCTAATGTAATAGGCTGCGCACACCTATGGGTACATGATGTTTTATCTTCCAATCAGTATATTCATTCTTATAGTATTCTTAGGCCTCATGCACACAGGGCTACTTGGGTGTCTTCACAGCAAGCTGTTTGTCCTGGCAGGAAAGATTGGCCAGAAGCACCTGCAGGGGACCAGAGAATAGGAGAATGGGGGCTGCTCTGTGCAAAACCACTGCACAGAGCAGATAAGTATAATACATTTAGAGGTAGAAAAAAAATTGCACCAAAGCTGCGTATGGAGAGGAACTTAGAAGAATAAATTACTACACCCGCGCCCATTCCATTCCTTTCCTGACTTTCTCCTTCAGCTAGACGGATCTAGAACGCATTGCCCCCGCGAGATGTCAGATACTTTTGGCAAATTTTACAGTAAATTGTACAACTGTCTGACCCCAGAGAATCAATTTACTTTTACCCAAGATAAGTTTGAGTCCTTTTTCTCTGACATTAAACTTCCAAAGTTATCTTCAGCAGATCTATCCGGATTGAATGCGGCGATATCAGCTGAGGAACTTTTAGCTATAATTAAGGATCTCCCCCTACATAAATCTCCTGGCCCTGATGGTTTATCTTATTTCTACTATAAAACCTTTATAGATATCTTATCCCCCCATATGCAGACCCTTTACAGCTCTTTGTTTAAAGGCACTCCCCCACATTCTCACTTCTCCCACTCTTACATTTCGGTCATCCCGAAGCCTGGTAAGGACCCCTCCATTCCAGATAACTATAGACCCATAGCTCTTTTAAATTCAGATTATAAAATATTTACCAAGATTGTCGCTTCTAGATTGTCTAGGCTAATTTCCAAGCTAATCCATAGGGATCAGGTGGGATTTGTCCCTGGTAGGCATGCGGGGGACAACACCCGTCGTACCGTGGATCTGGTTGATCTCCTGGACAGGACCTCCCGCTCGGCACTAGTCTTAAGTTTAGATGCTCAAAAGGCCTTTGATAGGTTGAGCTGGCCGTATATGTTTGCCACTCTTAAATTGTACGGTTTTAAGGGCCCCTTTCTGAAAGCTTTGGAGGCCTTGTATTCTACAGTCACGGCCCAAGTGCGGATGTCGTCCTTCCTGACGCCTCGTTTTCCCATGACGAATGGGACTCGGCAGGGGTGCCCCCTATCTCCATTGCTTTTCATTTTATGTTTGGAGCCCCTTGCTGAGTCCATTAGATCCCATCCAGACATTCGTGGGGTGGTGATGCGACAGGGGGAATATAAATTGTCGCTTTTTGCGGACGACATTCTGCTCACTATTACCAACCCACTGATCTCTCTCCCTTCTCTACATAAATTATTGTCTTCCTTTGGTGCCATTTCCGGTTACAAAGTTAACACTTCCAAAACTGAAGCGCTCCCCATACATATCCCGCCCGCACTGCTGTCTCAACTTAAGGGATCATATCCCTACAGGTGGTGTACTGAGTCCCTTAAATACCTGGGTATTCTCCTGACTCCCTCATATTCATCTCTTTATTCTGTTAATTATCCCTCCTTAGTTTTAGACATTAATAAATCTCTGATGACCTGGACAAAATATCCCCTCTCCCTTCTTGGCAGAATTAACGTTCTAAAGATGTCAGTCCTACCCAGATTGCTCTACCACTTTGAAACGCTACCGGTCGCAATACCTTCTCCCCAGCTGAAAGCGCTACGACGGAGTTTCTTAAGGTTCATATGGGGCGGCGGGGCTCATCGCATAGCGAGCTCAGTGGTATTTGCTCCCACATGTAGGGGTGGTCTGGGAGCCCCAGATATTGTTAAATATTATTATGCCTCACACTTGAGAGCGGTTGTTTCCTGGTCCTCTCTACACACTCTGAATCAATGGGCTGCCATTGAAAAGGGGGTGTTGTATCCGGTCCACCCTTGCTCGTTGATTTGGGGCGCCCCTTTATCCCTAGATCCCATTTTCAAACGACAATGCACGGCCCCAATGGCTTTTACTTTAGCCATCTGGCATAAATGTCTCAAAAGCCACTCCCTTGCCTCACCCTGTCCTCCATTGGCGAATGTTTTGTTTAATCCAGTTATACCTGATAGCATCTCATTAGGTAGGATATCTCCGTGGCTCAGTGCACCACTATTTCAACTTCGAAGTCTGGTCCATCCTGTCACACGGAGATTGTATAGCTTTGAAATTTTACACAAAAAATTCAACATACCCAATCATCTTTTTTATTTTTACCTGCAGGTTAGACATTTCTTTCAATCCAAATCTTCTACCCTGACTCTCGATAAACCAACGGCTTTTGAGTATTTATGTGCCCAGGGCCCTCACCAATTGCACCTAATATCCTCTATCCACCGTATCCTCCATGAGTCAATTCCTCTCTCTGAAACCACACATCTTTACATGAGAAAGTGGTCCCACATATTGGGTAAGCCTATTACGGTCCAATCCTGGGATAAGATTTGGTCTTCTACCTTTAAATCCTCTAAATGTGTGATCCATCGGGAAACGTCTATTAAAATTCTCATGTTTTGGTATAAGACTCCTGATGTCATACACACATATGTTCCCTCAGTTCTGCCACATTGTTGGCGTTGTGGAAATGATATTGGCACTTTGTTTCATATTTTTTGGAAATGTTCCCGAGTTCAACCCTTTTGGCAAGAGGTGAGATTGCTGGCACAGGAGGTGATAGAAGTGTCCCTTCCATTTGATCCATTGCACTTTCTTTTGGGCCTCCCGTTCCCAGGTCTAACCAAAGGTGCTAACCGCTTGGCCGCCTATATTTTATTGGCAGCCAGGAGGCTCATACCGTTGTGTTGGTTGTCTGATGCCCCGCCTCCATGGACCAGATTTCTGCACCTGGTTGCTGAAATCCGGAGGATGAAATATTTGACAGCCTCTGTTAACGATTCCATACCACAATTTGATAAAATCTGGGAACCTTGGGATCTCTCGAGATACGGGACCCCTGTGTCGTTGCCCTCGCCTTAGTATATATATTCTGTTTGCTTCTCCAATATATGCGTAAGAGTTGTTTGTTTTGTATGATCTTGTTAAACCATGCAGACCACTCCTGTGTTCTGCATCCTTGGACACTATGGGCCTGATTTACTAAGCCTTTACTCCATGACTCATGGAGTAAAAGCAGGAGTAGCAGCCGTTTGGCCATTTACTAAAGAAATACGCTGCTAGTGCAGTGTATTTCCCTAGTTACTAATGTGCTCCGTGCGCCCAGGAGAGGGTGCATTGTGCACCAGTACAGACCTGGCGCACGGCACATTAAACTGTAAATTGCGGGGGTTCGGGCGGGAGTTTATTAGGGGGGGAGGTGGGGGGATGCAGGGGAAGTGAAGTGACATGTGTTTTGAAGTGTTTGGCGGGCCGAATTGAAAGGGAAAGTGTTTTTTGAAAACAGATCCCCGTACGCTTGCACAGTGCGCCTGAACCTCGGGAGGTTCATTTGCATACTGGGCATGCGCAGAGAGAAAAGTCAGGGATTCCCGTGCGCCTTGTCAGTACGCCGTGAAAATCTTGGTAAATACCAAGCGGCGTACCCGTGAATGCGCTGCGTGACGCGGCGCACGGGAATCTCCGAGCTGTTTTCAGCCCTGAAGGGGAACTCCGCGCCAAATTTCAAACTTGAAATCGGCGCGGGTCCCCCTTCAGGGCTACATTAGGCTCTTAGGCTTGGTCCGGAACGTGAGGGGTTAAACCCGCGCCGATTCGGCGCGGGGGTCCCCCCCCCAGATCCAAACCAAGCCCTCATCCCAAGCATGCAGTCTGGCCCGGACAGGAATGGGGGCGGGGACGAGCGAGCGCCCCCCCCCCTCCTGAGCCGTACCAGACCGCATGCCCTCAACATGGGGGAGTGTGTGCTGTGGGGGAGGGGGGCACTGCCCCCCCACCCCACAGCACTCTTGCCCCCATGTCGATAGGGACAAGAGCCTCTTCCTGACAACCCTTGCCATTGGTTGTCGGGGTATGCGGGCGGGGCTAATCGGAATCTGCGAGCTCCCTTTAATAAGGGGGCCCCCAGATGCCGGCCCCCCACGCTATGTGAATGAGTATGGGGTACATCGTACCTCTACCCATTCACATGGGGGAAATGTAAAGTAAAATAAAACACCACACAGAATAAAATATTTTATTAATCTGCTCCGGAGCCCCCCCTTTCTTCTTTAGCTCTCTTAGAAGGGGGGGTTTCTTCTCTCCCGATCTTCTGCCGGGACCCTGGGCTTCGGTGATTTCTGCCGGGGGAGGGCGCCATCCCTCGGTCCTCTCCGGAGCCTTCCGCCGGATGCCCCCACCCCATTTAAGCTCTTTTTCATTAGGGAGGGGCATCCGGACTTCGGGGTCTTCTGCCGGGGGATGGCGCCTATCCCCCGGTCTTTCCGGTGCCTTCCGCCAGGGTTCCGGTCTTTCTGGTCTTCTGCCGGGGGTGCGCCAACTCCCCGGTCTTTTCTCTGCTCCCTCTTCTGCCTGGCTCCCCCGCGGAGCCAGGGCTTTCTTCCGTCTTCTTTCTTCTCTCTTCCTTCTTCTGCCTGTCTCCTCCGGGAGCCCAGGGCTTGTCTCCGCTGTCTTCTTCCTTCTCTTCCATTGGATGTTGACACGACGAGGTTCCGCGCTGACATGCCGTATCAGCGGCGGGCATGGACTTATATAGGGTAATGCCACCATGTGACCTCAACCCATGTGACATCACATTCCCTGGGCATGATGGGAATGTGATGTCACATGGGTTGAGGTCACATGGTGGCATTGCCCTATATAAGTCCATGCCCACTGCTCAGACGGCATTCCAGCGCCGGACCTCGTCGTGTCAACATCGAATAGAAGAGAAGGGAGAAGACAGCGGAGACAAGCCCTGTGCTCCGCGGAGGAGACAGGCAGAAGCGGAAGGCATCGCAGAAGCCCGCGGGTGTCGCCCCCCGGCGGAAGACACCGTACAAGCCCGGGACCCTCCCCCAAAGGCAGGAGCCTCACTGGTGAAGGGGGTCCCGGTGAATTACGTCGCTGAAGATGGGGGTGGGGTGCCAGTGCACCCCCCCCCGCAGAAACCGTCGTGGAAGCCCGGGACCCTCCCCCAAAGGCAGGAGCCTCCCTGGTGAAGGGGGTCCCGGTGAATTACGTCGCTGAAGACGGGGGTGGGGTGCCAGTGCACCCCCCCCGCAGAAACCGTCGTGGAAGCCCGGGACCCTCCCCCAAAGGCAGGAGCCTCCCTGGTGAAGGGGGTCCCGGTGAATTACGTCGCTGAAGACGGGGGTGGGGTGCCAGTGCACCCCCCCGCAGAAACCGTCGTGGAAGCCCGGGACCCTCCCCCAAAGGCAGGAGCCTCCCTGGTGAAGGGGGTCCCGGTGAATTACGTCGCTGAAGACGGGGGTGGGGTGCCAGTGCACCCCCCCGCAGAAACCGTCGTGGAAGCCCGGGACCCTCCCCCAAAGGCAGGAGCCTCCCTGGTGAAGGGGGTCCCGGTGAATTACGTCGCTGAAGACGGGGGTGGGGTGCCAGTGCACCCCCCCCGCAGAAACCGTCGTAGTAGCCCGGGACCCTCCCCCAAAGGCAGGAGCCTCACTGGTGAAGGGGGTTCCGGCAGAAGATGGCGAAGCCCGGGGCCTAATGGGGTGGTGGTGGGGGGCCCCGGCAGAAGACCCCCGGCTGACTAATAAATTAATTTTTAAATGTGTGTGGTGTATTATTTTTTTTCATTTTTTTCCCCAGGTGAATGGGTAGGGGTACAATGTACCCCATACTCATTCACATAGGGTGGGGGGCCGGAATCTGGGGACCCCTTTATTAAAGGGGTCTCTCAGATTCTGATAAGCCCTCCGCCCGCATACCCCGACAACCAACGGCCAGGGTTGTCGGGAAGAGGCTCTTGTCCCTATCGACATGGGGACAAGAGTGCTTTGGGGTGGGGGGGCAGTGCCCCCCTCCCCCACAGCACACACTCCCCCATGTTGAGGGCATGTGGTCTGGTATGGCTCAGGAGGGAGGGGGGCGCTCGCTCGTCCCCACCCCCATTCCTGTCTGACCAGACTGCGTGCCTGGGATAAGGGCTTGGTTTGGATCTTGGGGGGGACCCCACGCTATTTTTTTTTGCGCGGGTTTAACCCCTTATGTTCCAGACCAAGCCTAAGAGCCTGGTATGCACCTGGAGGGAACCCACCTTATTTTTTTTTGGAGGGTCTGGAGTTCCCCTTCATGAACAGCGATCTGTCATTTACACATGTCAGTCCCACCCCCCCCCTACAGTTAGAACACACCCAGGGAACATATTTAACCCCTCCCTCGCACCTAGTGTTAACCCCTTCCCTGCCAGTGGCATTTTTAGAGTAAGCAATGCATTTTTACAGCACTGATCGCTAGAAAAATGCCAATGGTTCCAAAAAAGTGTTCGATGTGTCCGCCATAATGTCGCAGTACCGATAAAAATCGCTGATCGCCCCAATAACTAGTTAAAACAAAACAAAAAAAATATTTTGTAGACGCTATAACTTTTGCCAAAACCAAACACTAAACGCTATTTGCGATTTTTTGGAACCAAAAAGATGTAGAATACGTATCGGCCTAAACTGAGGGTTTTTTTATTTTTTAGAATATATATTTTTGGGGATATTTATTAGAGCAAAAAGTAAAAATAATTTTGACATATGTGGGCGGGACTTACGCAAGTCCCGCCCACATATATAAACATCGTTCAAACAACACATGTGAGGTATTGACGCATGCGTTAGAGCGAGAGCAATACTTTTACCACTAGACCTTCTTTGTAACTATAAACTGGTAACCTGGAAAAAAAAGAAAAAGGTCGCCTATGGGGATATTCACGGAATTCATTTTGGCCCCATTGCAGGAGTGTTTCCAATAGTAAAGCGTGACATGTAAGGTATCTATTTACTCAGTGTAACATCATCTTTCACATTATCCCCAAAAATTGGGCTCACTTTTGTGTTTTGTTAATTTTTAACCACTTGAGCCCGGACCATATTTCTGGTCAATGACCGGGCAACTTTTTGTGATTCGGCACGGCGTCGCTTTAACTGACAATTGCGCAGTCGTGCGACGTGGCTCCCAAATAAAATTGGCAACCTTTTTTTTCCCACAAATAGATTATTAAATGTGCGTGTTTACTTCTGTCTTTAACACCTCCCCTTCAGGCTGGAAAGCATCAGATCAGCGGAAACAAAAAAAAAAAAGCTCTCATTCCATTGCAGCTTGGTTCCTACATGTGTGATGAACTGAGCATGCTCAAACGCTTAGAAAAAAAATATCCTTTCTTTTTAAAAGGTGAAAAACACTCCTTGGATGCTCATAGAGCGTGGTTTGGGTTAATTGCAGGTGTGCCCAATTACAAGCTCACCCAAACTAGAGACTGCAATTTGTTCATGTGATTTCAATTGCTTCATTACTAGCACTGTTATAAAAAGCTTGGATCGATCAGTCCTCAGCTGCCCTCAGAAGGGGCAGGCTGGCATAAATGCTGTTGCGAAACACTGTTGCTAAACACAAATGTGGTTTGTTGCATGGGTTTTGTTTTATTTTGCCAATGGTTTTGGTTTATTTTTAAATGATGTTCACTTTGATGTATTTGTCTATGTGGACTTATTTTATGAAAAATGTGTGAAGCTATGGTTATTTAGAATTTTGAAATGTATTTTTGTTTGTGTTTGTTTGTTTGTCTTTTTTTGCTTTCCTTGTTTTGTTGACCAATAAAAATTACTTTAAAATTGTTAAGTTTGTCTTTTGTTACTTTTTCATGCTACATATGTTGACAGCTGCAGCTGAAATCGGTTTGGGCCTAACAAATTATGTGTGATTTTTGTCTAAGCTTCTTTCCTGGTGTGTAATCATGAAATGTTTGCCATGTTTATTCTCCATGACTTTAAAGACAAAACTGGTAATTATTTTCTTTTTTTCTGCAGTGGTCCTCAGCCCTCAAGTACCCCCGAGGGGACATGTTTTGTGGATTTCTCTTATCAAGAATTGCTGTCCAGACTGTATTTTAAAGCACATGTGCAAGATGAAGGAAAACCTGCAAACATGGCCTGTGTGGGGGGGGGGTTTGCTATTGGTGGACAGGCTTGACGTGCTGATTTACAGCACTGTGCTTAAATCTAGCGCAAGGCAATCCTATTCAAATTGTGGGTGTTTGAGGGAAGCCAAGTGAGTGTTAGAACCCCTGCTTTGTGTTTTTTTATTTTTGTGTTGAGCTTTGTGTCCCTTTTCTTAAAATTGGCTTCACTTCCTGTCACACAGCTGAACAGGAAGTGAGGTTAAAACCCTACCAGTGTCATTTCTTGGGGACACAGGTCAATCTAACTAGTGTCCCCATTAAGCAAATTGCACTCCAGCACTGCTGTGTACACCCCAAATCAGGGATCCTCAAACTACGGCCCTCCAGTTGTTCAGGAACTACAATTCCCATCATGCCTAGTCATGTCTGTGAATGTCAGTGCATTACAAGGCCTCATGGGATGTGTAGTTCTACAACAGCTGGAGGGCCGTAGTTTGAGGATCCCTGCCCCAAATGATTATTTAGTTTGGGGTTTAGTAACGGCAAAGCCACTCTGCAGTACAAGCATAGTTGCTGAAAATCAGAGAGGAAGCACTGATGGTTTTAACATCCAATCCTGTAGAAGCAAAGTTGTTTTGTTTTCTTTCTTCCTTGCTTTGCACTTGTAGTGCAAAGTGGATTTGCCTTTAGTAAATGGACCCCAAAGTCCAAGATCCCTAATAATTTGGGGTGTACACAGCAAAATGCTAGAGTGCAATTTACATAATGGGAAACTATTTAGATTGATCTCTGTGTCCCCAAGAAAAGATATTAGTAAGGTTTTACCCTCACTTCCTGTTTGGCTATGTGACAGGAAGTGAATGAATTAGAAAGGGTGAAGACACCTCACAAATGTTGTCACTATCAGGGGTGCAGACATCCCCAAAAAAATTAGCAGATAATACTTATTTGCAAATTAATAATTTTTTAGTTAACATTGGGTGGGGTGCTCTAACACACACATTCCTACATATTAGCAACGCTCTATCCTGGCCTATTGGCATGGTTATATTTTCTTAGGGCTCTCAATAAAACTCTATGAAATTTGTGCTTAAACTAGAACCAGGGGCGGACTGACAACTCATGGGGCCCCTGGGCAATAGAAGATTATGGGGCCCCTCTGGCTTACAGATGACCACCACGCCAGGAGGTAGTGCAGAGGCGGGCAGCTAAAATCTTGGGATATTCACATTAAAAGCATGTCATTTTCGGACATATCAGGGACAGATCTAAAAAAAACACAGATTTTTACATACTGTCCCTGGTTTTACTGAGCCTGGCAACCCGGATGGGGCCCCCTAGTGGCATGGGGCCCTCGGGCAGTGCCCGAGTGACTCAATGGTCAGTCCGCCCCTGACAAGAACTATAATCAACAAGTTTTATTTTCTTTAATTTTGGATAGAGTGAGGGAGGGTTATAGGCCCTGTCAGTTTATTTTGTATTATCTGTGTCCAATTGGGGAGATTTGCCTTCACTTCCTGCCCCATACCCAAACAGGAAGTGAGAGAAAAACTATGCAAATTAACCACTTCCCTCCCAGCCTATGGCCGATTTACGTCCGGGAAGTGGTTACACAATCCTGACAGGACGTCCTGCAGGATTTCATGCCGCGCGCGCCTGTGGGGGCACGCAGCGCGGCGATCGGTGATGCGGGGTGTCAGTCTGACACCCTGCATCTCCGATCTCGGTAAAGAGTCTCTCACGGAGACGGAGACTCTTTACCACGTGATCAGCCGTGTCCAATCACGGCTGATCACGATGTAAACAGGAAGAGCCATCGATGGCTCTTCCTCACTCGCGTCTGACAGACGCGAGTATAGGAGAGCCGATCGGCGGCTCTCCTGACAGGGGGCGTTCGCGCTGATTGTTTATCAGCGCAGCCCCCCCTCGGATCACCACACTGGACCACCAGGGATGCCCACCCTGGACCACCAGGGTGTGCAAAAAAAAAAAATAGAGAAAAAAAAAAAAAAAAGCATTAAAAAAAAAGAAAAAAGATGCCAATCAGTGCCCACAAATGGGCACTGACTGGCAACCTGGGAAAATCAGTGCCACCCCACAGTGTCCATCAGTGCCACCCCACAGTGTCCATCAGTGCCACCCCACAGTGCCCATCCATGCACAGTGCCCACCTATCAGTGCCCATCTGTGCCGCCCATGAGTGCCCATCAGTGCCGCCTATGAGTGCCCATCAGTGCCGCATAGCAGCGCCGCCAATCAATGCCACCTCATCTGTGCCCGTCAGTACTACCTCATCGATGTCCATCAGTGCCATCTCATCGGTGCCCATCAGTGCCGCCATATCAGTGCCCGTAATTGAAAGAGAAAAACTTATTTACAAAAAAATTAACCTAAAAAAATAAAAACGTTTTTTTGTTTCAAAATTTGCAGTCTTTTTTTAGTTGTTGCGCCAAAAAAAAAATCGCAGAGGTGATCAAATAACAACAAAAGAAAGCTCTATTTGTGGGGGAAAAAGGACGCCAATTTTGTTGGGGTACAGTGTTGTATGACCGCGCAATTGCCATTCAAAGTGCGACAGTGTTGAAAGCTGAAAATTGGCTTGGGCGGGAAGGTGCGTAAGTGCCTGGTATGGACGTGGTTAAGGGAATCCAGTGCCCCCCCAGAACTAGTGTGTGGGTCCCCTGAAAATCCCTGGGCGGGTCATACAAAAACAGGGTGTGGCTTTGACAGGAAGGGGTGGGTCATTTTTCTATTAGGAGGTGCAGATATGTAGTCAGGCCTAGGGCAGAACAAAACCTAAATATACTACTGCATATTAGGGCTTATTTAGACCGGATCCGATTTACAGCGTGTTTTTATATTGTGGGAGGAAACCCACGCAGGCACAGGGAGAACATGCAAACTCTATGCAGATGCTGTCACGGGCGGGATTCGAAACAACGACTCTTTTGCTGCTAGGTCAAAGTGCTATACACTACACCACTGTGCTGAACGAACATGATTGCAGCTGAAAGCATGAGAACCTTTTTTTTTTTTTTCAATACCATGCTTTCCAGCCTTATTGACCCCGCCTCTCTCCATAAAGAGGACCTGTCACACACTAGTCCTATTACAAGGGATGTTTACATTCCTTGTAATAGGAAGAAAAGTGATCCAAAATCAAAAAAAGTGTCAAAAAAGTGCAAGAATAAAAATATGAGGTAAAAAAAAAAAAAAAATAACGCCCCTGTCCCTAGAAGCTCGCACTCAGAAGCAAATATGCATGTAAGTCCCGCCCACATATGTAAACACCATTCAAACCACACATGTGAGGTATTGACGCGTGCGTTAGAGCGAGAGCAATAATTCTAGCCCTAGACCTCCTCTGTAACTCTGAACTGGTCACCTGTAAAAAAAAAAACAAGCATCGCCTATGGATATTTTTATGTCCCGAAGTTTGGCGCCATTCCATTAGTGTGTACAATATTAAAGCGTGACAAGTTAGGTATCTATTTACTCGGTGTAACATCATCTTTAACATTATCCATAAAAATTGGGCTAACTTTACTGTTTTTTAATTTTTTTAATTCATGAAACAATTTTTTTCCAAAAAAAAGGCGTTTGAAAAATTATTGCGCAAATACCGTGCAAGATAAAACGTTTCAATGACCGTCGTTTTATTCCCTAGGGTGTCTGCTAAAAAAACATATATAATGTTTGGGGGTTCTGCGTAATTTTCTAGCAAAAAAATTATGATTTGTACATGTAGGAGAGAAGTGCCAGAATAGGCCTGGTATGGATGGGTGTATAACTGCCCGGTATGGAAGAGGTTAAAAAAAAAAAAAAAAAAAAGGGGGTCCCTCCAAATTAAATTACCAGGCCCTTCAGGTCTGGAATGGATATTAAGGGGAACCCCGCCTTAAAACCCCCCCAAAAAATGTCGTGGGGTCCCCCCAAATATCCATACCAGACCCTTCAGGTCTGGTGTGGATTTTAAGGGGAACTCCACCCCAAATTGAAAAAAAAAAATGGCGTGGAGTCCCCCTAAAAATCCACACCAGACCCTTATCCGAGCACGTTGACCTGGCCGGCCGCAGAAAAGAGGGGGGGACAGAGTGCGGCCCCCCCCTCTCCTGAACCGCACCAGGCCACATGCCCTCAACATGGGGAGGATGTCCCCATGTTGATGGGGACAAGGGCCTCATCCCCACAACCCTTGCCCGGTGGTTGTGGGGGTCTGCGGGCGGGGGGCTTATCAGAATCTGGAAGACCCCTTTAACAAAGGGGACCCCCAGATCCTGACCCCCCCCCTATGTGAAATGGTAATGGGGTACATTGTACCTCTACCATTTCACCCCATAAAAAATGTCAAAGTGTTAAAAATGACAGTAGCCGGTTTTTGACAAATCTTTTAATAAAATCTTCTTTTCTTCTTTCCTTCGGGTTTCTTCCGCTGCTTCTTTCTTGGGTCTTCTCGTCCACATCTTGCCCGACGTGTTCTTCTATCTTCTCCGTCCGTCCTTCAGCCTTCTGGTCCCGCATCTTGCCCGTTGTCTTGTCCTGTCTTCTTCTCCGTCCGTCCGCCAGCCTCCTCGTCCGCATCTTGTGTCTTCTCCGTGCTTCTTCTCGGTCCGCCAGCCTTCTCGTCCCTGGACCCAGCGTTTGAATTTGATTTGGCCGCCGTGTTCCCGCTCCTGGGACCCGCCCCCCTCTGACGCCACAAGTAAACTCATATGAAAGTCCGCGTGTGGCATATGTACGTCAGAGGGGGGCGGGGTCACATGAGTGTGACACGGCGGGAACTTCTTCTCCGGGCGGCGCGATTGAAATTGAATTCCCCCGCTGTGTGACGCTCTGTGACCCCGCCCCCCTCTGACGCACATGACCTTCTAAGGAGTTTACTTGTGGCGTCAGAGGGGGGCGGGTCCCAGGAGCGGGAACACGGCGGCCAAATCAAATTCAAACGCTGGGTCCGGGGACGAGAAGGCTGGCGGACCGAGAAGAAGCACGAAGAAGACACAAGATGCGGACGAGGAGGCTGGCGGACGGACGAAGAAGACAGGACAAGACAACGGGCAAGATGCGGGACCAGAAGGCTGAAGGACGGACGGAGAAGATAGAAGAAGACGTCGGGCAAGATGTGGACGAGAAGACCCAAGAAAGAAGCAGCGGAAGAAACCCGAAGGAAAGAAGAAAAGAAGATTTTATTAAAAGATTTGTCAAAAACCGGCTACTGTCATTTTTAACACTTTGACATTTTTTATGGGGTGAAATGGTAGAGGTACAATGTACCCCATTACCATTTCACATAGGGGGGGGGCCAGGATCTGGGGGTCCCCTTTGTTAAAGGGGTCTTCCAGATTCTGATAAGCCCCCCGCCCGCAGACCCCCACAACCACCGGGCAAGGGTTGTGGGGATGAGGCCCTTGTCCCCATCAACATGGGGACATCCTCCCCATGTTGAGGGCATGTGGCCTGGTGCGGTTCAGGAGAGGGGGGGGCCGCACTCTGTCCCCCCCTCTTTTCTGCGGCCGGCCAGGTCAACGTGCTCGGATAAGGGTCTGGTGTGGATTTTTAGGGGGACTCCACGCCATTTTTTTTTTCAATTTGGGGTGGAGTTCCCCTTAAAATCCACACCAGACCTGAAGGGCCTGGAATGGATATTTGCCGGGAACCGCACGTCTTTTTTTTTTTTGGTTTTTACGGCGGGGTTCCCCTTAATATCCATTCCAGACCTGAAGGGCCTGGTAATTTAATTTGGGGGAACCCCTACACATTTTTTTGTTTGTTTTATGATTGAATCCCTTTAGAATTGTCAGAGCCGACAATTCATTATAGCCGCGTGTGAATTTTTAAATGACTTTTTTCCTTCTGAATGTCACTTTGTGCAGGGGGAGTTCTAAGTGCGGGAAAAATGCGCTATTTCACATGCTGACATTACACCCCCCCTAGGTACGAAATTTAAAGGAATATTTCACTTTTATTTTTTCTCTTTAAGAAATATTAATTTCACTGCTCCCGAAAAAACGGCCGTTTTAAAAAATAAAAAAAGCATTGATACATGTTCCCTGGGACAGGACTGAGGTCCCCAAACACTTTTTAGGACAAAACTTGCAGATTAGCCTTTAAAATGAACACTTTTGATTTCTCCCATAGACTTCTATAGGGAGTTCGGCGCGGCTTTACATATTAGTTTCAATGCGCCGGCTGCTACGCTGGTTCATGCGCCCAATTAAGCCTCCACCCGGAGTACTAATTAACGCATGAACCAGAGCAGCGCACAGAGCATAGTAAATCAGGCCCTATGTATATGTTATTTACTTTCTTGTTCTTTCTTTGTACAATCTCGGTATCGTCATTGTGTTGATTTTTTCAATACTTTGTATCTTATAATACTGTGATGTCTTACTTGTTTTTTTCCCTATAACTCAATAAAAATACAATTTTGGAAAAAAAAGAAGAATAAATTACATGTGTGCGCCCATGTGTATGGCTGTAAATGTATTTCGATGGCCAGAATAACATAATGCAGTGAAACCTCAGATTACGAGCACAATCCGTTCCAGGAGAAGGCTCGTAATACAAAAGTACTTGCATATCAAAGCGAGTTTCCCCATTGAAGTCAATGGAAACGAAAATAATTTATTCCGCATTGACTTCAATGGCATGCAATATCGCATGCGGCCAGAGGCACCAGAGAGCCTCAGAAATGTCCGAAAATGTCCGAGGACACCTCGACAAACCTCGGAAAGTCTCCATTCCCGAGATTTGCCGAGGTCAGCTGTGTTGTCCTCGGGCCTTCCTGTGCATTTCCGAACGGTGCCGATCGGCTGCAATCAGCGACGTTTGGCTCTGCTCGGCTCGGGTGCCCCCCACCTCGGCCTAAATATGGTACTGCATCATGCTCGTTTTCAAGACAACACTCGCAAACCGAGTTACGATTTTTTAAAATACAGTGCCCGTATTGCGAAAGACTCGTAAACCGCATTACTAGGTTCCACTGTATTCTGCGCAGTAGAATGAATTTAACGCTGAACGGTCACAAAAGTGCGCACAAATGCAAATACATCTGTAACATTGGGGTAGATTCAGAGAGCAATTACGCCGGCGTATCCATAGATACGCCGCGTAATTGCTAAGTAGCGCCGGCGTATCTACTTTCTGTATTCAGAAAGCTAGATACGCCGGCTTTAGCCTAAGATACGACTGGCATAAGTCTCTTACGCCGTCGTATCTTAGGGTGCATTCTGACGCTGGCCGCTAGGTGGTGCTCCCGTAGATGTCAGCGTAGAGTATGCAAATTACATACTTACGCCGATTCACGAACGTACGTGCGCCCGGCGGTAGTTTTTTACGTCGTTTGCGTACGTCGTTTTTGTCGTAAGGCTGCTCCTGCTATTAGGAGGCGCAGCCAATGTTAAGTATGGACGTCGTTCCCGCGTCGCGATTTGAAATTTTTACGTCGTTTGCGTAAGTCGTCCGTGAATGGCGCTGGACGCCATTTACGTTCACGTCGATACCAATGACGTCCTTGCGACGTTAGTTACCGCAATGCACGTCGGGAAATTTTAGGGACGGCGTATGCGCAGTACGTTCGGCGCGGGAACGCGCCTAATTTAAATGATCCACGCCCCCTACCGGATCATTTGAATTACGCGCGCTTACGCCGGACCCTTTTACACTACGCCGCCGCAACTTTACAGGCAAGTGCTTTGTGAATCAAGCACTTGCCAGTAAAACTTGCGGCCGCGTAACGTAAATGTCAAAAGTTACGCCGCCGCAGTTTTGCGCGCCCCCACCTGAATCCACCCCATTAGAAATATTTTATCTGCCTTGTTCTGGAAAAAATGCAGCATATTTGGAGCATAAATTCATATGCCGGTGTGCATGAGGCCTGATGTACACACGATCGGACATTCCGACAACAAAACCGTGGATTTTTTTCTGACGGAATGTTGGCTCAAACTTGTGTTGCATACACACGGTCACACAAATGTTGTCGGAAATTGCGAACGTCAAGAACGCCCTGACGTACAACACCACAACAAGCCGAGAAAAATGAAGTTCAATGATTTCGAGCATGCATGGTATTGTGTGCGTCGGAATTGCATACACACGATCGGAATTTCCGACAAGAGCTTTTGTTGTCGGAAAAATTGAGAACCAGCTCTCAAACATTTGTTGTTGGAAATTCCGACAACAAATGTGCGATGAAGCATACACACGGTTGGAATATCTGACCAAAAGCTCACATTTGTGGTCGGAAATTCCGATCGTGTGTACGTGGCATTAGGCTTCGTTCATCTGGCCTTAAAAAAAAAAAAAAAATGCCTATACAAGCGTTTTTTATTCACATATCTGAATGCAGTTGCATTGTTTTCAGTGGTGAGACATTCAGATTCACCAAAAATATGCGTCTAAGGACATATACACATCAAGGGCGTGTGGTGAGGTCAGTGGCTGGTCACAGTGGATTTGCCTTTAGTATATAACCCCTATGGCTTTTTTTTCTGCCATCTTCTGGCAGCATATTTGGAGCATAAATTCATACATCCGTGTGCATGTTGCCTTACAGTTTTGTACTAACAAGCCTAACCTTGGTAATTTTTTATGATGAAAAACATTTTGAAACGTTTGTTTACTTTTGAATTGACGTCATAGTTTTTTATATAATTTTACCATCTTAAAACTTTTTACAAAGACTAGGTTATGTCAACAATCCTTTAACCTTGCTGAACCAACAATACTTTACATTTCCCCAGAACGTGAGACAATAAAACATGCATGTTATGTACTGTACTTTATGTTATGTACTGCATGTTATGTACTGTATGTTATGTACTGTATGTTATGTGATGTACTGTATGTTATGTACTGAATGTTATGTGTACTGTACTGTATGTTATGTACTGTACGTTGTTATGTACTGTATGTTATGTACTGTACTGTATGTTATGTGTACTGTACTGTATGTTATGTACTGTATGTTATGTACGTATGTTATGTACTGTGTTATGTACTGTACTGTACGTTATGTACTGTACTGTATGTTATGTACTGTATGTTATGTGTACTGTACGTTATGTACTGTACTGTCTGTTATGTACTGTACATTATGTACTGTATGTTATGTACTGTACTGTACATTATGTACTGTATGTTATGTACTATACTGAATGTTATGTACTGTATGTTATGTACTGTACTGAATGTTATGTGTACTGTATGTTATGTACTGTACGTTGTTATGTACTGTATGTTATGTACTGTATGTTATGTGTACTGTACTGTATGTTATGTGTACTGTACTGTATGTTATGTACGTATGTTATGTACTGTATGTTTTGTACTGTATGTTATGTATGTTATGTACTGTATGTTATGTACTGTACTGTATGTTATGTGTAGTGTACTGTACTGTATGTTATGTACGTATGTTTTGTACTGTATGTTATGTACGTATGTTATGTATGTACCGTATGTTATGTTATGTACTGTATGTTATGTACTGTATGTTATGTACTGTACTGTATGTTATGTACTGTATGTTATGTGTACTGTACTGTATGTTATGTACGTATGTTATGTACTGTATGTTATGTACTGTATGTTATGTACTGTATGTTATGTATTGTACTGTATGTTTTGTACTGTATGTTTTGTACTGTATTTTATGTACGTATGTTATGTACTGTACTGTATGTTATGTACTGTACTGTATGTACTTATGTACGTTTGTTATGTACTGTATGTTATGTGTACTGTACTGTATGTTATGTGTACTGTACTGTATGTTATGTGTACTGTACGTTATGTACTGTACTGTATGTTATGTGTACTGTACGTTATGTACTCTACGTTATGTACTGTATGTTGTGTACTGTACGTTTTATGTAATGTACTGTACTAAAGCTGGCAATGGTTCAGAGAAAATGGTCTTATCAGGGTCTTATCAGCCCATATGTAGAATATTGCACAACTATCCTTCGTTTCTGGTAACTGTACACATAAAGGATGTTGTGCAAGTTAGTTTCAGTTTCTGAGCGGTTAATTCTGTGGGTTTATTTTTTTTGTTGAAACGGATATAGGTGGAGTTTTCCTGCATGCTGAATGCATTGGTGATAATAAAGTTATTTGCTGCATAAGGATTAACAGACCAGGAGTGAATGAGAACAGCATCAACAACAGCATCCAGCAAGGTAAGACAGTTCCACTTTTTGTATTACCGGTAATCCACAAAGGAATGTAAAGTGGAGGAATTTAAAGTGAATGGCACATGTTAATAAAGAGCAACCTGCTATAGACTTCTGGATACGTATCCAGTGCTGATAGATCAGCAGTAGACAATAAAGTACTTTTTTTATATATATATAAAATCTTTGGCTCCATAGCATTACAAGTATGCACCAGCTCTGAGCACTGTTCATGCCTGGATGGTGAAAATCATTTTAATGACTGTTCTTACACCAAATTGATAACAACACTTGTTAAAGTTCAAAACCTACATCACCTAACTCACTCTTTTTTTTTTTATTATTATTATTTTTATTGGGTTTCAAGTTTAGATACAAAACAGAGCATATTAAGCATACCCAGGCTTAGTCTACATACATCACAACAAAAAAACGAAAACAAACATTTATATAAAAATATAAAACTCTAAGGTCGCGTACACACGGTCGTTCCAAACTGATGAGAATGGTCCGACGGGCCATTTCCATCGGTTCACCGCTGAAGTGGCCTGATGGTCTGATGTGTGTACACACCATCGTTCCGAAAACCGATTGGGTCAGAACGCGGTGACGTCAAACACACGACGTGCTGAATAAAACGAAGTTCAATGCTTCCAAGCATGCGTCGACTTGATTCTGAGCATGCGCGGGTTTTGAACCGATGCTTTCTGTACTAACCATCGGTTTGGACCGATCGGGCAGCGGGCCATGGGTTCGATTTTAAAGCATGTTTTAAAATTTTGGACCGAAGGACAACAGACCGATGGGCTATACACACGGTCGGTTTGGACCGATGAAACTGAACCTCGGTCCATTCTCATCGGTTTTGTCCGACCGTGTGTACGTGGCCTAAGGCCTCATACACACGATAGGATAGCCAGAGGACAACGGTCTGAAGGACCGTTGTCTTGGGTTAACCGATGAAGCTGACTGATAGTCCGTCATGCCTACACACCATAGGTTAAATAACCGATCGTGTCAGAACGCGGTGACGTAAAACACAACAACGTTCTGAAAAAAACGAAGTTCAATGCTTCCAAGCATGCGTCGACTTGATTCTGAGCATGCGCCGGTTTTTAACCGATGCTTTTGCATACCAACGATTGGTTTTGACCTATCGGTTAGGCGTCCATCGGTTACATTTTAAAGCAAGTTCCTATTTTTTTAACCGAAGGTTAAATAACCCTTGGGGCCCACACAAGATCGGTTTTGACCGATGAAAACGGTCCTTCAGACCGTTGTCCTCTGGCTATCATCGGCCTAAGGCCTCGTACACACGATAGGTTAACCAGAGGACAACGGTCTGAAGGACCGTTGTCTTAGAGTAACCGATGAAGCTGACTGATGGTCCATCACGCGTACACAACATAGGTTAAATAACCGATCGTGTCAGAACGTGGTGACGTAAAACACAATGACGTGCTGAAAAAAACGAAGTTCAATGCTTCCAATCATGCGTTGACTTGATTCTGAGCATGCGTGGGTTTTTTAACCAATGGTCGTGCCTACGATCGTTTTTGACCTATCGGTTAGGCATCCATCGGTTAAATTTTAAAGCAAGTTGGCTTTTTTTTAACCTAAGGTTAAACAACCTATGGGGCCCACACACGATCGGTTTTGACCGATGAAAACGGTCCATCAGACTGTTGTCCTCTGGCTAACCTATCGTGTGTACGAGGCCTAACAGTAGTATCGTTATTGGCACTATAACAAAACTCCATGATCCAATGACAACTGAGATTGTCAGCGTATTGTAGGTATCAGCTGCTCAGGTGTAGTGGTAAGCCACACTTAACAAGAAGGAAGTCACAATTCTTAAATGTGTGGATTGGACGTGGGTTCAATTACATACAGTATACGTGTCCAACTGGCCTTTTGTAAGGCAATCTAATAATCGGGAGATTCAGGGTCAGTATTGGTAGATAGGTCCTCTACCCAAATGTCCCAGACCTTGTGGAACTTTTTGGTGCAACCTCTCACTAGGTAGGTGGCCTTGTACAGTAGTAAGTTGACATTTATTTATTTTTCCGCGAGGTTCGGGTTAGAGCTGACAGGGATTTCAATTGGAGAAGGATAATTTTCCTTGCATAGAACAATAGCAATCCTATTAGCGTCCTAGATGCCCGAAGAAGAGCCAGAGTGTCCACCAAACCCAGCAAACAGACCTCCACCATACGGGGCACATGAATAGTGGTCACAGAGTGTCTGTCCCCGACCACCGCCTCCCAGAAAGTTTGAATATGTGGGCATTGCCAGAATATGTGGATAAAGTCTGCTGCACATCGCCAACACTGCAGAAACGGAAGGATATATTCTGTGTAAATGCGCAGGCGTGAGATAGATCCTATGGGGCAGATTCACGTAGATCTGCGGCGGCGTAACGTATCACATTTACGTTACGCCACCGCAAGTTTTACGGGCAAGTGCTTGATTCACAAAGCACTTGCCTGTAAAGTTGCGGCGGCGTAACGTAAATCCTCCGGCGCAAGCCCGCCTAATTCAAATGATCCGAGTAGGGGGCGTGGATCATTTAAATTAGGCACGTTCCCGCGCCGAACGTACTGCGCATGCGCCATCCCTTAAAATTTCCCAACGTGCATTGCGGTAAATGACGTCGCAAGGACGTCATTTGTTTCGACGTGAACATAAATGGCGTCCAGCGCCATTCACGGACGACTTACGCAAACTACGTAACATTTTCAAATTGCGACGATGGCCATACTTAACATTGGATACGCCACCTAGGGGGCATGTTTATCTTTACGCCGCGTATCTCTTACGGAAACGGCGTAAATTTACTGCGACGGGCAAGCGTACGTTCGTGAATCAGCGTAATGACTCATTTGCATATTCTTTGCCGACCGCAATGGAAGCGCCACCTAGCGGCCAGTATAAATATTGCACCCTAAGATACGACGGCGCAGGCCGTCGTATCTTAGGCATGTTTAAGCGTATCTCAGTTTGAGAATACACTTAAACATACGACGGGCTTAGATTCGGAGTTACATCGGTGTATCTGCTGATACGCCGGCATGACTCTTTGAGAATCTGGCCCTATGTAGGAGTTTGTACTAAATCAACCTGTCCCTTGCAGAAACCAGCTGTAAAAATACACATTCCCATGTTTCTTCCCACCCTTTATCATCTAGATCAGGAACATCCAGCGCCCATTTAGATTTAAGGGGTTATAACAGTTCGTTCTTTATTTTCTAAATAAGTTCCTTTAAGCTAGAGCATTGTTGGTTCACTTACCTTTTCCTTCGATTTCCCTTCTTTTTTTTTTTTTGTCTGAATTTCTCACTTCCTGTTTCTCCTCAGTAAGCTTGCCTCCATCATCCGAGCCGTTCTGGCTGGGGGTTAGTCAGCCAGAACAGCTTACTGAGGAGAAACAGGAAGTGAGAAATTCAGACAAAGAAAACAAAGAAAAAAAAAATTAGAAGGGAAATTGAAGGAAAAGGTTAGTGAACCAACAATCCACTAGCTTAAAGGAACCTATTTAGAAAATAAAAAAACACGCCTTTACAACCCCTTTAAGAGCTTCTAACCCTGAGTGGAAAGAGGGAGACATTTGGGGGTTATTTACGAAAAGGCACTGAAAGTGCACATGGAAGTGCAGTCGCTGTAAATCTGAGGGGTAGATCTGAAATGAGGGGAAGCTCTGCTGATTTTATCATCCAATCATGTGCAAGCTAAAATGTTGTGTTTTGTTGATACGTGTATTCCTTATTATTTATTAAATCATTTTATATCTGGATGTTAAATAAATTAATTGTAGTTTAACCCAGCAGTCTCTCCCTGATAAATTCTTGGAATTTCTTATTTCACTCCCTATAAAATTTTAGAGGGATTCACTAGGGATTCAGGGGTGCCCAACCTTTTGAAGGCCGAGGGCCACTTAATGTGACTTGGTAACCTGTCGCGGGCCACAATGAGCGGAGTGGGCAGATGACTGGTATGTGTTCAGTCTGCATATGCCAAGCAGACACAGCCCAATTTACATCTTCCGATCCATAAAGGTGAATGGAGGGTCCAATTGGGTTGGACCGATTGCTTGAAAGGGGCCTAAGGCTGCTTTTATACTGATGGTCTGTGGTCTATTGCGGCACAGTGTACCTGTGGTTTTCCCGCTGGTTGGCTGCAATTTGCCATAGGTGTCTATTATATCTTGCAGGTGTGGTGCACTTTCTGAAAAGCCGCTTGCTTCCTCCCTCTACCGCCGGCTTTATTTACAACACTGATGCTCTCAAATGGCAGGTAGGCAACCTGCAATCTGGGCTTGCCAACCGGCCATCCCAAAGCAGGAGGTTGCGGGCCAAATCAGAGGGCTCCGCGGGCCACATGTGGCCCCCGGGCCACTTGTTGGGCACCCCTGGCCTAGGTAATGGGACTTCCATTGGGCAAGTGTGACATCTGCTGACCGCATATGTTTCTCACACCCTAACTACTGTGGATGAGACTTATATATCTTCATGATACTAAAATGCTGTTTTTTATTTTCCTTGCATGTCCCCCTCGGATCTACAGCAACTGCGCTTCCAAGTGCAATTTCTGTGCACTTTCAAGTGCACTTTGCACTTGTAGGCCCGGATTCACGTACGAGTTACGCCGGCGTATCTCCCGATACGCCATCGTTACTCTGAGTCCGAGCCGTCGTATCTATGCGCCTGATTCTTAGAATCAGTTACGCATTGATTTGTATTAGATCCGACCGGCGTAAGTCTCTTACGTCGTGGTATCTTAACTGCATATTTACGCTGGCCGCTAAGGGCGTGTACGCTGATTTACGCCTAGAAATATGTAAATCAGCTAGATACGCCAGTTCACGAATGTACGCCCGGCTGACGCAGTACAGATACGCCATTTATGTTAGACTTTTCCCGGCGTAAAGTTACCCCTGCTATATTAGGCGTAGACGCGGCGTCCTAATGTTAAGTATTGACGTCGTTCCCGCGTCTAATTTTGAAAATTTTACGTTGTTTGTGTAAGTCGTTCGCGAATAGGGCTGGGCGTCATTTACGTTCACGTCGAAAGCATTGGCTTCTTGCGGGTTAATTTGGCGCATGCGCAGTGGGATACTTTCACGGATGGTGCATGCGCCGTTTGTAAAAAGCGTCATTTACGTGGGGTCACATTAAATTTACATAACACACGCCCACATCTACCACATTTGAATTAGGCGGGCTTACGCCGGCCTATTTACGCTACGCCGCCGCGACTTTGGTTTGAGAATACGGCACTTGCCTGTCAAAGTTGCGGAGGCGTAACGTAAATAGGATACGTTACGCCCGCACAAAGATACGCGATTCTACGTGAATCCGGGCCGTAGTCTGCACTTGTAGTGCAAAGTGGATTTGCCTTTTGTAAATAACACCCACTGTCTTATAAATAGTTGAAAGAGATTTTGGGCCAGATCCACAAAGCAGATGCGCCGACTTAACTCGAGATACGCGTCGTAATTGAAATTTGCGTCGCGCGTATCTTTGCGCCTGATCCTCAAAACGATATACGCCTGAAATTCCGGTATTTCTGTCCTACCTAAAAAAATTACACCGGCGCTTCTTCGCGCGCAAATTACGCTAGACACGCCGCTGTTTTGATAGGCAAAGATGCAAATGAGGGAGATAGGGCGATCCACAAAATTAAGTGTGTGCGCCGTAGATTACGCCCTGTGCGCTTCTGTTAGTTTCCCGGCGGGAAGTTACACTTTATAAAAGGTGCCCTAATTTTACACCAGCCGTGTAAAGGTCAGCTAAAGCAACACCATTAAGGAAGATCTGTCTGCCGACATGCCAGGGCCATCCATGATCATAACTGTACTAGTGACTTTAGACGCGCTAAGAAGGAGGAGGGAACGGAAGAGGAGGAGGAGGGCACAGGAGAGGGTATACCGCAGACGCCTAGATGTGTTTGGCATGGGGGAAGCAGAGGTAACACAACGCTCACATGCACTGCAGCCACTGATCAAGGTAATGGCAACACTGCATTTCCTTGCCACTGGCTCTTTTCAGCGCACAAGTGGAGGTGTGACTGGGATGGCACAATCATCCATGAGCAGATGTGTGCACCAGGTTGTCCCTGCAATCCTGAGACGCATGGCCAATCAATTCATCAAACCCTCCCAGGAGGTCCAGCGAATGGACACAATGACAGATTTTTTCCAAATTGCTGGATTCCCACGCACCATCGGAGCAATTGATTGCACACATGTGGCACTACAGCCCCCCCATGAGACAGAGCACATGTACCGAAATAGGAAGCACTGGCATTCAATCAATGTACAGGTGATAGTGGATGCCAAATGCCTCATATGGCACGTCTGTGCCAAATTCCCAGGATCCAGCCATGACAGCTACATATACCGTCAGAGCAACATCTCCAGAGAATTGGAACAGAACGTGTATAGGGACAGCTGGCTGGTTGGTGAGTGACATGGGTGTCAGGTATGACTGCCCCCCCCCCATGATGCAGACATCACGAGGGGCACATGCATGACTAACATCCTCCTGTCTTTTCCCTTCCAGGTGACTCTGCATATGCACTGGGACCCCATCTTATGACTCCATACCGGAACCCCCAGACCCCAGGAGAGGAAAACTACAATGCTGCACAAATACGCACTCGTGCAGTGGTGGAACGCACATTTGGCCTCCTGAAGTCACGGGGCATGTTGCATTCTGCACAACTTTGCAGTGAGAAGGGGCCTGGAGATTGACATATGTGATGACCTGACCCCCGAACCTGACAATCCCCCCCCAACCAACTCTACCCGGTCTGCTGAGGGAACAGCAGCCAGGAGACGCCTCGCAGAAGGCATCTTTGCACAGTAAACGCACACATTAAACATGGCACAATGAGAATGCATCTTTGCACAGTAAACACACACATTAATTATGTCACAATGAGAATGCATGAATGCACACCACTGTGGTCCCTAGCACAGACACATCACATGCACATCAACCAGAGGAGTCTCCTGGGGGGGGTGTGAGCAGGGGAAAGAGGATCATCCTGGGGGGGGGGTTGTGAGCAGGGGAAGGAGGATCATCCTGGGGGGGTGGGTGAGCACGGGAAGGAGGAGCCTCCCCTGGTGACTGTCCTCCTGCTGGCCTGCCCTCCAAGGCCACTGCTATCCTTGTCAGACAGTTTGTGAGGGCAGCCGCATTGGACTGGCCAGCCCAGGTATTGGCCTGGACAGCCTGGGTCAGGGCAGTCACCTCCTGGGCCACGCCTGTTGTGGCGGTCTGCAGCTCACACAAGCATGTGATGACCGCCAAGGAGTTTGTGGCCCCATCAGTGATTGCCTCCCTCATTGCACCCAGGCTTGTCTGCATCTGGCTCAGAGTATCTTTTATCTGAGCCAGATGGCGGGTCTGCCGGGCATTGTCTCTCTGCAGACTGGTCGGCAGACGCTCGGCCACACCCCTGGTCTCCTGGGTCGCCATCATGCCTGCCCCTGAGGCTTGTGCCCTGGGAGGAGGGGAGAGAGTGACCCTTGTGGGTTGAGGCCTGTTGGGGAGGCGTGGGAGGGGCTACCCCTGATGGTGGCCTGACTGCTGCCAGCCTCAGGGGGAAACCAGAGGCCAAAAGGACTTCCCTGCCAATCTCCATATCTTCATCCTCCACCCCCGCCTCATCCTCCTCCCCCTCAACCTCCTCATGAGGGGAGGTGTGGCCACTCCCCTCCCCTGGGGACTCCTGCCCTTCTTGGGACTCCTCAGCAGCCTCTTGTCCTGGGGATGGTGCAGCAGCCTGGCCTGATGGCCCAGCAACCTCCTGGCCTGATGGGCCGGCAACCTCCTGGCCTGATATCTCCTGGCCACCTTCCCACACCCACACATGCTACTCACCAGATAGAAAAACCAAAAACTTACCTGTCCTCACAGCAACATCGGATTGATAGCCACGCAGGCCCACCACCTGCTGTGGGTGGAAACACCGGGACACTGCCCATTCCTCCTCACTGAGCCTGATGGGGCAGGGTCCGCCTCCTCCAGTGCCCATGGCATGTGCATTTATTTTGGCCATCTTGTCACGGACCACGCTCCTAAGATCGTTGATCTTCTTTTGTATGCCAGTGGGGGTCCTCGTATACTCCCTCCCCCCCCCCCCGCCGCATTGATCTGATCCGTGATTTTTTTTTATCATGTCCTTCCTCTGGGCCGGGGAGGTGTTCCGGCTATCAGGGCCATGCAAAAAATGCCCATATTGGACGATGCCCCGAGCAAGTATCTGCTTCTCAATCGTGGAAAAATTTAGCTTCCTTCGCTTCGGTGCCATCACACCCACCACTCAGCACCAACAAAAATACACACACAACAAACAAACAAAAATACACACACAACAAACAAACAAAAAAACTCACAGAAGAAACACACACAAAAATCTAAACACACAAGCAGACAGCTACTACAAATTCAAAAACAAACATGCAAAAAACAAACAGAAAATACACTCAGAAAAAAAACAAACAGAAAATACACTTAGGAAAAAAAACACCAAATACAATCTACTACTCCTCCAAAACTTTTACCTCACACACAACTCACCAACACACACCAACAAACGATCAGAGCAGAAGCAACTTGCTCTTGGAAGGGGAACACAGGGATATACTTTTGCAAGGGAAGTGTGTATGTCTGGGGCTTTTTATACACAGGGCGATCCTCAAACTAAGTACACTTGGCCTTTTACCTATCTCACTGATTGCGCCAAGCAAAGTTCTGCACATGCCCAGTGAGGAGCAGATTCGTGCGAGCATTATGCAGGTCCAGTGTTGCCAACCGTCAGTATTGGCAACCAGTAAAAAACAGGCAGTAAAGGTAAAAGGTTGCCAGTAAAAAATATGGCTGTGACGCTCGGCTTGGTCCGGATCCAGGTGAGACCATCTGAGTGCCTGCTACATCATGATCGGGCGGCTCTGGCGCAGGTGGTGCCTGAGCATGTCGTGTTATGTCATGGTGCAATGGAGCCATCAGACGGCCAGAGCCTTATGTGCGGGTCTGTGGTATGGGAGCAAGGCACGCTGGGACAGAAACGTCAGTGCTGTTTGGACTGAAGGGACTACTTGGCTTTTAGAGGGACAGTCACTGTGACTCAGAAGAGGACGTATTGTGTCAGTGAGGTCTCATCATCATCTGCGCTGCTGTACACTGCACATAATTCCTGCACTGGACTGTACTGGAACACAGTAAAACTCATCAGAAACGCACTGAAACGCATCAAAAACTCTCTGCCACCCGGTAGAGTAAAAAAAAAATATGAAAAATAAGAAAAAAAGCATCTGAAATGTATCCAGAAACACACCAGTAATGAGCCAAAACCACATTCAGAAGTGCATCTGGAATGGATCTGGGGTGTTTTTTTGTGGTTTGAACCAGTAGCAAGACCGTTTTCCATACCTCCCAACTTTATGAGATCGGAAAGAGATTCACCTATTAGCAAAAAACATGTAAGCAAAGGACCCCCCATCCCATTACATAGAAAACTAACACACAAAGATGATTGATTAAAGTAAAGGTCCACCCTGAGATCTCTTTTTTCCAGGTCAGGCTCCTGTTCCACCTCCACTATCACACTAAGGCTGCATTCACACCTAAGCGACAAAACGCCCGATGCGGGACGCTTCTGTCGCTAGAGGGGAGAATTCCCATTGCCGTCTATGGAGATGGTTCACATCTCATAGACGCGCAACGCCTGTCGCCTGAAAAAAAGTCCCGGACCCTTTTTTTCACGCGACAGGCGCGTTTTCCCATAGACAGCAATGGGAATACTTTAGAAAAAAAAAAAAAAAAAAAAGAAACATTTGTAATCGCGGCAAATCTGCCGCTACACGCGTACGCGGCTGTCGCTTAGGTGTGAATGCAGCCTAATAGGTGTAGCACTACCCCAGTAGGAGCTGCTGGTTTAGATTTGGGTTTTGCACGTTACCTCTAAGTTTGTTGTCAGGGGAAGAAATAGCTAGATTCAGAAAGCCCGCCGCATTTTTGCGGCGGCGTAGTGTATCGTATTTACACTACGCCGCCGTAAGTTAGCAAGGCAAGTACTGTATTCACAAAGTACTTTCCTGCTAAGTTACGGCGGCGTAGCGTAAATGGGGCCGGCGTAATCGCGCCTAATTCAAATGAGGATGCGGGGGGCATGTTTTATGTATATGAAGTGTGACCTGACGTGATTGACGTTTTTTAAGAATGGCGCATGCGCCGTCCGTGTACATATCCCAGTGTGCATTGCGGCTAAGTACGCCGCACGGACGTATTGGTTTCGACGTGGACGTAAATTACGTCCAGCCCTATTCACGGACGACTTACGCAAACGACGTAAAATTTTCAAATTTCGACGCGGGAACGACGGCCATACTTAACATTACTAGTCCAGCTATTTGATGGAATAACTATACGCCTGAAAATGCCTTACGTAAACGGCGTATCTGTACTGCATCGGCCGGGCGTACGTTCGTGAATCGGCGCATCTAGTGATTTACATATTCTACGCCAAACGCAATGGAAGCGCCACCTAGCGGCCAGCCTAAAAATTACACTTTAAGATACGACGGTGTAAGACACTTACGCCGCTCGTATCTTAGCCTAATTTAAGCGCATCTGGTTACCAGAATATGCTTAAATTTGCGTCGGCGCAGATTCAGACTTAGGCCGGCGTATCTACTAATACGCCGGCCTAAGTCTTTCTGAATCCACCTAAAAGTCTATAGAAATTGTCCGCACAAGATGTAAAACCTTCAACGGTTTTATTTTTGCTGCATAAAACTTGTGAAGAAAGTGGAGAATATAGAGAGAAGGGGAAGGTTCAGGTACGTGGTACATAATACACAAACATATCTAAAGTTCCAATCAGTCAGTCACCACTCCCTCTTGAGTGGGTATTGCTCACCCGGATAGACCTCTCTCACACGGCCTAGCAGCTGAGATGATTCACGAACCAGTATGAGAACAGTCTCTGCCACAGACCGTCTGAGAATGATCATGGATAGCCAGGAATCCTCTGCCACAGGATTTAAGTCCCGAACTTCCAGCCTTACAGTAAAGAGCCTTTAAGCCGATCCGGCGAACTGTAAGACAAGCAGAGCTGTGGATCTATAACAAAGTCACCAGGCCTTTCCTGAGACATTAGCTTGCTTTGCTTGGTCTCCTCCAGGGCAGGTCCTCCCCCGGTCTCCTTCGTTAAGCGCTTCCCTTACTTGGATGGACAGCTTGGGATCCCCCTTAGAATCATAGGCACCATCCAGGATAGCTGGGCCTACTCAATAGAGATGCAGCCTCGGACCAATGTGGTCCCAGGGCTGGAATCACACGCACCTCGCGCCAGGCGGGCCACGGGGCGAAGGCCCCCTGAAAAACTGCGTCTGCCCCTTAAAGGGGTTTTCCACCCATTTTTTAAGTTTATTAAAAGTCAGCAGTGCCGCTCGCGCATGCGCAGTGGGTGCCCGGCCGTGAAGCCGAAATCTGTCACTGCCGGGTTCCCACACTGAGAATGAAGACGCCGGCCGGCGTCTTCATTCTCAGTGTGGGCACCCGGCAGTGACAGGTTTCTGCTTCACGGCCGGGCACCCACTGCGCGTGCGCGAGCGGCACTGCGCATGCGCGAGCCGATTGGACAGGCGCTCGCCTACAGGGAGGGGCTGTGAAAAGGCGATTAAGCTAATCGCCTTTCCAGCCCCTCGGCGGAAGGAAGAAGTGGGACAGGAAGTCCCCTTCTCCCAAAGCCCCCACTCCCCCCCCAAAAAAAATTACATGCCAAATGTGGCATGTAAGGGGGCCAGGAGTGGGTTAAGCAGAAGTTCCATTTTTAGGTGGAACTCCGCGTTAAGTACCCCTTCCCGGCATGCACAGCGGGGGACCACTCCCACTGGGCTGCTGCAGAGAAGGGTCACCCAATACACTATGGTTTGCTTGTGTTCCAACATTGGTCTGAGGTGGTATCGCCACCTACAGGCAACAGTGGGAAATCCTTTCAAACACAACCATAGCCAGAACAGAGGCTAATTTAATGAAATTAAACAAAGTCTGAGCCCACTATTGGCTCAGACACCGTCTAAATTTAGAATAGCGCCCCAGTCATTGGGAGCAGGGCGCTACATAGGTGATATATTTTTATCATTTTTTTTTTTAATTTAGGTGATTTTTTTTTTTTTAGTTGTGCAGCCAACCAGAAAATTGTTTTCTTTTCCTAGTTAATTTAGGACTTAGAATGGAATGGGAACAGGTTTAAGATTATACCGGATATGGATGATGGGATCTTTTACTTTAACCGGTGGTCACATTATGCTTGATGCTTCAGCCCCTTCAGTTTTCTCTATTGGATGTCCAGTGGCAGAGTCTCCTTAGTATCCAGAAAAGGATGACAGAGGACTGGTGATCTTTGGGGGGGAGGGGCACCGCAGTGCTGGATCAGAGGACCCCCAAATGGAGCTGTTCGTGGCAAGGGACCCGGAGGTGGTATTTAGAAATGCACAAATAATGTTGTTTATTTTTGTTTCGGATTCGGTCGTTAAGTTAATAATTTTGTTTCTCCATATTCTTTATGTTAGAATGATTCGTTATTGGAATTTGATTTGTATATTTAGATTTGAAGCACTACACCCGTAGGAGCTGCTGGATTAGATTTGGTTACCTCAACATTCGTTGTCTAGGGGAAGAAAGTCTGAAAAGAACTAGAATGTCCACACAAGTTGTAAAACCTTTAGCTGTTAGTTTTTTTTTTCTCATAACTTGCAAGAAAGTAGAAGGATGGAGGAGGGGGAAGGTTCAGGCGCATAGTACAGGTCACTGGGGAAAACTTCTAAGTTCCAAAAAGTCACTCATCACTTCCTCCCGAGTGGGTATTGCTCACCCGGATAGGCCCTTCTCACCTGGCCTAGCAGCCAGAATGATGCACGAACAATGATCAGTAACAGTCTCTGCCACAGACTGGTTGCAAGCAAAAGTTAACAGTCCGGAATTCTCTGCCACAGGATTTGGTACCCGAACTTCCAGCCATACAGTTTAAGAGCCTTTAAGCCGACCCGGCAAAACTGTAGGGTAACATGGATTGTAGATCATCCCTTAATAGAGTCCTCAGGCCTATCCCAAGACATCAGCCTTCCGCTTGGTCCCATCCTAGGAAGTTCCTACCCTGGTTTCCTCCATTAAGTAGCTTCCTCTCGTGAGTCGGACAGCTCAGGATCACTTGAAATCATAGGCCCCAGTCAGAATGGATGGGCCTACTTGGTAGAAGTACAGCCTCAGGCCAACATGGACCTCGAGCCAGGAAACCCTCAAGGCAGAGCCTCTCACAACATGGCGTCTGTCCCTTAAGTATCCTTCCCCAGCATGCCCAGTGGGGAGACCACTCCCACTGGGCTGCTCCCGGGAAAAGACACCCAATGCACCGTAGCCTACCTGAGTTCCAACATTGGCCGATGGTGGTATCGCCACCTACAGGCAACAGTGGGAAAATCCTTTCAAGCACAACCACAGCCAGAACAGAGGCTGATTTTGTATCAATCATCAAAGTCTGAGCCAATTATCAGCTCAGACACCCACTAAATTTAACATAGTGCCTGGTCATCAGGAGCAGGGCGCTACAGATTCATTTTGTATATTCGTTATTTTCAAATAGATTTGAAATTTCAATTTTCGGATAAAAATTTTGGAAGACTGCTATATTTGTTCTATTCTATTGTATTCTAATCTATTTTCTATTACGGTATCTTCTGTTCTACTTATTTTTTTATTCTATTCTGTTGTATTCTATTTCTATAGAAAACAGAGGGGAATGTTCCTAATCAGGAATAGTCCCTCCAAATCAGGGGCAGTTGGGAGCTATGAATTTTCTCAAGGAAGGTCTCAGTTTGACCAGACACTGTCCCTTTTCAGAAAGTAGTAATTCTGGGCCAAATTCTCAGGAAACACCGTCGTATCTCTGTCTTTGGCCCCGGGTATCTATGCGAGTGATTCCTAGAATCATTTTCGCATAGATACGGCGTAGATCCGACAAGTCACTTACACCGTCGGATCTTAGATGTAATTCGACGCTGGCCGCTAGGTGGCGTTTACGTTCAGTTCTAATTTGACTATGCAAATGAGCCTGATACGCCGATTTCCGAACGAATTTGTGCCGCGTTGTCGTCGTTTATATTGTTTCCGTAAGCTTAAGGTTACCCCTGCTATATGAGGGGTAACCTTAAGCCAGTCCGCCGTATGCCATGTTAAGTATGGCGTCGGGTCAGCGTCGTCTTTTTCTGTCGGTTAGGTCGTTTTACTAAGTCGTCCACGAATACGACTTTACGTCAATGATGCTCATGTCGGCGTCATTGACGTTTTCCATCATGAGCTGGAGCATGCGCACTGGGCTATTTTTCCTCCCGGCGCATGCGCAGTTCGATCGGCGGGGGTGCGCGCTTAATTTGAATACAAGCCGCCCCCTTTGAATTACGCGGCCATACGCCGGGCCATTTACACTACGCCGCCGCAAATTACGGAGCAAGTGCTTGGAGAATACGGCACTTGCTCCAGTAAGTTGCGGTGGCGTAGTGTAAATGGCTTACACTACGCCGCCGCCGATTCTATGAGAATCTGGCCCTCTGTTTTTTAACAACATCAATACCGGCACTTTTACCCCCTTGCTTCGCAGAACAATTTTTAGCTTTCAGCACTGTCGCAATTTCAATGACAATTGCACGGTCATGCTACACTGTACCCAAATGACATTTTTATAATTTTGTTCGCACATATAGAGCTTTCTTTTGGTGGTATTTATTCACGACTCCATTTTTTTTTTTTTGAGATATAAGCAAAAAAAGAGCGAAAATTTGAAAAAAAACCACCAATATTTTCTTCTTTCTATTTTAAAAGAAATCCAATAAAATCGAATTTTCTTATAAATTTAAGCCAAAATGTATTTTGCTACATGTCTTTGGTAAAAAAAAATCCTGTTAAAGGGGTTGTAAAGGATATATATATTTTTTTTAAATAACAAACATGTTATACTTACCTGCAATGTGCAGCTCGTTTTGCACAGAGTGGCCCCTGGGGTCCCTCGGCGGCTGTCTCGGCTCCTCCCCGCAAGAACTAACCCCCTTCAGGGGAGCTCTCTCCCATTGGGTTAATTCTTGCGGCTCACTGTATCACTTGGCCCCCGGCCATCATTGGATGTGACTGACAGCAGCGCAAGCCAATGGCTGCACTGCCATCAATCCATCCACTCCAGCCAATCAACGGCCAGACTGAGCAGAGAAGAGGACATTGGGGGTGAGCGCAGCAGGTGAATGGTCTTGGGTAAGTAAAACAGGGGGCTGGGGTCGTAACTGTCAGATGTTTTTTCACCTTAATGCATAGAATGCATTAAGGTGAAAAAACATGAACCTTTACAACCCCTTTAAGTGTATAATAATTGGTTTGTGTGATCATGGACATATGTACGCAGATGATCACATACAGATGTGTGCAGGCGATCACGGACATATGTGTGCAGATGATCATTAGGACTAGGGTTGTCCCGATACCACTTTTTTGAGACCAAGTACCGATACTTTTTTTCAAGTACACGCTGATACCGATTACCGATACTTTTTTTTTAATGTCATGTGACAGTATTTTTATTTTATTTTTTACAATTTTTATTTTTTACATTTTTTTTTACAGTGATTTTTTACAGTGATTTTTTTTTATTTTTTTTGGGGGGGGGGAGTGGATTGTCAGTGTGTTTAATTGTTTTTATTATTTACATTTTGTTTTTTATTTTATTTTTATTATTTATTGCAATTTTTTTTTTTTTATCAGCCCTGTTGGGGGTCTTTGGAGAGATATCAGGGGTCTTAATAGACCAATGACATCTCCCCATTAAGACAGAGAAAGGGACTAAGGACACAGATTCCCCAGTCCCTTTCTCAGCAGCCTCAGCTAAAATGAATGGAGAGAAGCTCCTCTCCATTCATAAACTGAAGCATTGTAAACACAGGTTACGATGCTCAGTTATGTAAATAGACAATCAGTGATCACTGACTCCGTTCATTCGGAAAAGGTAGGAGCCGGATTTAGCAGCTCCTACCTCCGCTCTCCATCCTGACAAATTGAGGGGGGAAGACGGCACGGGGGGGAGAAGACGGCACGGGGGGGAGAAGACGGCACGGGGGGGGGAAGACGGCACGGGGGGGGGGGAGAAGACGGCACGGGGGGGGGAAGACGGCACGGGGGGGAGAAGACGGCACGGGGGGGGGAGATGGCAGGGAGGGAGAAGGCAGCACACGGAGCACGGGGGGAGAAGGCAGCACACGGAGCACGGGGGGAGAAGGCAGCACACGGAGCACGGGGGGAGATTTTAATTCAAGGGGGGACTCTACTTGGGGCACCTAATTCAAGGGGGGACTCTACTTGGGGCACCTAATTCAAGGGGGGACTCTACTTGGGGCACCTAATTCAAGGGGGGACTCTACTTGGGGCACCTAATTCAAGGGGGGACTCTACTTGGGGCACCTAATTCAAGGGGGGACTCTGATGGCGACACCTGAAGGCATCTGGTGGCAAACAACATGGCAAGTGCCCCCAGTAGAGTCCCCCCTTGAATTAGGTGCCCCCAGTAGAGTCCCCCCTTGCATCGGGTGTCCCCAGCAGAGTCCCCCTTTGCATCGAGTGCCCCTAGCAGCATCCCTCCTTGCATCAGGTGCCCCTAGCATAGTCCCCCTTTGCATAGGGTGCCACCAGCAGAGTCATCCTTGCATCAGGTGCCCCTAGCAGAGTCCCCCCTTGCATCAGGTACCCCTAGCAAAGTCCCCCTTTGCATCTGGTGCCCCTAGCAGGGTCCCCCCTTGGATCAGATGCCCCCAACAGAGTCCCCCCCTTGCATCAGGTTCCCCCAGCAGAGTCCCCCCTTGCATCAGGTTCCCCCAGCAGAGTCCCCCCTTGCATCAGGTTCCCCCAGCAGAGTCCCCCCTTGCATCGGGTTCCCCCAGCAGAGTCCCCCCCTTGCATCGGGTTCCCCCAGCAGAGTCCCCCCCTTGCATCAGGTTCCCCCAGCAGAGTCCCCCCTTGCATCGGGTTCCCCCAGCAGAGTTCCCCTCTTGCATTGGGTTTCCCCAGCAGAGTCCCCCCTTGCATCGGGTTCCCCTAGCAGAGTCCCCCCTTGCATCAGGTGCCCCTAGCAGAGTCCCCCTTTGCATCAGGTGCCCCTAGAAGAGTCCCCCTTGCATCTGGTGCCCCCAGAAGAGTCCCCCCTTGCATCTGGTGCCCCCAGCAGGGTCCCCCCTTACACTAGGTGCCCCCAGCAGAGTCCCTTCTTACATCACTGCCTGGAATGCAAAAGTGTGCTAAAAGTTTGTTTGTCCTAGAGGGCTCTGTGGAGGTGACTTGGGGGGCCCCAAAATTCTAGCTGGGGAAGACACTGTCACCCCTCTTCACTTGGGTGCGAGTCGCACCCCAGTAGCGACTCCACTGGTGATTTGGTCTCCACGCCATTTACAGAAGACCAGCTCGTGGAGGACGAAGGGAAGAACCAAGAGGCAAAGCCTGGGTTCTGCCTCTTGTTTCTTCCTCACAATAGCTGGTCTTCTGTAACATTTTGGCCGCGGACCTATAGTGGCGGCGAAAAATCTGTAAAATGCTCCTTTCCCTGGATATTTCCCAGACTCTGACAAAGGTCTAAATACCGGAACTACACAATGAAGGGATAATATTAATAAATTATATTAAATGCAAATATTCAAAGATTATTGTTGAAACGAATGACCTGGTGATAGGGGGGCTCAATTCACTAAAGAATATCTCCTCAGGTAATTGAATAACCTGACAAATGTTTTACAATTTATCTCATGAGATGCTGAAAATGTCAATTTACTGACACCTCAAGAGTTTTTTACCTCGCAAACCCAAAACACGAGTTAAATAACTCATAAAACAGCGTTAAAGTCAATTACGTAAAGGAAAAAATAAATAAATGCATGAGTTAAATAAGTAGTGGTCCAAGCATGAGGTGTTTAATGAATGTAAATATATAGTAGCCAATTTGGAGTAGTCTCTGCCCTTTTGGATCTGTTTTTCAATGGTAATGCATAGAAACCTAAACATGGAAAAACACAGAATCACCGGGGTTGATTTTTATTAAAGTGTAACTAAAGACAATTTTTTTTTCCATTTTGAGTGGAGATGGATTAGACCCCCTGTCAGTTTTTATTGCTGTCTGTGTCCCTGTTAGGGAGATTCACCCTCTCTATTCCTAGAGGATTCCTAGGGGATTTCTGTTCTCTATTCCTATTCTCTACTTCTAATCCTGTTTACCATTATCATTGAAAGTGAAAGAAAATCACAAATTTTGGATTGTCCCCAAAAAAGTAACAGAGGAGAAATCTTCCAATGGGAACGCTACTTCTGTGGGTCCATGAGGGATTTCCTCTCACTTCCTGTTTTAGCTATGTGACAGACATGAAGGGAAATCTCTCTCTTACCTTTTTTATTGATAGAAAAGGGCTATTTTATATATGTTTGTGTGATTTATTTATTTGTTTACACTATTTTCATTCAATATTTGACATTTATAAAGCTATTTTGTATTTACTTGATGTAACTTAGTTTTTCATACACTATGGGGCTGATTTACCAAGCCTTTACTCCATGACTCATGGAGTAAAAGCAGGAGTAGCAGCCGTTTGGTGATTTACTAAAGAAATACGCTGCTAGTGCAGTGTATTTCCCTAGTTACTAATGTGCTCCGTGCGCCCAGGAGAGGGTGCATTGTGCACCAGTACAGACCTGGCGCACGGCACATTAAACTGTAAATTGCGGGGGTTTGGGCGGGAGTTTATTAGGGGGGGAGGTGGGGGGATGCAGGGGAAGTGAAGTGACATGTGTTTTGAAGTGTTTGGCGGGCCGAATTGAAAGGGAAAGTGTTTTTTGAAAACAGATCCCCGTACGCTTGCACAGTGCGCCTGAACCTCGGGAGGTTCATTTGCATACTGGGCATGCGCAGAGAGAAAAGTCAGGGATTCCCGTGCGCCTTGTCAGTACGCCGTGACAATCTTGGTAAATACCAAGCGGCGTACCCGTGAATGCGCTGCGTGACGCGGCGCACGGGAATCTCCGAGCTGTTTTCAGCCCTGAAGGGGAACTCCGCGCCAAATTTCAAACTTGAAATCGGCGCGGGTCCCCCTTCAGGGCTACATTAGGCTCTTAGGCTTGGTCCGGAACGTGAGGGGTTAAACCCGCGCCGATTCGGCGCGGGGGTCCCCCCCAGATCCAAACCAAGCCCTCATCCCAAGCATGCAGTCTGGCCCGGACAGGAATGGGGGCGGGGACGAGCGAGCGCCCCCCCCCCTCCTGAGCCGTACCAGGCCGCATGCCCTCAACATGGGGGAGTGTGTGCTGTGGGGGAGGGGGGCACTGCCCCCCCACCCCACAGCACTCTTGCCCCCATGTCGATAGGGACAAGAGCCTCTTCCCGACAACCCTTGCCATTGGTTGTCGGGGTATGCGGGCGGGGCTAATCGGAATCTGCGAGCTCCCTTTAATAAGGGGGCCCCCAGATGCCGGCCCCCCACCCTATGTGAATGAGTATGGGGTACATCGTACCTCTACCCATTCACATGGGGGAAATGTAAAGTAAAATAAAACACCACACAATAAAATATTTTATTAATCTGCTCCGGAGCCCCCCCTTTCTTCTTTAGCTCTCTTAGAAGGGGGGGTTTCTTCTCTCCCGATCTTCTGCCGGGACCCTGGGCTTCGGTGATTTCTGCCGGGGGAGGGCGCCATCCCTCGGTCCTCTCCGGAGCCTTCCGCCGGATGCCCCCACCCCATTTAAGCTCTTTTACATTAGGGAGGGGCATCCGGACTTCGGGGTCTTCTGCCGGGGGATGGCGCCTATCCCCCGGTCTTTCCGGTGCCTTCCGCCAGGGTTCCGGTCTTCCTGGTCTTCTGCCGGGGGTGCGCCAACTCCCCGGTCTTTTCTCTGCTCCCTCTTCTGCCTGGCTCCCCCGCGGAGCCAGGGCTTTTTTCCGTCTTCTTTCTTCTCTCTTCCTTCTTCTGCCTGTCTCCTCCGGGAGCACAGGGCTTGTCTGCGCTGTCCTCTCCCTTCTCTTCCATTGGATGTTGACACGACGAGGTTCCGCGCTGACATGCCGTGTCAGCGGCGGGCATGGACTTATATAGGGCAATGCCACCATGTGACCTCAACCCATGTGACATCACATTCCCTGGGCATGATGGGAATGTGATGTCACATGGGTTGAGGTCACATGGTGGCATTGCCCTATATAAGTCCATGCCCACTGCTCAGACGGCATTCCAGCGCCGGACCTCGTCGTGTCAACATCGAATGGAAGAGAAGGGAGAAGACAGCGGAGACAAGCCCTGTGCTCCGCGGAGGAGACAGGCAGAAGCGGAAGGCATCGCAGAAGCCCGGAGAGTGGCGCCCTCCGGCGGAAGACACCGTACATGCCCGGGACCCTCCCCCAAAGGCAGGAGCCTCCCTGGTGAAGGGGGGTCCCGGTGAATTACGTCGCTGAAGACGGGGGTGGGGTGCCAGTGCACCCCCCCCCGCAGAAACCGTCGTGGAAGCCCGGGACCCTCCCCCAAAGGCAGGAGCCTCCCTGGTGAAGGGGGTCCCGGTGAATTACGTCGCTGAAGACGGGGGTGGGGTGCCAGTGCACCCCCCCCCCGCAGAAACCGTCGTGGAAGCCCGGGACCCTCCCCCAAAGGCAGGAGCCTCCCTGGTGAAGGGGGTCCCGGTGAATTACGTCGCTGAAGACGGGGGTGGGGTGCCAGTGCACCCCCCCCGCAGAAACCGTCGTGGAAGCCCGGGACCCTCCCCCAAAGGCAGGAGCCTCCCTGGTGAAGGGGGTCCCGGTGAATTACGTCGCTGAAGACGGGGGTGGGGTGCCAGTGCACCCCCCCCGCAGAAACCGTCGTGGAAGCCCGGGACCCTCCCCCAAAGGCAGGAGCCTCCCTGGTGAAGGGGGTCCCGGTGAATTACGTCGCTGAAGACGGGGGTGGGGTGCCAGTGCACCCCCCCCGCAGAAACCGTCGTGGAAGCCCGGGACCCTCCCCCAAAGGCAGGAGCCTCCCTGGTGAAGGGGGTCCCGGTGAATTACGTCGCTGAAGACGGGGGAGGGGTGCCAGTGCACCCCCCCCCGCAGAAACCGTCGTAGTAGCCCGGGACCCTCCCCCAAAGGCAGGAGCCTCACTGGTGAAGGGGGTTCCGGCAGAAGATGGCGAAGCCCGGGGCCTAATGGGGTGGTGGTGGGGGGCCCCGGCAGAAGACCCCCGGCTGACTAATAAATTAATTTATTCATGTGTGGTGTATTATTTTTTTCCATTTTTTTCCCCAGGTGAATGGGTAGGGGTACAATGTACCCCCATACTCATTCACATAGGGTGGGGGGCCGGAATCTGGGGACCCCTTTATTAAAGGGGTCTCTCAGATTCTGATAAGCCCTCCGCCCGCATACCCCGACAACCAACGGCCAGGGTTGTCGGGAAGAGGCTCTTGTCCCTATCGACATGGGGACAAGAGTGCTTTGGGGTGGGGGGGCAGTGCCCCCCTCCCCCACAGCACACACTCCCCCATGTTGAGGGCATGTGGTCTGGTATGGCTCAGGAGGGAGGGGGGCGCTCGCTCGTCCCCACCCCCATTCCTGTCTGACCAGACTGCGTGCCTGGGATAATGGCTTGGTTTGGATCTTGGGGGGGACCCCACGCTATTTTTTTTTGCGCGGGTTTAACCCCTTATGTTCCAGACCAAGCCTAAGAGCCTGGTATGCACCTGGAGGGAACCCACCTTATTTTTTTGGGGGGGGTCTGGAGTTCCCCTTCATGAACAGCGATCTGTCATTTACACATGTCAGTCCCACCCCCCCCCCTACAGTTAGAACACACCCAGGGAACATATTTAACCCCTCCCTCGCACCTAGTGTTAACCCCTTCCCTGCCAGTGGCATTTTTAGAGTAAGCAATGCATTTTTTACAGCACTGATCGCTAGAAAAATGCCAATGGTTCCAAAAAAGTGTTCGATGTGTCCGCCATAATGTCGCAGTACCGATAAAAATCGCTGATCGCCCCAATAACTAGTTAAAACAAAAAAAATATATATTTTGTAGACGCTATAACTTTTGCAAAAACCAAACACTAAACGCTATTTGCGATTTTTTGGAACCAAAAAGATGTAGAATACGTATCGGCCTAAACTGAGGGTTTTTTTAGTTTTTACAATATATATTTTTGGGGATATTTATTATAGCAAAAAGTAAAAATAATTTTTACATATGTGGGCGGGACTTACGCAAGTCCCGCCCACATATATAAACATCGTTCAAACCACACATGTGAGGTATTGACGCGTGCCTTAGAGCGAGAGCAATACTTTTACCACTAGACCTTCTTTGTAACTATAAACTGGTAACCTGGAAAAAAAAATAAAAGGTCGCCTATGGGGATATTCACGGAATTCATTTTGGCCCCATTGCAGGAGTGTTTCCAATAGTAAAGCGTGACATGTAAGGTATCTATTTACTCAGTGTAACATCATCTTTCACATTATCCCCAAAAATTGGGCTCACTTTTGTGTTTTGTTAATTTTTAACCACTTGAGCCCGGACCATATTTCTGGTCAATGACCGGGCAAGTTTTTGGGATTCGGCACGGCGTCGCTTTAACTGACAATTGCGCAGTCGTGCGACGTGGCTCCCAAACAAAATTGGCAACCTTTTTTTTCCCACAAATAGATTATTAAATGTGCGTGTTTACTTCTGTCTTTAACACCTCCCCTTCAGGCTGGAAAGCATCAGATCAGGGGAAACAAAAAAAAAAAAAGCTCTCATTCCATTGCAGCTTGGTTCCTACATGTGTGATGAACTGAGCATGCTCAAACACTTAGAAAAAAATTATCCTTTCTTTTTAAAAGGTGAAAAACACTCCTTGGATGCTCATAGAGCGTGGTTTGGGTTAATTGCAGGTGTGCCCAATTACAAGCTCACCCAAACTAGAGACTGCAATTTGTTCATGTGATTTCAATTGCTTCATTACTAGCACTGTTATAAAAAGCTTGGATCGATCAGTCCTCAGCTGCCCTCAGAAGGGGCAGGCTGGCAGAAATGCTGTTGCTAAACACAAATGTGGTTTGTTGCATGGGTTTTGTTTTATATTGCCAATGGTTTTGGTTTATTTTTAAATGATGTTCACTTTGATGTATTTGTCTATGTGGCCTTATTTTATGAAAAATGTGTGAAGCTATGGTTGTTTAGAATTTTGAAATGTATTTTTGTTTGTGTTTGTTTGTTTGTCTTTTTTCGCTTTCCTTGTTTTGTTGACCAATAAAAATTACTTTAAAATTGTTAAGTTTGTCTTTTGTTACTTTTTCATGCTACATATGTTGACAGCTGCAGCTGAAATCGGTTTGGGCCTAACAAATTATGTGTGTCTAAGCTTCTTTCCTGGTGTGTAATCATGAAATGTTTGCCATGTTTATTCCCCATGACTTTAAAGACAAAAACTGGTAAGTATTTTATTTTTTCTGCAGTGGTCCTCAGCCCTCAAGTACCCCCGACAGGACATGTTTTGTGGATTTCTCTTATCAAGAATTGCTGTCCAGACTGTATTTTAAAGCACATGTGCAAGATGAAGGAAAACCTGCAAACATGGCCTGTGGGGGGGGTTTGCTATTGGTGGACAGGCTTGACGTGCTGATTTACAGCACTGTGCTTAAATCTAGCGCAAGGCAATCCTATTCAAATTGTGGGTGTTTGAGGGAAGCCAAGTGAGTGTTAGAACCCCTGCTTTGTGTTTATTTATTTTTGTGTTGAGCTTTGTGTCCCTTTTCTTAAAATTGGCTTCACTTCCTGTCACACAGCTGAACAGGAAGTGAGGTTAAAACCCTACCAGTGTCATTTCTTGGGGACACAGGTCAATCTAACTAGTGTCCCCATTAAGCAAATTGCACTCCAGCACTGCTGTGTACACCCCAAATCATGGGTCTTCAAACTACGGCCCTCCAGTTGTTCAGGAACTACAATTCCCATCATGCCTAGTCATGTCTGTGAATGTCAGTGCATTACAAGGCCTCATGGGATGTGTAGTTCTAAAACAGCTGGAGGGCCGTAGTTTGAGGATCCCTGCCCCAAATGATTATTTAGTTTGGGGTTTAGTAAAGGCAAAGCCACTCTGCAGTACAAGCATAGTTGCTGAAAATCAGAGAGGAAGCACTGATGGTTTTAACATCCAATCCTGTAGAAGCAAAGTTGTTTTGTTTTCTTTCTTCCTTGCTTTGCACTTGTAGTGCAAAGTGGATTTGCCTTTAGTAAATGGACCCCAAAGTCCACGATCCCTAATAATTTGGGGTGTACACAGCAAAATGCTAGAGTGCAATTTACATAATGGGAAACTATTTAGATTGATCTCTGTGTCCCCAAGAAAAGATATTAGTAAGGTTTTACCCTCACTTCCTGTTTGGCTATGTGACAGGAAGTGAATGAATTAGAAAGGGTGAAGACACCTCACAAATGTTGTCACTATCAGGGGTGCAGACATCCCCAAAAAAATGAGCAGATAATACTTATTTGCAAATTAATAATTTTTTAGTTAACATTGGGTGGGGTGCTCTAACACACACATTCCTACATATTAGCAACGCTCTATCCTGGCCTATTGGCATGGTTATATTTTCTTAGGGCTCTCAATAAAACTCTATGAAATTTGTGCTTAAACTAGAACCAGGGGCGGACTGACAACTCATGGGGCCCCTGGGCAATAGAAGATTATGGGGCCCCTCTGGCTTACAGATGACCACCACGCCAGGAGGTAGTGCAGAGGCGGGCAGCTAAAATCTTGGGATATTCACATTAAAAGCATGTCATTTTCGGACATATCGGGGACAGATCTAAAAAAAACACAGATTTTTACATACTGTCCCTGGTTTTACTGAGCCTGGCAACCCGGATGGGGCCCCCTAGTGGCATGGGGCCCTCGGGCAGTGCCCGAGTGACTCAATGGTCAGTCCGCCCCTGACAAGAACTATAATCAACAAGTTTTATTTTCTTTAGTTTTGGATAGAGTGAGGGAGGGTTATAGGCCCTGTCAGTTTATTTTGTATTATCTGTGTCCAATTGGGGAGATTTGCCTTCACTTCCTGCCCCATAGCCAAACAGGAAGTGAGAGAAAAACTATGCAAATTAACCACTTCCCGCCCAGCCTATGGCCGATTTACGTCCGGGAAGTGGTTACACAATCCTGACAGGACGTCCTGCAGGATTTCATGCCGCACGCGCCTGTGGGGGCACGCAGCACGGCGATCGGTGATGCGGGGTGTCAGTCTGACACCCTGCATCTCCGATCTCGGTAAAGAGTCTCTCACGGAGACGGAGACTCTTTACCACGTGATCAGCCGTGTCCAATCACGGCTGATCACGATGTAAACAGGAAGAGCCATCGATGGCTCTTCCTCACTCGCGTCTGACAGACGCGAGTATAGGAGAGCCGATCGGCGGCTCTCCTGACAGGGGGCGTTCGCGCTGATTGTTTATCAGCGCAGCCCCCCCTCGGATTACCACACTGGACCACCAGGGATGCCCACCCTGGACCACCAGGGTGTGCAAAAACAAAAAAAATATAGAACAAAAAAACAAAAAGCAATAAAAAATAAGAAAAAAGATGCCAATCAGTGCCCACAAATGGGCACTGACTGGGAAAATCAGTGCCACCCCACAGTGTCCATCAGTGCCACCCCACAGTGCCCATCCATGCACAGTGCCCACCTATCAGTGCCCACCTGTGCCACCCATAAGTATCCATCAGTGCCACCCATAAGTGCCGCCCATCTGTGCCGCCCATGAGTGCCCATCAGTGCCGCCTATGAGTGCCCATCAGTGCCGCATAGCAGCGCCGCCAATCAATGCCACCTCATCTGTGCCGTCAGTACTACCTCATCGATGTCCATCAGTGCCATCTCATCGGTGCCCATCAGTGCCGCCATATCAGTGCCCGTAATTGAAAGAGAAAAACTTATTTACAAAAAAATTAACCTAAAAAAATAAAAACTTTTTTTTGTTTCAAAATTTGCAGTCTTTTTTTAGTTGTTGCGCAAAAAAAAAAAAACGCAGAGGTGATCAAATAACAACAAAAGAAAGCTCTATTTGTGGGGAAAAAAGGACGCCAATTTTGTTTGGGTACAGTGTTGTATGACCGCGCAATTGCCATTCAAAGTGCGACAGTGTTGAAAGCTGAAAATTGGCTTGGCGGGAAGGTGCGTAAGTGCCTGGTATGGAAGTGGTTAAGGGAATCCAGTGCCCCCCCAGAACTAGTGTGTGGGTCCCCTGAAAATTACTGGGCGGGGTTATACAAAAACAGGGTGTGGCTTTGACAGGAAGGGGTGGGTCATTTTTCTATTAGGAGGTGCAGATATGTAGTCAGGCCTAGGGCAGAACCAAACCTAAATATACTACTGCATATTAGGGCTTATTTAGACCGGAACCGATTTACAGCGTGTTTTTATATTGTGGGAGGAAACCCACGCAGGCACAGGGAGAACATGCAAACTCCATGCAGATGCTGTCACGGGCGGGATTCGAACCAACGACTCTTTTGCTGCTAGGTCAAAGTGCTATACACTACACCACTGTGGTGAACGAACATGATTGCAGCTGAAAGCATGAGAACTTTTTTTTTTTTTTTCAATACCATGCTTTCCAGCCTTATTGACCCCGCCTCTCTCCATAAAGAGGACCTGTCACACACTAGTCCTATTACAAGGGATGTTTACATTCCTTGTAATAGGAAGAAAACTGATCATTTTTTTTTTATTTTTTTATTTCAGTGTAAAACATTATAAAACTAAATAAAAATAAATAAGAAAACCCCCAAAAAAATTTTTAAAGCGCCCCGTCCCGACGAGCTCGCGCACAGAAGCAAACGCATACGCGAGTAGCGCCCGCATATGAAAACGGTATTCAAACCACACAAGTGAGGTATCGCCGCGATCGTTAGAGTGAGAGCAATAATTCTAGCCCTAGACCTACTCTGCAACTCAAAAAATGCAACCTGTAGAATTTTTTAAACGTCGCCTATCGAGATTTTTAAAGGGTAAAAGTTTGATGCCATGCCACGAGCGGGCGCAATTTTTAAGCGTGACATGTTGGGTATCATTTTACTCGGCGTAACATTATCTTTCACAATATATAAAAAAATTGGGCAAAATGTATTGTTGTCTTATTTTTTAATTCAAAAAAGTGATTTTTATCCAAAAAAAGTGCGCTTGTAAGACCGCTGCGCAAATACGGTGTGACAAAAAGTACTGCAATGACTGCCATTTTATTCCCTAGGATGTCTGCTAAAAAAAAATATATAATGTTTGGGGGTTCTGATTAATTTTCTAGCCAAAAAATTGTGATTTTCACATGAAGGAGAGAAGTGCCAGAATTAACCCGGTGGGCAAGTGGTTAAAGTACTCATGGCTATAAAGAATAGAGTCATTGCTCATTAAAAAAAAAAAAAAAAAAAGGGGGTCCCTCCAAATTAAATTACCAGGCCCTTCAGGTCTGGAATGGATATTAAGGGGAACCCCGCCGTAAAAAACCCCCCAAAAAATGGCGTGGAGTCCCCCTAAAAATCCACACCAGACCCTTATCCGAGCACGTTGACCTGGCCGGCCGCAGAAAAGAGGGGGGGACAGAGTGCGGCCCCCCCCCCTCTCCTGAACCGCACCAGGCCACATGCCCTCAACATGGGGAGGATGTCCCCATGTTGATGGGGACAAGGGTCTCATCCCCACAACCCTTGCCCGGTGGTTGTGGGGGTATGCGGGCGGGGGGCTTATCAGAATCTGGAAGACCCCTTTAACAAAGGGGACCCCCAGATCCTGGCCCCCCCCCTATGTGAAATGGTAATGGGGTACATTGTACCTCTACCATTTCACCCCAAAAAAAATGTCAAAGTGTTAAAAATGACAGTAGCCGGTTTTTGACAAATCTTTTAATAAAATCTTCTTTTCTTCTTTCCTTCGGGTTTCTTCCGCTGCTTCTTTCTTCTCGTCCACATCTTGCCCGACGTGTTCTTCTATCTTCTCCGTCCGTCCTTCAGCCTTCTGGTCCCGCATCTTGCCCGTTGTCTTGTCCTGTCTTCTTCTCCGTCCGCCTCCTCGTCCGCATCTTGGGTCTTCTGCGGTGTTCTTCTCGTCCCCGGACCCAGCGTTTGAATTTGATTTGGCCGCCGTTTTCCCGCTCCTGGGACCCGCCCCCCTCTGACGCCACAAGTAAACTCCTTAGAAGGTCATGTGCGTCAGAGGGGGGCGGGGTCACATGAGTGTGACACGGCGGGAACTTCTTCTCCGGGCGGCGCAATTGAAATTGAATTCCCCCGCTGTGTGACGCTCTGCGACCCCGCCCCCCTCTGACGCACATGACCTTCTAAGGAGTTTACTTGTGGCGTCAGAGGGGGGCGGGGTCACATGAGTGTGACACGGCGGGAACTTCTTCTCCGGGCGGCGCGATTGAAATTGAATTCCCCCGCTGTGTGACGCTCTGCGACCCCGCCCCCCTCTGACGCACATGACCTTCTAAGGAGTTTACTTGTGGCGTCAGAGGGGGGCAGGTCCCAGGATCGGGAAAACGGCGGCCAAATCAAATTCAAACGCTGGGTCCGGGGACGAGAAGAACACCGCAGAAGACCCAAGATGCGGACGAGGAGGCGGACGGAGAAGAAGACAGGACAAGACAACGGGCAAGATGCGGGACCAGAAGGCTGAAGGACGGACGGAGAAGACAGAAGAACACGTCGGGCAAGATGTGGACGAGAAGAAAGAAGCAGCGGAAGAAACCCGAAGGAAAGAAGAAAAGAAGATTTTATTAAAAGATTTGTCAAAAACCGGCTACTGTCATTTTTAACACTTTGACATTTTTTTGGGGGTGAAATGGTAGAGGTACAATGTACCCCATTACCATTTCACACAGGGGGGGGGTCAGGATCTGGGGGTCCCCTTTGTTAAAGGGGTCTTCCAGATTCTGATAAACCTCCCGCCCGCATACCCCCACAACCACCGGGCAAGGGTTGTGGGGATGAGACCCTTGTCCCCATCAACATGGGGACATCCTCCCCATGTTGAGGGCATGTGGCCTGGTGCGGTTCAGGAGAGAGGGGGGGCCGCACTCTGTCCCCCCCTCTTTTCTGCGGCCGGCCAGGTCAACGTGCTCGGATAAGGGTCTGGTGTGGATTTTTAGGGGGACTCCACGCCATTTTTTTTTTTCAATTTGGGGTGGAGTTCCCCTTAAAATCCACACCAGACCTGAAGGGTCTGGAATGGATATTTGCCGGGAACCGCACGTCTTTTTTTTTTGGGGTTTTTACGGCGGGGTTCCCCTTAATATCCATTCCAGACCTGAAGGGCCTGGTAATTTAATTTGGGGGAACCCCTACACATTTTTTTGTTTGTTTTATGAATGAATCCCTTTAGAATTGTCAGAGCCGACAATTCATTATAGCCGCGTGTGAATTTTTAAATGACTTTTTTCCTTCTGAATGTCATTTTGTGCAGGGGGAGTTCTAAGTGCGGGAAAAATGCGCTATTTCACATGCTGACATTACACCCCCCCTAGGTACGAAATTTAAAGGAATATTTCACTTTTATTGTTTCACTTTAAGAATTATTAATTTCACTGCTCCCGAAAAAACGGCCGTTTTAAAAAATAAAAAAAGCATTGATACATGTTCCCTGGGGCAGGACTGAGGTACCCAAACACTTTTTTAGGACAAAACTTGCAGATTAGCCTTTAAAATGAACACTTTTGATTTCTCCCATAGACTTCTATAGGGAGTTCGGCGCGGCTTTACATATTAGTTTCAATGCGCCGGCTGCTACGCTGGTTCATGCGCCGAATTAAGCCTCCACCCGGAGTACTAATTAACGCATGAACCAGCGCAGCGCACAGAGCATAGTAAATCAGGCCCAGAGTGTGTCCTGTGAAAGCAGCTTCCCTTTTACTGGTACTTCAGTCACCTTTTTTCTGTATAAGGCTCCATTCACACTAATGTGTTTTTTGATGCATTTTGCAGAAATGCAGGGAAATTTTTTAACATGGTTTCCTATGGAACATGTTCACATCAATGCTTTTTTGTGCCTCTGCGTTTTTGAAAAGGGTCGGGACTTTTTATCCCGCAAAAATCAGCCAAAACGCAAGTAACCACGTTTTTACCGTGATTTTGCAGCGGTTTGTGTTTTTTTTTTTTACCTGTTTATAGCTGGCTGTTAAAGGAAATATAACAAAATAAAAATTGCCGGCTAAAAAAATAAATAAAAAAGAGCAAATCCCGGTAAAAACGCAGGTCAAAAAACGCAGCAAGCACCTAAAAAAGCACTGCAAGAACGCTCAAAAGCAACATGCATAGGTGTGAATCCAGCCTTAGGCTGGATTCACACCTATGCTGTTTTGGTGCTTTTTGCATTTTGCAGATTTGCACTACAGTTCATTTAACCTGTTAACGCCTGCCGCATGTACATATACGTCCACAGAATGGCACGTACAGGCATATGGGCGTACATGTACGTCCCCACCTTTCCGTGGGTCGGGGGTCCGATCGGGACCCCCCCCCCGGTACATGCGGCGGTCGGTAACCCGCGGGGAGCGACCAGGGACGAGGGCGCGGCTATTCGTTTCTAGCCGCCCCCTCACGATCGCTCCCCGGAGCTGAAGAACGGGGAGAGTCGTATGTAAACACGGCTTCCCCGTGCTTCACTGTGGCGGATGCATCGATCGAGTGATCCCTTTTATAGGGAGACTCGATCGATGACGTCAGACCTACAGCCACACCCCCCTACAGTTGTAAACACACACTAGGTGAACCCTAACTCCTTCAGAGCCTCCTGTGGTTAACTCCCAAACTGCAACTGTCATTTTCACAATAAACAATGCAATTTAAATGCATTTTTTGCTGTGAAAATGACAATGGTCCCAAAAATGTGTCAAAATTGCCCGAAGTGTCCGCCATAATGTCGCAGTCACGAAAAAAAAAATCGCTGATCCCCGCCATTAGTAGTAAAAAAAATGTAAAAAATAAAACTATCCCCTATTTTGTAAACGCTATAAATTTTGCGCAAACCAATCGATAAACGCTTATTGCGATTTTTTTTTACCAAAAATAGGTAGAAGAATACGTATCGGCCTAAACTGAGGGGAAAAAAAATTATATATGTTTTTGGGGGATATTTATTATAGCAAAAAGTAAAAAATATTGCATTTTTTTCAAAATTGTCGCTTTATTCTTGTTTATAGCGCAAAAAATAAAAACTGCAGAGGTGATCAAATACCACAAAAAGAAAGCTCTATTTGTGGGGAAAAAAGGACACCAATTTTGTTTGGGAGCCACATCGCACGACCGCGCAATTGTCTGTTAAAGCGACGCAGTGCCGAATCGCAAAACCTGGCCTGAGCATTTAGCTGCCTAAAGGTCCGGGGCTTAAGGCCGGAATCACACTAGTGCGTTGCGTTTTTGAGTTGCGTTCCCGTTGCGAATTTCTCTAGAGGGTGTTCTGCGGATCAACTGCGGTTTAGCTGCGGATCGGGTGCGATTTATAAAAAATAATTACTTGAGCTGCGTTTTTGGTGAGGGCCAATCATTGTTAGCTGTGTGATGATGTAGGTAATAAAAGGGAGTGACCTTTCTTGAACTCTTCCTTTTTCACGAGCATTCAGTATAGTGTGGAATAGGATTTGGATTTCCTAAGAAATGTGTGCTGCCCTGCCCATGATCATGCCTACAGTTGTTGCTGCAACAGCAGCAATCTTGATGGAAGTTGAAAGGAGGAGAAGGAGGAGTAGAAGAAGAAGATACTGGGTTCATCCTATCATTGCAAATAGGGATGAAAGAGGGCAGTTCATTATATTATATGAAGATCTCCGTGGGCATGAGGACAAGTTTTTTAATTATACACGCATGTCAATAACCAGGTGATTATTTATTTAATTTTGCAAAACATTTTCTTTCTCCATTGTTCCATATTAAATTTTTAATTTAAAATTTTATTTTTGTTTGAAGTTTTGATGAATTGTTAGGACTAACGTACCATAGTTTGGAGCGCCAGAACACATGCTTCAGAGCAAGCATCCAGCCTGCACAAAGATTATTAATCACATTAAGGTACTTTTCCACACCTATGTGCATTTTCAAATTGATGTTGAAGCATGTATTCATTTTTGGTTTCAACTATCCAACATCTGTACTTATAAATGAACAACCAGACATAAGATGCCCAAAAATATATTTATTTTTTACTTCTTTCACAAAAATAAAGAAATAGACAACATATTTTTGCGTGGACTAATATAAAAAATATAAACTTTGCCTTCAAGTTTTCCTCTGGATTAAACTTTGATTCAAAATATGCACACATGCTTGTTTACTGTGGGCATAACGTAAACTTTAGAGATGTTGATATGTTTTGGGAAATAATGGTGTGTCTGAGGAGTATTGACTTGCTGAGGTAGATTCATCAATCTCGGTGCTTGAAGCATGGCTAGACTCGACATGGTGCTGTGGGCCATGGTGCTGTGGGCCATGTTGCTGTGGGCCATGTTGCTGAGGCACATGGTGCTGTGGCACATGGTGCTGTGGGCCATGTTGCTGAGGCACATGGTGCTGTGGGCCATGTTGCTGAGGCACATGGTGCTGAGGCACATGGTGCTGTGGGCCATGTTGCTGAGGCACATGGTGCTGTGGGCCATGGTGCTGAGGCACATGGTGCTGTGGCCCATGTGTCTGAGGCCCATGTGTCTGAGGCCCATGTGTCTGAGGCCCATGTGTCTGAGGCCCATGTGTCTGAGGCCCATGTGTCTGAGGCCCATGTGTCTGAGGCCCATGGTGCTGTGGCACATACATCCCCTGCATTTGTGTTTGTGGCATAATTGAAGGGAATGTGGATGGGATGGGATATGGAGTTCGCCTCTGTTGTACCTCATATATTGAAGTTGGCTCCTGAAAGCTTGAAGTGTAGGATGGAGGAACATAGGGGTAAGGTTGGTTTCCTGGGTCTGGGTACTGGCCTGACATTGGTAAGTGTATCTGTGTTGTTTCTTTAGTTACATATGGCCTTTCCAATGTATGTTGCTCGCTTGGCACTGTAAATGACTGCAGAACGTGTTCTACTGTGGTTCGCATTTCTAAATATCTCTCAGGTACAACTTTTTTGATCAATGGTACAAAATTAAGCGCCAGTATTGTAGCTGGACATAAGAAAGCATCCACCTTTCCAGCCATTTGTTGTAACATCTCTAGAAGACGCTCGCTTATGTCCATCTGCGATACTGGCGTTCGCTTACGTGCCACTTTGGCAGGCCGCGCAATGGTTGTTGGAGCTGAGGAGGGTCCAGGCATAGGCTCAGGCAATCCAGAGTCAGTCTCTGGGTTTGTGACCCATAGATCTGACCCAAGTGGCATTTCAGGTATTTCCTCATTTGGATCAATGCAAACTGCTGGCACGGATTGGGCCTCAGATTGGCTCTCTGGTTGATCCTCCAGGACATCCTGTTCGTCCCAACTTGCTTCGGTCCTGTTTTTATTAAAAAATAGAAACATTACTAATGCTAAATATATAGTCACGATACATAGATGATGTAGAGGATAACTTACTCTCTCATCTCTATGAGTGGTTTCAAGAAGGCAAGGTCCTCTGCATACATATAGGGTACTCTAGCTGGTGCCCCCGAGCCACTCCTCACTTCTCTTAGATGTTTGTTGTATTTCTTGAAGGCATCACGCATGCTTCGCCAACGATTCTTGATGTATACCACTGTAAAAAAGAGAAGATAATAATTATTTAATATTTCTTATTTGTTCAAGGTACCTAGCTACAGGAAATTCATTTGGAAGTCTCCACTATGAGTTTAAGGTTGGAAAATCAACTATATCTGGCATTGTACATGAAACATGCCTTGTTATATGGAATGTACTAAAACCATTGGTCTTCAAAAAGCCTACAAAAGAAGATTGGTTGAAGATATCAGATGAATTCTGGGAGAGATGTAATTTTCCAAACTGTGTGGGAGCCATCGATGGCAAGCACATACGCATCCTGAGGCCATTTGATAGTGGGAGTCAGTTTTTTAATTATAAAAAATATTTTTCGTTTGTATTAATGGCAGTGGTAGATGCCAAATATAATTTCATTTATATTGATGTGGGTGCTTATGGTAGCAGCTCTGATTCTGGTGTATTTAATCATTCCACATTTGGGAGAATGATAAGGGCGAATAGTCTGGATTTACCAAACGATTCCTCCTTGCCCGGAACAAATGAGCCAGCCCTCCCATTTGTTTTTGTAGGGGACGAAGCGTTTGCCCTTGGTAAAAATCTTCTTCGACCATTCTCAAGTAGAGCGCTGAGCAATGATAAAAGAATATTTAATTATCGGCTCACTAGGGCACGTCGAGTAGTAGAGTGTGCATTTGGAATTCTTGCCAATAAATGGAGAATATTGCACACCGCCATCAATCTCAGTTTGGAGCATGCTGTCTCTGCTGTGAAAACTGCGTGTGCACTGCACAACTATGTGCGAGAACGTGATGGAATTGATTATGAGGATTCCATGATGCATAATATGGAGGCGGCACAGTGGAGTTTGACTAGGGGCACTAGCAGTGGGAAATTGATTCGAGATCAATTTCTTAATTACTTTCTATCGCCAGCTGGCGAGTTACCTTGGCAGATGCAGGCAATTTAAAAAAAATAAATGTGGTGTTGTCATTAAAATATATGGCCCTTTAAATATTAAAACCTAAAATACTAAGCTAAAAATGTCACTATGTGTAATTTGAATGCATCTTGAAAAAAAAAGATTAAAGTTATCTTTTGGCAGCATATTAAGGACTCCGAAGTGATTCTCTACCTGCAATTGGACAAAAACACCAAAAATTGGCTTGGTGATACTGTTATGTGTGTTCTGCTGGGTGTCATTGTACAGAGGATGATGTCTTTGTAAGACCACCATGGCCAATAACGTCATAATAGGATGACAAATACAGATAGTCACTCCCCCAAGGATCTGCACACATACTTGGTAAAGTGAGTTTACATATTTTGGTGATAGACACACGCAGACTCATACAAACAATGACCAAGGGTGTGGGAATGAGTCACGTGCCACCAGCAACACGGGGACAGGGTGCATTAGGAACACCATGCCAAGATATAAAACATGTGGCATGGTATGGGTTAGCAGACTTTACATGTCCACACAGAATGCATGCTTGGATAAAGGCCTGCTCTGGATTTGTGTGCGGTATGCACTGTAGTTATTGGGGTCTACTTAGAATTATAATTTAATAAGTTAGGGAATGAAAAAATAAAACAAACTTACCTTTGTCAGCTTGAACTTGGGATGAGCACATGCTCCACTCTGGCAAAAGGCTTTTGGTAATTTCAACCCAGGTAGTTTTTTTCAATACATTGTCCTTATATTTAGGATGCCGGGTGTCATAGATTTGTGGGTTCTCCCTGACAAGGCGGATAAGCTCCTCGGAATCCACACAGTCCTTCACCTTAGCAGTGACTTTTTTGCTCCGTTTTTTGGACATGGCTACTCACCTCAGCAGCATGAAACAGACAGAGGAGGAACTAGGAAAAGGGGGAGGTGGTGGAGGAGAAAAAAAAACTTCCGTTCAAACCGCAACACACCTGCGATTTAGATGCGTACCCATAGAAGATAATGGGACTGAATTCGCACCTGAGCCGCACCGCAAGACATAAAAACCGCACGCGGTTTGGAGGCAATGCGCAGTGCGGATGCATCGCACATATGTGAACCAGCCTCATTGAAAACAATGTATTTTAAAATGTCCTGCGATTTGGATGCGGTTGAAACCGCACTCAATTCGCTTAGGTGTGAACCTAGCCTTAGTGGTTAACATTGTTTCCTATGGAACACGTTCTGTAGTGCAAAAAATAACTAAGGCCCCTTTCACATGGGGCAGTGGAGGTACGGTGGCGGTATAGCGCTGCTAAAAATAGCGGCGCTATCCTGTCGGAATTGCCGCGGGATTCGGCCGCTAGCGGTGCAGTATTAACCGCCGTTAGCGGCCGATAAAGGGTTAATACCGCCCGCAACGCGCCTTTGCAGAGGCGCATTGCGGGCGGTATTGCTGTGGTTTCCCATTGTTTTAAATGGGAAGGAGCGGTATACATGCCGCTCCTCTCACCGCTCCAAAGATGCTGCTGACAGAAGATTTTTTTCTCTCCCGCCAGCGCATCGCCTCAGTGTGAAAGCCCTCCGGCTTTCACATTGAGTAGGCAGTGAAGGAGTTTTTCAGGCGGTATAGCAGCACTATTTTTAGCGCTGTACCACCTGAAAAACTCCTCAGTGTGAAAGGGGTCTTAGGCTGGATTAACACCCATGCATTTTTAGTGCTTTTTGCATTTTGCAGATTTGTACTACAGAACGTGTTCCATTAGGCTCGTTTCACACCTATGCATGTTGCTTTTGAGCGTTTTTGCAATGCTTTTTGCGGTGCTTGCTACGTTTTTTGACATGCGTTTTTACAGCGGTTTTACCGCGATTTGCGTTTTGCGTTTTTTTTTTTCGCCAGTAATTTTTATTTTTTTACATTTCCTTTAACAACCAGCTATGAACAGGTTGAAAAAAAAAAACGCAAATGGCGGCAAAATGCGTTTTGGATGCAGGTCCATTGAATTCTGTTGCATGCAAAACGCTGATTTTTGCTGGAAAAAAAGTCTCTGACCCTTTCCAAAAACGCAGAGGCACAAAAAAGCATTGATGTCAACATGTTCCATAGGAAACCATGTTAAAAAATGTCCCTGCATTTCTGCAAAATGCACCAAAAAAAAGCATTAGTGTGAATGGAGCATAAGAAACCATGTTAATAGTGGCAAACTGCTAAAAACAAAAAACACTAAAAATGCATAGGTGTGAATCAGGCCTGAGGCTGGGTTCACACTACTACACTACTTTCATCCTACTTTGCTCTGTGTTCAATGTTTCCCTATGAGAGCGTCTTGTAGCGTCCTACACAAGTCGGTCCGACTTTGAAAATGCTCCCTGTACTACTTTTGGTCCTACATTGATCCTACTTCAGGCCCATTGAATATCATTGAAGTCGGACCAAAGTAGTATCCTGTTCATGAAAGTAGGATGGATGTAGGACCAATGTAGGATAAATGTAGGACCTATGGGCCAGATCCACAAAAGAGATACTCCGACTTAACTGCTGTTCAGTCTGTGTGTAACTTTGGAAACGATCCTCAAAAGGCTTTTTCCAAAGTTAGGCAGAAGATCAGGCATGTGTAATTGAATTACACTGCCGAATCTTAGGATGCAGTACCGCATCCGCCGCTGGGGGCATTTCGAGTCGAAATGCCGTTTCTAGTATGCAAATTAGCACTTAAGGCGATCCACAAAGCTTTCCAGCTTCCTTTTTGCGCCGTAAGTGTTATTTTGCAAGTGTAAAATTAGGGCTGGTTCTACAAAGTGTAAACTAGTCACACCATGTAAAAGCCCATTCCAGCGACGGCATTTGGTATGCTTTCCCGAGGGAGAACTCCACGGCAATTTGTAAAAACAAAACCGGCATGGGTTCCCCCCCAGGAGCATACCAGGCCCTTAGGTCTGGTATGGGTTGTAAGGGGACCCCCCCTACGCCGAAAAAATCGACGTAGGGGGTCCCCCTACAATCCATACCAGACCCGTATCCAAAGCACGCTACCCGGCCGGTCAGGAATGGGAGTGGGGACGAGCGAGCGCCCCCCCCCTCCTGAGCCGTGCCAGGCCGCATGCCCTCAACATGGGGGGGTTGGGTGCTCTGGGGCAGGGGGGCGCACTACGGGCCCCCCCACCTCAGAGCACCCTGTCCCCATGTTGATGAGGACAGGACCTCTTCCCGACAACCCTTGCCATTGGTTGTCGGGGTCTGCGGGCGGGGGCTTATCGGAATCTGGGAGTCCCCTCAAATAAGGGGGCCCCCAGATACCGGCCCCCCACCCTAAGTGAATGGATATGGGGTACATCGTACCCCTATCCATTCACCTGGAGGCAAAAAGTAAAAGTTAATAAACACACAACACAAGGCTTTTTAAAATATTTTATTATTCTGCTCCGGATGCCCCCCCTGTCTTCGTTATTAGCTCAATTACCAGGGGGGGCTTCTTCTTCCGCTCTCCGGGGGTCTTCCACTCTCCGGGGGTCTTCTCCGCTCTCCGGGGGGGGCTTCTCCGGACTCCGGGGGGGGCTTCTCCGGACTCCGGGGGGCTTCTTCCATCTTCTCCCCTCTTCCGCTGTTGACCCGGCGAACCCCGGTTCTTCTGCAGATGTCCGGTGCCTTCTTCTTCAGCGCTGGCTGCCTGCTATGTTTGTGTGTTAGCTCAATTTCTAACAGGCAGCCAGCGCGGTCTTCTGTGGCGTCAGGGTCTTCTCTTCCTTTCTTCCGATGTTGCCTCGTCGCCTCTTGTCGCTGCAATGATGGAAGCGCGCCTTGCATCCCATTTATATAGGCATCACCGTCCGATCATGCTCCGGCAGGTACCCACGTGGTGGGTGCCTACCCACGTGTACCCACCACGTGGGTACCTACCGGAGCATGATGGGACGGTGATGCCTATATAAATGGGATGCAAGGCGCGCTTCCATCATTACAGCGACAACAGGCGACGAGGCAACATCGGAAGAAAGGAAGAGAAGACCCTGACGCCACAGAAGACCGCGCTGGCTGCCTGTTAGAAATTGAGCTAACACACAAACATAGCAGGCAGCCAGCGCTGAAGAAGAAGGCACCGGACATCTGCAGAAGAACCGGGGTTCGCCGAGTCAACAGCGGAAGAGGGGAGAAGATGGAAGAAGCCCCCCGGAGTCCGGAGAAGCCCCCCCCGGAGTCCGGAGAAGCCCCCCCGGAGTCCGGAGAAGACCCCCGGAGAGTGGAAGACCCCCGGAGAGCGGAAGAAGAAGCCCCCCCTGGTAATTGAGCTAATAACGAAGACAGGGGGGGCATCCGGAGCAGAATAATAAAATATTTTAAAAAGCCTTGTGTTGTGTGTTTATTAACTTTTACTTTTTGCCTACAGGTGAATGGATAGGGGTACGATGTACCCCATATCCATTCACTTAGGGTGGGGGGCCGGTATCTGGGGGCCCCCTTATTAAAGGGGACTCCCAGATTCCGATAAGCCTCCGCCCGCAGACCCCGACAACCAATGGCAAGGGTTGTCGGGAAGAGGTCCTGTCCTCATCAACATGGGGACAGGGTGCTCTGGGGTGGGGGGGCCCGTAGTGCGCCCCCCTGCCCCAGAGCACCCAACCCCCCCATGTTGAGGGCATGCGGCCTGGCACGGCTCAGGAGGGGGGGGGACGCTCGCTCGTCCCCACTCCCATTCCTGACCGGCCGGGTAGCGTGCTTTGGATACGGGTCTGGTATGGATTGTAGGGGGACCCCCTACGTCGATTTTTCGGCATAGGGGGGGTCCCCTTACAACCCATACCAGACCTAAGGGCCTGGTATGCTCCTGGGGGGGAACCCATGCCGGTTTTTTCTTTGAAAATTGGCATGGAGTTCTCCCTCTCAGGAATGCATGCCGAGCGACGCTGTAATTTTTATTTTTTTTTCCCCCGACGCAACTTTTTTAAGCCGTCGCGATCCTCAAAACTCGGCGTAACGTAACTTCGCGCATGCGCAGTACGGCCGGCGCGGGAGCGCGCCTCATTTAAATGGGACTCGCCCCATTTGAATAGGAACGCCTTGCGCCGGCGGAATTTTAGTTACACAGCCTGAAATTTCTAGATAAGTGCTTTGTGGATCAGGCACTTAGGTAGAAACTTTAAGGCAGTGTAACTTAAATGGGATTTTTTAAGTTACGCCAGGTTTTTGTGGATCTGGCCCAATGTAGCAGAGCAAAGTAAGATGAAAGTAGTGTAGTAGTGTGAACCCAGCCTCAGGCTGGGTTCACACTTGTCCGACAAACGGTCCTACATTGGGAGCCTCATGTAGCATGACGTGTGAAAATCAATGTTTCCCTATGAGAGCTGTCTTAACTGGTCCTACACAAGCCGGTCCGACTTTGAAAATGCTCCGTGTACTACTTTTGGTCCTACATTGATCCTACTTCAGCCCATTGAATATCATTGAAGTCGGACCAAAGTAGTATCCTGTTCATGAAAGTAGGATGGATGTAGGACCAATGTAGGATAAATGTAGGACCAATGTAGCAGAGCAAAGTAGGATCAAAGTAGTGTAGTAGTGTGAACCCAGCCTCAGGCGATTTCAAAAAGTAGTTCCTGTACTACTTTTTGCGATTTCGGGCCGCGATTTACATTAAATTGCGGCAAAATCGCGCCAAAATCGCAGCCGCGAAATCGCGGTAAAATCGTGCATTTTACCGCGATTTTGAATTCGCAGCAGTGTGAACCTAGGCTAAAAGGGATAAGGCTGGTTTACTGTGATTTTTTTTGTTTAGCTGGTACTCATCAGGATCTATTTTCAGTTTTTTGGGCTGCATAAGGTTCCATTCACACTAATGCTTTTTTTGATGCATTTCATTTTGCAGAAATGCAGGGAATTTTTTTAACATGGTTTCCTATGGAACATGTTCACATCAATGCTTTTTTGTGCCTCTGCGTTTTTGGAAAGGGTCAGGGACTTTTTTTCCTGCAAAAAGCAGCGTTTTGCATGCAATAGAATTCAATGGACCCGAATCCAAAACGCAAGTGCCGCGATTTTGCCGCAATTTTTTTTTTTTTTACCTGTTTATAGCTGGTTGTTAAAGGAAATGTAAAAAAATTAAAATTAAATGCAAATCGCGGTAAAAACGCACGTCAAAAAATGCAGCAAGCACCGCAAAAAGCATTGCAAAAATGCTCAAAAGCAACATGCATAGGTGTGAATGGAGCCTTAAGCCATGTTAGAAATAAACCTGCATTTTGGGCCTAGTCACACTATGGGGTTGTCTGGGGTGGTCTGAGGAGTTCAGGATAAGGACACTGGTTGGAGACCCTTGGGGTGACTTGAAATGTACAGCAAAAAAATAGGAGGGAGATCCCTTACAGTGTAGTACATGACTTAAATAGAATGACTACCTCCAAAAAAGTTTCTCCATGAAATCAAAAAATTCTAAACATAGGGCCAGATCCTCAAAAGAGATACGCAGACTTAACTGCTGTTCAGTCTGTGTCTAACTTTGGAAACGATCCTCAAAAGGCTTTTTCCAAAGTTAGGCAGAAGATCAGGCATGTGTAATTGAATTACACTGCCGAATCTTAGGATGCAGTACCGCATCCGCCGCTGGGGGCATTTCAAGTCGAAATGCCGTTGCTAGTATGCAAATTAGCACTTAAGGCGATCCACAAAGCTTTCCAGCTTCGTTTTTTCGCCGTAAGTGTTATTTTGCAAGTGTAAAACTAGGGCTGATGTTACAAAGTGTAAACTAGTCACACCATGTAAAAGCCCATTCCAGCGACGGCATTTGGTATGCATTCCCGAGGGAGAACTCCACGGCAATTTGTAAAGACAAAACCGGCATGGGTTCCCCCCCAGGAGCATGCCAGGCCCTTAGGTCTGGTATGGGTTGTAAGGGGACCCCCCCTACGCCGAAAAATCGACGTAGGGGGTCCCCCTACAATCCATACCAGACCCGTATCCAAAGCACGCTACCCGGCCGGTCAGGAAGGGAGTGGGGACGAGCGAGCGCCCCCCCCCCTCCTGAGCCGTGCCAGGCCGCATGCCCTCAACATGGGGGGGTTGGGTGCTCTGGGGCAGGGGGGCGCACTACGGCCCCCCCCCACCTCAGAGCACCCTGTCCCCATGTTGATGAGGACAGGGCCCCTTCCCGACAACCCTTGCCATTGGTTGTCGGGGTCTGCGGGCGGGGGCTTATCGGAATCTGGGAGTCCCCTCAAATAAGGGGGCCCCCAGATACCGGCCCCCCACCCTAAGTGAATGGATATGGGGTACATCGTACCCCTATCCATTCACCTGTAGGCAAAAAGTTAGTTAGTAAACACACAACACAAGGGTTTTTAAAATAATTTATTATTCTGCTCCGGATGCCCCCCCTGTCTTCTTTATTAGCTCTATTAGCAGGGGGGGCTTCTTCTTCCGCTCTCCGGGGGTCTTCCGCTCTCCGGGGGTCTTCCACTCTCCGGGGGTCTTCTCCGCTCTCCGGGGGGGGCTTCTCCGGACTCCGGGGGGCTTCTTCCATCTTCTCCCCTCTTCCGCTGTTGACTCGGCGAACCCCGGTTCTTCTGCAGATGTCCGGTGCCTTCTTCTTCAGCGCTGGCTGCCTGCTATCTTTGTGTGTTAGCTCGATTTCAAACAGGCAGCCGGCGCGGTCTTCTGTGATGTCACCTTCTTCTCTTCTGTTCTTCTCCCCTCTTCCGATGTTGCCTCGTCGCCTGTTGTCGCTGTAATGATGGAAGCGCGCCTTGCATCCCATTTATATAGGCATCACCGTCCCATCATGCTCCGGCAGGTACCCACGTGGTGGGTGCCTACCCACGTGCACCCACCACGTGGGTACCTGCCGGAGCATGATGGGACGGTGATGCCTATATAAATGGGATGCAAGGTGCGCTTCCATCATTACAGCGACAACAGGCGACGAGTCAACATCGGAAGAGGGGAGAAGAACAGAAGACCCTGACGTCACAGAAGACCGCGTCGGCTGCCTGTTTGAAATCGAGCTAACACACAAACATAGCAGGCAGCCAGCGCTGAAGAAGAAGGAACCGGACATCTGCAGAAGAACCGGGGTTCGCCGAGTCAACAGCGGAAGAGGGGAGAAGATGGAAGAAGCCCCCCGGAGTCCGGAGAAGCCCCCCCCGGAGAGCGGAGAAGACCCCCGGAGAGTGGAAGACCCCCGGAGAGCGGAAGACCCCCGGAGAGCGGAAGAAGAAGCCCCCCCTGCTAATAGAGCTAATAAAGAAGACAGGGGGGGCATCCGGAGCAGAATAATAAATTATTTTAAAAACCCTTGTGTTGTGTGTTTACTAACTAACTTTTTGCCTACAGGTGAATGGATAGGGGTACGATGTACCCCATATCCATTCACTTAGGGTGGGGGGCCGGTATCTGGGGGCCACCTTATTTGAGGGGACTCCCAGATTCCGATAAGCCCCCGCCCGCAGACCCCGACAACCAATGGCAAGGGTTGTCGGGAAGAGGTCCTGTCCTCATCAACATGGGGACAGGGTGCTCTGAGGTGGGGGGGCCCGCAGTGCGCCCCCCTGCCCCAGAGCACCCAACCCCCCCCATGTTGAGGGCATGCGGCCTGGCACGGCTCAGGAGGGGCGCTCGCTTGTCCCCACTCCCTTCCTGACCGGCCGGGTAGCGTGCTTTGGATACGGGTCTGGTATGGATTGTAGGGGGACCCCCTACGTCGATTTTTCGGCGTAGGGGGGTCTCCTTACAACCCATACCAGACCTAAGGGCCTGGTATGCTCCTGGGGGGGGAACCCATGCCGGTTTTTTCTTTGAAAATTGGCATGGAGTTCTCCCTCAGGAATGCATGCCGAGCGACGCTGTAATTTTTTTTTTTTTTTCCCGACGCAACTTTTTTAAGCCGTCGCGATCCTCAAAACTCGGCGTAACGTAAATTCGCGCATGCGCAGTACGGCCGGCGCGGGAGCGCGCCTCATTTAAATGGGACTCGCCCCATTTGAATAGGAACGCCTTGCGCCGGCGGAATTTTAGTTACACAGCCTGAAATTTCTAGATAAGTGCTTTGTGGATCGGGCACTTAGGTAGAAACTTTAAGGCAGTGTAACTTAAATGGGATTTTTTAAGTTACGCCAGGTTTTTGTGGATCTGGCCCAAAGTAACTTACATCTGATGAGGTTGTGGCCATCCCATAGGGTAAATACACACAATCTTCTATGAGAAACGTCTCTCTCGATGCCACAGGCGGCACAGTCCTGGGTCCTCTGCAGGGTTCTTAGGAGAGTGTTGGATCAGATGGTGTCTTAACCACTTAAGACCCGGACCTTTAGGCACCTTTTCTGGCCAGTTTTTGCGATTCGCTTTAACTGACAATTGCGCGGTCGTGCGACGTGGCTCCCAAACAAAATTGGTGTCCTTTTTTCCCCACAAATAGAGCTTTCTTTTGGTGGTATTTGATCACCTCTGCGGTTTTTATTTTTTGCGCTATAAACAAGAATAAAGCGACAATTTTGAAAAAAATGCATTATTTTTTACTTTTTGCTATAATAAATATCCCCCAAAAATATATATATAAAAAAACAATTTTTCCTCAGTTTAGGCCGATACGTATTCTTCTACATATTTTTGGTAAAAAAAAATCGCAATAAGCGTTTATCGATTGGTTTGCGCAAAATTTATAGCGTTTACAAAATAGGGGATAGTTTTTTTGCATTTTTATAAAACATTTTTTTTACTACTAATGGCGGCGATCAGCAATTTTTTTTTTTGTGACTGCGACATTATGGCGGACACTTCAGACAAGTTTGACACATTTTTGGGACCAAATGCATTGTTTACTGTGAAAATGACAATTGCAGTTTGGGAGTTAACCACAAGGGGGCGATGAAGCGGTTAAGTGTGACCTCATTTGTGTTTCTAACTGTAGGGGGGTGTGGCTGTAGGTGTGACGTCATTGATTGTGTCTCCCTATAAAAAGGGAACACACGATCAATGACGGCGCCACAGTGAAGAACGGGGAAGCTGTGTTTACACACAGCTCTCCCCGTTCTTCAGCTCCGGGGAGCGATCGCTGGACTCCAGCGGTGATTGGGTCCCGCGGTCACGGAGCTTCGGACCAGGTCGCGGGCACGCGCCCGCGACCCACGGCTGGGCACTTAAAGAGGACGTACCTGTACGTGCTTGTGCCCAGCCGTGCCATTCTGCCGACGTATATGTGCAGGAGGCGGTCCTTAAGTGGTTAAAAAAAAAAAAAAAGACTGCTGGTGATTTGATCAGCAGAGGCGCCCATTGCCATGTGTTTAAAAAAAACAGTTCAGGGTCAATGGTTTATTATAAAACAATAATTCTAATATTCATTGTACAATAAACCAGATGACCATGATCTTTTTCTTTATTCATTACAGGTACTTGTATAGCGCAGTCAATTTATGCAGCTCTATACATATACAGTATATTGTACATTCCCATCAGTCCCTGACCTCAAGGCACTTACAATTTAAAGCTGTCCGTAGATGGTTAGAAAATCATTTGAAAAAAAAAATTGTATTTGCTAAAGATCTGTTGATCACGGGTGCATTAACGGCATCATTGCATCAGAATTTTTCACTACTTTTCGACATATCGATCGCAAAACAACATATATGGTACTCTTTTTTTTTTTTCGGTCAATTGCACGATTAGAGGGAAACCTTTTTGGGAAAAATAGTAAATTATACACTGCGCTTTGGAATATTACACAATAAATGCGTGCTGAAGATTAAACAAACGCGTAGTGTTAATGTGACATGACCAAAATAAAAACAATAATTTTGTATTTATTTTATTTTATGTATATGTAGGACACCACATATACAGTATATGGTATTCAGAGGGAGGGCTCCACCATCACTTAAAGTGGAAGTAAACTTTCTTTACTGCCTTTTACATATAGGTTAAGTCTATAATAAAGCTTACCTATAGGTACAGTAAATATCTAAACATGTACAGTTTAGGAGATATTTACATTACATGGAGCCAGTGACATCACTGGTGCATGCACTCTGAAGGAACGGCCACTGGTGCTGTTCCTATAGAACCCTGTGCTATAAACTGTGGCTCCTGTGTGCATGCACAGGAGTGACTTCATCATTACTCCGGCCAGTCACAGAGCCTGCAAACCCGGAAGCAAGATGAGTAAAAATGAGAGCGCCTGCTGCTTTTGGGTGTGGGAGGGCTTTGTTTTAAGGTAAGTTTAACATAATGTGCTAGAATGCGACCCATACTAGCACATTATACCTTTTACCTTGCATGGTAAAAAATAAATAAAAAAAAAAGCAGTATACAACCACTTTAAATTATGCAATTACATTTACTGTATTTATTGGCGTATAACACGCCGATGCCAGCGTTTTTTTGCGTTTTTTAATCCATTTAAAAAAAAAAAAAAAGCTACACTGAAAAACGCTGATTAACCACTTCCCGACGGCCGTACGACTATATATGGCCCCAAGGTGGTTCTACTTCTCTGGGGCGCCGTGTTTTTACAGCCGCGCCTTTCCGCTCCCGAGTGCGCAGCGGGGAACTTCTGTGCTGGCCGTGTCCCTTGGACACAGCCAATCACAGATCGCCGTGAACGGCCAATCGCAGTGGCCGTTTGCTAGGCGATCTGTGCGGCCAATGAGAGATGATCTCATATGTAAACATATGAGATCATTTCTCATTGCCGGCTCTCACACTGACAGCGTGCTGTCAGGGAGAGAGGAGACCGATCTGTGTCTCTTGTACATAGGGACACAGATCGGTCACCTCCCCCAGTCACCCCCCTCCCCCCACAGTTAGAACACTATATAGGGAATACATTTAACCCCTTCCTCACCCCCTAGTGTTAACCCCTTCCCTGCCAGTCACATTTATACAGTAATTAGTGCATATTTATAGCACTGATTGCAGTATAAATGTGAATGGTGTCAAAAATGTGTCAAAAGTGTCCGCCATAATGTCGCAGTCGCAATAAAAATCGCAGATCGCCGCCATTACTAGTAAAAAAAAAAAAATAATAATAATTCTGTCCCTTATTTTGTAGGCGCTATAACTTTTGCGCAAACCAGTCGCTTATTGCGATTTTTTTTTTTTTTTTTTTTTTACTAAAAATATGTAGATTACGTATCGGCCTAGACTGAGGAAAATGTAAAAAAAAAATTTGAGCTATTTATTATAGCAACAAGTAAAAAATATATATTTTTTTCAAAATTGTCGCTCTATTTTTGTTTATAGCGCAAAAAATAAATACTGCAGAGGCGATCAAATACCACCAAAAGAAAGCTCTATTAGTGGGAAAAAAAGGACATCAATTTTGTTTGGCAACTATATGGCAACAAGTGGGACCCCCATTTGTTGCCATATAGACCTGGACACACACTGCTTACTTCTACAACAGGCGAGAAGGAGGCATTCTTCATGATGCCCTCCCGGTACAATATCCAAATACTGTTGCCCTCCATAATGCAAGTGGTGCTGGGCAGCTGGCATCTGCTTTATTCCCTACAAATTAATTGAATATTAAAGGGGTTGTAAAGGTTCGTATTTTATTTTCTAAATTGGTTCCTTTAAGCTAGTGCATTGTTGGTTCACCAACCTTTTCCTTCGATTTCCCTTCTAAATGTTTGTTTTCTTTGTCTGAATTTCTCACTTCCTGTTCCTCCTCAGTAAGCTGTTCTGACTGACTAACCCCCAGCCAGAACGGCTCGGATAATGGGGGCAAGCTTACTGAGGAGGAACAGCAAGTGAGAAATTCAGACAAAGAAAAAAAACATTTAGAAGGGAAATCAAAGGAAAATATAAGTGAACCAACAATGCACTAGCTTAAAGGAACCTATTTAGAAAATAATAAAGAACCTTTAAAACCCCTTTAAGCCTGGCTGTTTATCTTGAGCTCTTTAGTCACCTGCAACTGCGTGGAGCTTTACTGTTTGGCACACATTAAATGCTGGGTGACCTTTTTGTTTGAAATCTGTTAATGCAAAACCTTATCTCTTCCATTGAGGATTTTTTCAGCTGTCTCGTGGCAGGTGCAAAAATAGTCAACCTTCAATAAAGCAAATTGAGGCTCCATGCACACTGAAGCTGATAAAAGCTATAAAAAAACGCCAGTAGCTTTGCAGGGAGCCTTTCAAGGTTTTTTAGCGTTTTTGCAATAGCTTTAATCAGCGTTTTTGAGTGTAGCTATTTTTTTTTTTATGGATTAAAAAACGCAAAAAACGCTGGTGCCAGCGTTTTTAAGCGGTTTTGGGCGTTTTTCTGCATTTTGTGTTTTTTCCCGACCTAAAACGACACTTTGAACGCAAATTTCGGGCGTTCAGAAAAAAAGCCAATAAACTTCAAAGCTCATTAACACTAAAAAACGCCCAGGTGTGCATGGGCACATAGGCTAACATAGAGTTCAGTTTATGGGCTTTAAAAAAAAAAGCCAAAACGCCAATAAACTGCAGTTTATCAGCTTCGGTGTGCATGGAGCCTAAATCTGTAAATAAAACACTATGTCAGAGTGAAAGAAAGGGGTGAAAGAAAGGGGTTTTCCCTGATGCCACATTATGCCCTGTAAAACGTTATACCTACAGCCCCCCCCCCCCCCTTGCTGGAGCTACTTAGTCAGCCCTGGTCTGTTTTGGCATTAACTCCGGGTATGAATAAACTGTGTAACAGGTGGTAGACTCTTGAGTCATACAGTACAAATAATGTTACATTTTTCATTTATGTGTAGAGCAAAGGCTGTCATATGGTAATTTTCAGCTCCAGCAAAACCATAAGTTTGTTTTTATTTTATCCTTTTGCCGAGTACACACGACCATTTTTCATGTCATGCAAAAAAACAACGTTTTTCTCAACGTGATTCCTCTCAAGCCTGCCTTGCATACACACGATCGTGATAAAAAATGCTCGAGCATAGCGCTGTGGCGTACGACGGCACTAAAAAACGGGAAGTTCCATTCGAATGGCGCCACCCTTTGGGCTGATTATGCAAATTTCCCTTCTCATAACTTGCTTCTGAGCATGCGCGTTTTTTTCCCCGTCGTTAAAGCCTACACACGACCGTTTTTCACGACGAGTAAAACGATAACGTGAAAAACGGCGATAAAAAATAGAGCAGGTTCTAAATTTTGAATGCCCATTTTTTCGTCAAATTGTCGTGTGTACGTGGCATTAGGACCAATTCACACCAGAATGTAGTGAGGGAAACCCGTGTTCTGGGCTAATTTCCCATACCACATTCAGAAAGCACTGCAGTTACGATCTGCAGTGGGTGTCAGTGTAAACGTAATGACACCCCAAACGTAGGACGCAAATGCAGTGCATTTGCTTGCACCAGATCACATGGTACAGTAGTACCATGTGGTCTGGCTGCTCTGTGTTTTTTAGGCTACTTCACCGGGAGCAGAAAAAACGTCAACGTTTTAAAGTAGTGCATTTTCAATCCATTCAAATGAATTTTCGCTACACTGGGATCACACGTGAATCTCACAGGAATGTACAGTGTGTTCCTGTGCGATTCATGGTGTGAACTGGCTCTTATTTTTAATAACATTTCTGTTTACCCTTTATTAACCAAAATTATCTCCAATTAGCCACAATTAAGTCACCTTATAATTAGCGATTTTGTTCTGTGTTTTCCACTTTACAGGTGCAAACTCTTTATATTTTTTTCGTTCTTTTTTATTAATTTCATAGTTTTTAACCACTTGCCGCCCGCCGGCCATCAAATGACAGCTGGGCGGTGCAGCTCTTGTTCTGGGCGGGCATCATATGACGTCCTAGCCTTCCCGGTCCACTAGGGGGGACCCGCGATTGCCCAGTAACAGAGCAGGACCGTGGATCTGTGTGTGTAAAAAATACAAAAACGTACTTGGGGGGCACACCCTAAAAATGCTATACATCTAAGATGGTGCTGCTATAAGACCAAAGACAGTACAAAACAGACTATAGCGCACACATGCAAAAATGACATTTATCCTGCAAGGCTAGTTAAAAACACCTGAACATATTCAAAAATACAGGCGTTTGGTCACACTATATCATGGGTGCTCAACCTGTGGCTCTCCAGCTGTTGCAGAACTTCAAGTCCCATCATGCCTCTGCCTTTGGGAGTCATGCTTGTAACAGTCAGTAGCTTGCAATGCCTCATGGGAATTGTAGTTCTGAAACAGCTGGAGAGCCACAGGTTGAGCACCCATGCACTATATGGTCATATAGTGCTAAGCCCACTTACAGCGACAAAGTACCCCGAATTAGTGGGTCCTACCCTGTCAATAGAATGAAAGAACCTAGTGTCTCAACCTTGGGAGATAAACTCCTCTATATGGGAGAACTGAAGGGATGTGCCCCCCAAGTATGTTTTTGTATTTTGTATAGACTCTGACCAGGTCTCTTGGGCTGGAGCACCCCTCCCCCTCTTCATTACCTCACATTAGTGGCCACCAGTGTATAGGAAGAATCCCTTCAGTTCTCCCATATAGAGGAGTTTATCTCCCAAGGTTGAGACACTAGGGGCCTGATTTACTAAGCTATGTGCGCTGCGCTGGTTCATGCATTAATTAGTACTCCGGGTGGAGGCTTAATCAGGCGCATGAACCAGCGTAGCAGCCGGCGCATTGAAACTAATATGTAAAGCCGCGCCGAACTCCCTATAGAAGTCTATGGGAGAAATCAAAAGTGTTCATTTTAAAGGCTAATCTGCAAGTTTTGTCCTAAAAAGTGTTTGGGGACCTCAGTCCTGCCCCAGGGAACATGTATCAATGCTTTTTTTATTTTTTAAAACGGCCGTTTTTTCGGGAGCAGTGAAATTAATAATTCTTAAAGTGAAACAATAAAAGTGAAATATTCCTTTAAATTTCGTACCTAGGGGGGGTGTAATGTCAGCATGTGAAATAGCGCATTTTTCCCGCACTTAGAACTCCCCCTGCACAAAGTGACATTCTGAAGGAAAAAAGTCATTTAAAAATTCACACGCGGCTATAATGAATTGTCGGCTCTGACAATTCTAAAGGGATTCATTCATAAAACAAACAAAAAAATGTGTAGGGGTTCCCCCAAATTAAATTACCAGGCCCTTCAGGTCTGGAATGGATATTAAGGGGAACCCCGCCGTAAAAACCAAAAAAAAAAAAGACGTGCGGTTCCCGGCAAATATCCATTCCAGACCCTTCAGGTCTGGTGTGGATTTTAAGGGGAACTCCACCCCAAATTGAAAAAAAAAATGGCGTGGAGTCCCCCTAAAAATCCACACCAGACCCTTATCCGAGCACGTTGACCTGGCCGGCCGCAGAAAAGAGGGGGGGACAGAGTGCGGCCCCCCCCCTCTCCTGAACCGCACCAGGCCACATGCCCTCAACATGGGGAGGATGTCCCCATGTTGATGGGGACAAGGGTCTCATCCCCACAACCCTTGCCCGGTGGTTGTGGGGGTATGCGGGCGGGAGGTTTATCAGAATCTGGAAGACCCCTTTAACAAAGGGGACCCCCAGATCCTGACCCCCCCCCTGTGTGAAATGGTAATGGGGTACATTGTACCTCTACCATTTCACCCCAAAAAAAATGTCAAAGTGATAAAAATGACAGTAGCCGGTTTTTGACAAATCTTTTAATAAAGTCTTCTTTTCTTCTTTCCTTCGGGGTTCTTCCGCTGCTTCTTCTCGTCCACATCTTGCCCGACGTCTTCTTCTATCTTCTCCGTCCGTCCTTCAGCCTTCTGGTCCCGCATCTTGTGTCTTCTGCGGTCTTCTTCTCGGTCCGCCAGCCTTCTCGTCCGCATCTTGTGTCTTCTCCGGACCCAGCGTTTGAATTTGAATTGGCCGTCGTCTTCCCGCTCCTGGGACCCGCCCCCCTCTGACGCCACAAGTAAACTCCTTAGAAGGTCATGTGCGTCAGAGGGGGGCGGGGTCACATGAGTGTGACACGGCGGGAACTTCTTCTCCGGGCGGCGCGATTGAAATTGAATTCCCCCGCTGTGTGACGCTCTGCGACCCCGCCCCCCTCTGACGCACATGACCTTCTAAGGAGTTTACTTGTGGCGTCAGAGGGGGGCGGGTCCCAGGAGCGGGAAAACGGCGGCCAATTACAATTCAAACGCAGGGGACGAGAAGGCGGCGGACCGAGAAGAAGACCGCAGAAGACCCAAGATGCGGACGAGGAGGCGGACGGAGAAGACAACGGGCAAGATGCGGGACCAGAAGGCGGAAGGACGGACTGAGAAGATAGAAGAAGACGTCGGGCAAGATGTGGACGAGAAGAAGCAGCGGAAGAACCCCGAAGGAAAGAAGAAAAGAAGACTTTATTAAAAGATTTGTCAAAAACCGGCTACTGTCATTTTTATCACTTTGACATTTTTTTTGGGGTGAAATGGTAGAGGTACAATGTACCCCATTACCATTTCACACAGGGGGGGGGTCAGGATCTGGGGGTCCCCTTTGTTAAAGGGGTCTTCCAGATTCTGATAAACCTCCCGCCCGCATACCCCCACAACCACCGGGCAAGGGTTGTGGGGATGAGACCCTTGTCCCCATCAACATGGGGACATCCTCCCCATGTTGAGGGCATGTGGCCTGGTGCGGTTCAGGAGAGGGGGGGGGGCCGCACTCTGTCCCCCCCTCTTTTCTGCGGCCGGCCAGGTCAACGTGCTCGGATAAGGGTCTGGTGTGGATTTTTAGGGGGACTCCACGCCATTTTTTTTTTCAATTTGGGGTGGAGTTCCCCTTAAAATCCACACCAGACCTGAAGGGTCTGGAATGGATATTTGCCGGGAACCGCACGTCTTTTTTTTTTGGGGTTTTTACGGCGGGGTTCCCCTTAATATCCATTCCAGACCTGAAGGGCCTGGTAATTTAATTTGGAGGGACCCCCCTTTTTTTTTTTTGTTTTAATGAGCAATGACTCTATTCTTTATAGCCATGAGTACTTTAACCACTTGCCCACCGGGTTAATTCTGGCACTTCTCTCCTTCATGTGAAAATCACAATTTTTTGGCTAGAAAATTAATCAGAACCCCCAAACATTATATATTTTTTTTTAGCAGACATCCTAGGGAATAAAATGGCAGTCATTGCAATACTTTTTGTCACACCGTATTTGCGCAGCGGTCTTACAAGCGCACTTTTTTTGGATAAAAATCACTTTTTTGAATTAAAAAATAAGACAACAATACATTTTGCCCAATTTTTTTCTATATTGTGAAAGATAATGTTACGCCGAGTAAAATGATACCCAACATGTCACGCTTAAAAATTGCGCCCGCTCGTGGCATGGCGTCAAACTTTTACCCTTTAAAAAACTCGATAGGCGACGTTTAAAAAATTCTACAGGTTGCATTTTTTGAGTTGCAGAGTAGGTCTAGGGCTAGAATTATTGCTCTCACTCTAACGATCGCGGCGATACCTCACTTGTGTGGTTTGAATACTGTTTTCATATGCGGGCGCTACTCGCGTATGCGTTTGCTTCTGTGCGCGAGCTCGTCGCGACGGGGCGCTTTAAAATTTTTATTTGGGGTTTTCTTATTTATTTTTATTTAGTTTTATAATGTTTTACACTGAAATAAAAAAATAAAAAAAAAATGATCAGTTTTCTTCCTATTACAAGGAATGTAAACATCCCTTGTAATAGGACTAGTGTGTGACAGGTCCTCTTTATGGAGAGAGGCGGGGTCAATAAGGCTGGAAAGCATGGTATTGAAAAAAAAAAAAATAGATCTCATGCTTTCAGCTGCAATCATGTTCGTTCACCACAGTGGTGTAGTGTATAGCACTTTGACCTAGCAGCAAAAGAGTCGTTGGTTCGAATCCCGCCCGTGACAGCATCTGCATGGAGTTTGCATGTTCTCCCTGTGCCTGCGTGGGTTTCCTCCCACAATATAAAAACACGCTGTAAATCGGTTCCGGTCTAAATAAGCCCTAATATGCAGTAGTATATTAAGGTTTGGTTCTGCCCTAGGCCTGACTACATATCTGCACCTCCTAATAGAAAAATGACCCACCCCTTCCTGTCAAGGTCACACCCTGTTTTTGTATAACCCCGCCCAGTAATTTTCAGGGGACCCACACACTAGTTCTGGGGGGGCACTGGATTCCCTTAACCACTTCCATACCAGGCACTTACGCACCTTCCCGCCCAAGCCAATTTTCAGCTTTCAACACTGTCGCACTTTGAATGGCAATTGCGCGGTCATACAACACTGTACCCAAACAAAATTGGCGTCCTTTTTTCCCCACAAATAGAGCTTTCTTTTGTTGTTATTTGATCACCTCTGTGTTTTTTTTTTGCGCAACAACTAAAAAAAGACTGCAAATTTTGAAACAAAAAAACCTTTTTCTTTTTTTAGGTTAATTTTTTTGTAAATAAGTTTTTCTCTTTCAATTACGGGCACTGATATGGCGGCACTGATGGGCCCCGATGAGATGGCACTGATGGACATCGATGAGGTAGTACTGACGGCACAGATGAGGTGGCATTGATTGGCGGCGCTGCTATGCGGCACTGATGGGCACTCATAGGCGGCACTGATGGGCGGCACAGATGGGCGGCACTTATGGGTGGCACTGATGGATACTTATGGGCGGCACTTATGGGTGGCACTGATGGATACTTATGGGTGGCACAGGTGGGCACTGATAGGTGGGCACTGTGCATGGATGGGCACTGTGGGGTGGCACTGATTTTCCCAGTCAGTGCCCATTTGTGGGCACTGATTGGCATCTTTTTTCTTATTTTTTAATGCTTTTTGTTTTTTTGTTCTATAATTTTTTTTTTTTTGCACACCCTGGTGGTCCAGGGTGGGCATCCCTGGTGGTCCAGTGTGGTGATCCGAGGGGGGGCTGCGCTGATAAACAATCAGCGCGAACGCCCCCTGTCAGGAGAGCCGCCGATCGGCTCTCCTATACTCGCGTCTGTAAGACGCGAGTGAGGAAGAGCCATCGATGGCTCTTCCTGTTTACATCGTGATCAGCCGTGATTGGACACGGCTGATCACGTGGTAAAGAGTCTCCGTCTCCGTGAGAGACTCTTTACCGAGATCGGAGATGCAGGGTGTCAGACTGACACCCCGCATCACCGATCGCCGCGCTGCGTGCCCCCACAGGCGCGTGCGGCATGAAATCCTGCAGGACGTCCTGTCAGGATTGTGTAACCACTTCCCGGACGTAAATCGGCCATAGGCTGGGCGGGAAGTGGTTAATTTGCATAGTTTTTCTCTCACTTCCTGTTTGGCTATGGGGCAGGAAGTGAAGGCAAATCTCCCCAATTGGACACAGATAATCCAAAATAAACTGACAGGGCCTATAACCCTCCCTCACTCTATCCAAAATGAAAGAAAATAAAACTTGTTGATTATAGTTCTTGTCAGGGGCGGACTGACCATTGAGTCACTCGGGCACTGCCCGAGGGCCCCATGCCACTAGGGGGCCCCATCCGGGTTGCCAGGCTCAGTAAAACCAGGGACAGTATGTAAAAATCTGTGTTTTTTTTAGATCTGTCCCTGATATGTCCGAAAATGACATGCTTTTAATGTGAATATCCCAAGATTTTAGCTGCCCGCCTCTGCACTACCTCCTGGCGTGGTGGTCATCTGTAAGCCAGAGGGGCCCCATAATCTTCTATTGCCCAGGGGCCCCATGAGTTGTCAGTCCGCCCCTGGTTCTAGTTTAAGCACAAATTTCATAGAGTTTTATTGAGAGCCTTAAGAAAATATAACCATGCCAATAGGCCAGGATAGAGCGTTGCTAATATGTAGGAATGTGTGTTAGAGCACCCCACCCAATGTTAACTAAAAAATTATTAATTTGCAAATAAGTATTATCTGCTCATTTTTTTGGGGATGTCTGCACCCCTGATAGTGACAACATTTGTGAGGTGTCTTCACCCTTTCTAATTCATTCACTTCCTGTCACATAGCCAAACAGGAAGTGAGGGTAAAACCTTACTAATATCTTTTCTTGGGGACACAGAGATCAATCTAAATAGTTTCCCATTATGTAAATTGCACTCTAGCATTTTGCTGTGTACACCCCAAATTATTAGGGATCTTGGACTTTGGGGTCCATTTACTAAAGGCAAATCCACTCCTACAAGTGCAAAGCAAGGAAGAAAACAAAACAACTTTGCTTCTACAGGATTGGATGTTAAAACCATCAGTGCTTCCTCTCTGATTTTCAGCAACTATGCTTGTACTGCAGAGTGGCTTTGCCTTTACTAAACCCCAAACTAAATAATCATTTGGGGCAGGGATCCTCAAACTACGGCCCTCCAGCTGTTGTAGAACTACACATCCCATGAGGCCTTGTAATGCACTGACATTCACAGACATGACTAGGCATGATGGGAATTGTAGTTCCTGAACAACTGGAGGGCCGTAGTTTGAAGACCCATGATTTGGGGTGTACACAGCAGTGCTGGAGTGCAATTTGCTTAATGGGGACACTAGTTAGATTGACCGGTGTCCAAGAAATGACACTGGTAGGGTTTTAACCTCACTTCCTGTTCAGCTGTGTGACAGGAAGTGAAGCCAATTTTAAGAAAAGGGACACAAAGCTCAACACAAAAATAAAAAAACACAAAGCAGGGGTTCTAACACTCACTTGGCTTCCCTCAAACACCCACAATTTGAATAGGATTGCCTTGCGCTAGATTTAAGCACAGTGCTGTAAATCAGCACGTCAAGCCTGTCCACCAATAGCAAACCCCCCCCCCCACAGGCCATGTTTGCAGGTTTTCCTTCATCTTGCACATGTGCTTTAAAATAGTCTGGACAGCAATTCTTGATAAGAGAAATCCCCAAAACATGTCCTGTCGGGGGTACTTGAGGGCTGAGGACCACTGCAGAATAAATAAAATACTTACCAGTTTTTGTCTTTAAAGTCAGGGAGAATAAACATGGCAAACATTTCATGATTACACACCAGGAAAGAAGCTTAGACAAAAATCACACATAATTTGTTAGGCCCAAACCTAGTTCAGCTGCAGCTGTCAACATATGTAGCATGAAAAAGTAACAAAAGACAAACTTAACAATTTTAAAGTAATTTTTATTGGTCAACAAAACAAGGAAAGCAAAAAAAGACAAACAAACAAAAATACATTTCAAAATTCTAATTAACCATAGCTTTACACATTTTTCATAAAATAAGGCCACATAGACAAATACATCAAAGTGAACATTATTTAAAAATAAACCAAAACCATTGGCAAAATAAAACAAAACCCATGCAACAAACCACATTTGTGTTTAGCAACAGCATTTCTGCCAGCCTGCCCCTTCTGAGGGCAGCTGAGGAATGATCGATCCAAGCTTTTTATAACAGTGCTAGTAATGAAGCAATTGAAATCACATGACCAAATTGCAGTCTCTAGTTTGGGTGAGCTTGTAATTGGGCACACCTGCAATTAACCCAAACCACGCTCTATGAGCATCCAATGAGTGTTTTTCACCTTTTAAAAAGAAAGGATATTTTTTTTCTAAGTGTTTGAGCATGCTCAGTTCATCACACATGTAGGAACCAAGCTGCAATGGAATGAGAGCTTTTTTTTTTTGTTTCCCCTGATCTGATGCTTTCCAGCCTGAAGGGGAGGTGTTAAAGACAGAAGTAAACACGCACATTTAATAATCTATTTGTGTGAAAAAAAAGGTTGCCAATTTAGTTTGGGAGCCACGTCGCACGACTGCGCAATTGTCAGTTAAAGCGACGCCGCGCCGAATGACAAAAACTTGCCCGGTCATTGACCAGAAATATGGTCCGGGCTCAAGTGGTTAAAAATTAACAAAACACAAAAGTGAGCCCAATTTTTGGGGATAATGTGAAAGATGATGTTACACTGAGTAAATAGATACCTTACATGTCACGCTTTACTATTGGAAACACTCCTGCAATGGGGCCAAAATGAATTCCGTGAATATCCCCATAGGCGACCTTTTATTTTTTTTTCCAGGTTACCAGTTTATAGTTACAAAGAAAGTCTAGTGGTAAAAGTATTGCTCTCGCTCTAACGCACGCGTCAATACCTCACATGTGTGGTTTGAACGATGTTTATATATGTGGGCGGGACTTGCGTAAGTCCCGCCCACATATGTAAAAATTCTTTTTACTTTTTGCTATAATAAATATCCCCAAAAATATATATTCAAAAAACTAAAAAACCCCTCAGTTTAGGCCGATACGTATTCTACATCTTTTTGGTTCCAAAAAATCGCAAATAGCGTTTAGTGTTTGGTTTTTGCAAAAGGTATAGCGTCTACAAATTTTTTTTTTTTGTTGTTTTAACTAGTTATTGGGGCGATCAGCGATTTTTATCGGTACTGCGACATTATGGCGGACACATCGAACACTTTTTTGGAACCATTGGCATTTTTCAGCGATCAGTGCTGTAAAAAATGCATTGCTTACTCAAAAAATGCCACTGGCAGGGAAGGGGTTAACACTAGGTGCGAGGGAGGGGTTAAATATGTTCCCTGGGTGTGTTCTAACTGTAGGGGGGGGGGATGGGACTGACATGTGTAAATGACAGATCGCTGTTCATGAAGGGGAACTCCAGACCCCCCCAAAAAAAATAAGGTGGGTTCCCTCCAGGTGCATACCAGGCTCTTAGGCTTGGTCTGGAACATAAGGGGTTAAACCGGGGCCCAAAAAAATAGCGTGCCCCCCCCCCCCCCAAGATCCAAACCAAGCCCTTATCCCAGGCACGCAGTCTGGTCAGACAGGAATGGGGGTGGGGACGAGCGAGCGCCCCCCTCCCTCCTGAGCCATACCAGACCACATGCCCTCAACATGGGGGAGTGTGTGCTGTGGGGGAGGGGGGCACTGCCCCCCCACCCCAAAGCACTCTTGCCCCCATGTCGATAGGGACAAGAGCCTCTTCCCGACAACCCTGGCCGTTGGTTGTCGGGGTATGCGGGCGGAGAGCTTATCAGAATCTGAGAGACCCCTTTAATAAAGGGGTCCCCAGATTCCGGCCCCCCACCCTATGTGAATGAGTATGGGGTACATCGTACCTCTACCCATTCACATGGGGGAAATGTAAAGTAAAAAAAACACACCACACAGAATAAAATATTTTATTAATCTGCTCCGGAGCCCCCCCTTTCTTCTTTAGCTCTCTTAGAAGGGGGGGTTTCTTCTCTCCCGATCTTCCGCCGGGACCCTGGGCTTCGGTGATTTCTGCCGGGGGGGGGCGCCATCCCTCGGTCCTCTCCGGAGCCTTCCGCCGGATGCCCCCACCCCATTTAAGCTCTTTTTCATTAGGGAGGGGCATCCGGACTTCGGGGTCTTCTGCCGGGGGATGGCGCCTATCCCCCGGTCTTTCCGGTGCCTTCCGCCAGGGTTCCGGTCTTCCTGGTCTTCTGCCGGGGGTGCGCCAACTCCCAGGTCTTTTCTCTGCTCCCTCTTCTGCCTGGCTCCCCCGCGGAGCCAGGGCTTTCTTCCGTCTTCTTTCTTCTCTCTTCCTTCTTCTGCCTGTCTCCTCCGGGAGCACAGGGCTTGTCTGCGCTGTCTTCTTCCTTCTCTTCCATTCGATGTTGACACGACGAGGTTCCGCGCTGACATGCCGTGTCAGCGGCGGGCATGGACTTATATAGGGTAATGCCACCATGTGACCTCAACCCATGTGACATCACATTCCCTGGGCATGATGGGAATGTGATGTCACATGGGTTGAGGTCACATGGTGGCATTGCCCTATATAAGTCCATGCCCACTGCTCAGACGGCATTCCAGCGCCGGACCTCGTCGTGTCAACATCCAATGGAAGAGAAGGGAGAAGACAGCGGAGACAAGCCCTGTGCTCCGCGGAGGAGACAGGCAGAAGAAGGAAGGGAGAATAAAGAAGACGGAAGAAAGCCCTGGCTCCGCGGGGGAGCCAGGCAGAAGAGGGAGCAGAGAAGACAGAAGAGAAAAGACCGGGGAGTTGGCGCACCCCCGGCAGAAGACCAGGAAGACCGGAACCCTGGCGGAAGGCACCGGAAAGACCGGGGGATAGGCGCCATCCCCCGGCAGAAGACCCCGAAGTCCGGATGCCCCTCCCTAATGAAAAAGAGCTTAAATGGGGTGGGGGCATCCGGCGGAAGGCTCCGGAGAGGACCGAGGGATGGCGCCCTCCCCCGGCAGAAATCACCGAAGCCCAGGGTCCCGGCGGAAGATCGGGAGAGAAGAAACCCCCCCTTCTAAGAGAGCTAAAGAAGAAAGGGGGGGCTCCGGAGCAGATTAATAAAATATTTTATTCTGTGTGGTGTTTTTTTTTTACTTTACATTTCCCCCATGTGAATGGGTAGAGGTACGATGTACCCCATACTCATTCACATAGGGTGGGGGTCCGGCATCTGGGGGCCCCCTTATTAAAGGGAGCTCGCAGATTCCGATTAGCCCCGCCCGCATACCCCGACAACCAACGGCAAGGGTTGTCGGGAAGAGGCTCTTGTCCCTATCGACATGGGGGCAAGAGTGCTTTGGGGTGGGGGGGCAGTGCCCCCCTCCCCCACAGCACACACTCCCCCATGTTGAGGGCATGCGGTCTGGTACGGCTCAGGAGGGGGGGGGGGCCGCTCGCTCGTCCCCTCCCCCATTCCTGTCCGGGCCAGACTGCATGCTTGGGATGAGGGCTTGGTTTGGATCTGGGGGGGACCCCCGCGCCGAATCGGCGTGGGTTTAACCCCTCACGTTCCGGACCAAGCCTAAGAGCCTAATGTAGCCCTGAAGGGGGACCCGCGCCGATTTCAAGTTTGAAATTTGGCGCCGAGTTCCCCTTCAGGGCTGAAAACAGCTCGGAGATTCCCGTGCGCCGCGTCACGCAGCGCATTCACGGGTACGCCGCTTGGTATTTACCAAGATTTTCACGGCGTACTGACAGGGCGCACGGGAATCCCTGACTTTTCTCTCTGCGCATGCCCAGTATGCAAATGAACCTCCCGAGGTTCAGGCGCACTGTGCAAGCGTACGGGGATCTGTTTTCAAAAAACACTTTCCCTTTCAATTCGGCCCGCCAAACACTTCAAAACACATGTCACTTCACTTCCCCTGCATCCCCCCACCTCCCCCCTTAATAAACTCCCGCCCAAACCCCCGCAATTTATAGTTTAATGTGCCGTGCGCCAGGTCTGTACTGGTGCACAATGCACCCTCTCCTGGGCGCACGGAGCACATTAGTAACTAGGGAAATACACTGCACTAGCAGCGTATTTCTTTAGTAAATGGCCAAACGGCTGCTACTCCTGCTTTTACTCCATGAGTCATGGAGTAAAGGCTTGGTAAATCAGGCCCCATGTTCTTTCATGACTATGGCAGCCGGATAACTTACCGCACCAACCAATACAAGCATACCTCTTCACATTATACCTTTCCCAATAACCACACTGACACCTGCTGGATAAAATGGCCTGTTAGGCCTTTATTAACAAATACAAAATAACTGTATATGTATATATATATATATATATATATATATATATATATACACAATTATATATATATATATTACCCAACTTTAAATATTTAACACATTCCTATATTCTTAAACCTTTTAACCATACCTTGGTTGTCAGTCCCCCTGACAACCCCTGATCACTCTTTTTGGGCCTGTGGTACCCTCTTAGCTAAACAACATGTCCCCAGTCGCAACTACCGACTCGAAGACCTAGCTGACCACAGACCCACCCACTTCTCCCCTGGTGGTCCAGACTGACACCAGACCACCAAGGCAGACACCATCCCTGTAACTATGCCCCCCCACCGTTTTTACCGAACCACCGTCTATTTCTACCAAACGGCAGGTGAACCCACCGCCATCCTTTACCGTCAAACACCTAACTCCTATAATTAGGGCGGGAGGGTGGGACTTTTCTCCTTGCTTCTTCCCCCGGACTGACGATGCCCCTCCTCCAGCATTGCCTAGCTAGCTAAGCACTCCTCCCCCCTTTACTCACCTCCTCCAATCATTAATTTCCAGGATCCTTTTAGCCACCCCCATACCTTTAACCCCTTCCTAACCTAAGTTCCCTACACCCTGTCATGCTGTCCTCCGCCTCCATTACACTACAGCTCCGAACTTGTCTTGACTAGGGCAGCCGGATAACTTACCGCACCAACCAATACAAGCATACCTCTTCACATTATACCTTTCCCAATAACCACACTGACACCTGCTGGATTGAAATGGCCTGTTAGGCCTTTATTAACAAATACAAAATAACTGTATATATATATATATATATATACACACAATTATATATATATATATTACCCAACTTTAAATATTTAACACATTCCTATATTCTTAAACCTTTTAACCATACCTTGGTTGTCAGTCCCCCTGACAACCCCTGATCACTCTTTTTGGGCCTGTGGTACCCTCTTAGCTAAACAACATGTCCCCAGTCGCAACTACCGACTCGAAGACCTAGCTGACCACAGACCCACCCACTTCTCCCCTGGTGGTCCAGACTGACACCAGACCACCAAGGCAGACACCATTAGTGTTGAGCAGAATATGCCATATTCGATTTCGCGATATATCTCGAATATATATTCGAATATTCGAGATATATTCGCTAAATTCGAATATTCGTGATATTTTATCGAAATTAAATGATTGCGATTTTTCGCTATTGCGAATGCGAAAATAATTGCGATTTTTTGATAACTGCGGTAGGAGCACTCTGATTGGCTCAGAATATTCGTGATATTTTATCGAAATATCGCAACATGCGAATGCGATATTTATTGCGCAATTTCGAGAAATGCTGGAGGAGCGCTCTGATTGGCTCAGAATATTCGTGATATTTTATCGAAATATCGCAACATGCGAATGCGATATTTATTGCGCAATTTCGACAAATGCTGTAGGAGCACTCTGATTGGCTCAGAATATTCGTGATATTTTACAATACAAAATAATTGCGAATATTCGGCAAATGCGGAAGGAGCACTCTGATTGGTTCAGAATATTCTTGATATTTTACAATACAAAATAATTGCGAATATTCGGCAAATGCGGAAGGAGCACTCTGATTGGTTCAGAATATTCTTGATATTTTACAATACAAAATAATTGCGAATATTCGGCAAATGCAGAAGGAGCACTCTGATTGGCTCAGAATATTCTTGATATTTTACAATACAAAATAATTGCGAATATTCGGCAAATGCAGAAGGAGCACTCTGATTGGCTCAGAATATTCGTGATATTTTACAATAGAAAATAAAAAGTGTTTTGCATTGGTGGTGATTCTTTACTCTATCCATCTGTCACAGCCGTTTGTCAATCAAACACCTTGAAGATTGAACACGTTCATGCTGCATGCTTTGGACTTTTTTTCACTTCACATATCAAAGACATTTTTATGAAAGATTATTTTTCTATTATTGGGACTATATTTCTTTATATATTTGTTTCACTGTGTATTTCACAAGTTATTTGCGCTTGCTTATTTTAAAATTTGCCCACATGTCTTGTCACTAGACATATTTTTTATTCTTGTAGAGCGACTCCATTTTCTGTCTTGTATTAAATTATGTTGTATAACATTTTTGAGTTGCTGCTGTATTCTCCCCTTTTTTTAAGGTATGCGCAATTTTTTCCTTCTTACAAAAAAAAATAATATCAAACATACAAATATTCATAACAGAAACATACACAAAGCCCCCCCCCTTTTGCATCAGAGACAATCAGAGTTCTCCTACCACAGTTATCGAAAATTCGCAATCATTTTCGCATTCGCAATAGCGAAAAATCGCAATGTTTTTTTTTATATATTCGGCAACATAAAAGGATCGCCTCAGCTTAGCTACTCGGCCCAGGGTCTCTAATCATACCAGCAATGCTTTTAGACGTCGATAGGATGTGATCTGTTTTAAAAATCAAATTGAAAAAATGCGAATATTCGGAATTGCGAATATTCACCGCGAAATTCGAAATATAGCGCGATTTCTCGAATATGCCATATTCGAGCCGAATATTCGCAATGCGAATATTCGTGAGCAACACTAGACACCATCCCTGTAACTATGCCCCCCCACCGTTTTTACCGAACCACCGTCTATTTCTACCAAACGGCAGGGGAACCCACCGCCACCGCGGCACAAGTGGGACCACCTCACACTTGGGCCCGCCGCCACACCAGGAAAGCCCTCCTAACGCCCTCCTCCAATCCCAGAGCCCAAAGATCGATCCCGATCGGGTTGAGATGAACCCCGTCCCCCCTCAGGTACCTCCAGGTCTCCACCTCCAACTCTGAATGACGAACCGCTATCCCACCCTGCTGAACCACAAACCTGCCCACCTCTCTATTCACCTTTATCCGGGCCTTATCCAACCGCTCCAGCGACCTAACCTCCCTCCAGGCCATGCGAGCCACAATATCTGATCAAACAATGATCAGGTCAGGGAAAGAGGCCCGCAGTTGGCGTATGTCCCATTGTATGTCTTTGATCACCTGGCGCATCGGCCTGACGCTCAAATCATTCCCGCCTGCATGGATCACCAAAATGTCCGGGACCCTGTCTAAGCTAGCCCCCCTGTGAACTTCCGGCAACACCTTCTGCCACATGAGCCCCCTGATCCCGATCCACCGTACTCTACCTTCCTCCCTGGGTACCCCCAGCTGTCTCCCCCCAGGCTTGACATCCGCCCTTCTCGCCCCTCAAAACACAAATGAATGTCCTAGGATCCAAATCAGACAACCTTGGGGATCTGTAATGACATAAAAGAGAAAAACAATACCCAGCAGGACAAAAACCCCCCCGCAAACATCAACATCAGCATTGTCAACCCCAGATACATCATTTTTACAACAAATGAGGGCGCACATACAGTTTATATCTATTAGACTCCCATCTGCCAATCCGCTTTACAGAATCTGCAGGCAGGCCTCCCCTTGCTGCTTCAGTCGCTTCCCCTATTCGAAACGAATGAGCCGAATATTCCCCCGGGACTAAACCCCCCTCCTTCAGACATTTCCGGAATACCGCCGTAAACTGGAACCTAGACAAACACTCCCCTTTTTGATGGACGAACAGTGCCTCCCCCCCTTTTGGGCGAACGCCACCGGGCATGTCAGCGGACAATTCCCCTGGAACAACTCTATTTTCGCGCCCCTTCCTAGTTGATCCGTCTTTGAACGCCTAAGCCAAATCACCACTGATTCCTCCAGGCACCTAACGTCCCGCAATTGCAGGCCACCCCCCACCAACTTGGAGGGGGAAACTAATTCTCCCACCCTGAACGCCCCAAAAAAGGCCAGAACAAAAACAGCCCGAAAAAGTATCTGTTCATAAAGCGATGCGCAAACCTTTTCCAAATTCCCCAATATCGTACCCAGGACTGCGAACGACACCGGACGTCTGGAATCCCGTGTCGCACTGCCCTTCCTGTACCCCTTTAGCACCCTGCGTACCACAAAGGATTTCGTAAAATCCCTGAGGCCCGCCATCTGAAATAAAAAAGCCAACGCTGCCATCTTTTTGCTAATGGCCCCAACCGAGGTTCCCCTCTCGTAATTGCTGCACACAAAATATAAGACCAACGCCTGCACGTCTTCCGGATCTTCCGACCCTCCTACCTCCTCCCTCAGTGCGGACCATTCCTGCCACACCTTAGAGTAAGCTCGCCACGTTCCCTCGCTGATCGACTGCCGAATCAATCCTGCGGCGACTCCAGTGCAATGTCCCACAACTTCTGTGGGCAGGGTTCCCCCTGCCCCTCTGCCCCTGGCGCCAGGATCCGGAATTCCTCCCACTGGAAACGAGATAAAGCATCCGCCAATCTGTTATCCACCCCAGGAATATGCACCGCATAGATCAAGGCATTCACTCTTAGACACTTAAGTACCAGGTAACGCAATAAACCTAATCACCGGGGGAGAGGATGCCGATATGCTGTTGATCGCCCATACCACCCCCATGTTGTCGCAATTGAAGCGCACCTTTTTATTCCTGAAGGACTCCCCCCACAATTCCACCGCCACCACAATGGGGAACAACTCCAGCAGCACCAAGTTCCGGAGGAACCCGGCTGCCCTCCAAGACTCCGGCCAGGGCTCCGCGCTCCATCGTCCGTGGCAATAGGCCCCATAGCCCATTGACCCTGCCGCATCAGTAAATAGAGCCAAGTCAGCGTTGCTGACCGGCCCAGTCTGCCACATCGAGCGACCATTGAAATCGTCCAGGAACGTTCCCCAGACCCTCAAATCGTCTCTCAGTTCATTGGTCAGGCGCACAAAATGGTTCGGCACCCGAACCCCAGCCGTGGCACCTGACAGCCTCCGGCTGAAGATGCGCCCCATAGGAATAATCCGACACGCGAAATTTAACTTCCCCAACAAAGATTGGAGTTCCTTTAATCGAATCTTCCGCTTCACTCGGGCCTCACTGACCTCCCTCCTCAATGCCACCACTTTATCCTCTGGCAACCTACATTCCATCGCTACAGAGTCAATGGTGATCCCCAAGAACACCAGCTCAGACGCAGGGCCCTCCGTCTTGTCGGGCGCCAAGGGGATCCCAAAACGTTCCGCCAAATACTGCACTGTACCTAACAACACCCCGCAACAGCGGGAGTCCGGGGGGCCTATGCACAGGAAGTCGTCCAAATAGTGGATGAGGGAATTCACCCCCGCCACCTCCCTGACCGCCCATTCAAAGAACGAGCTAAAAGTCTCAAACAAAGCGCACGATATGGAACAACCCATTGGCAGGCAACGATCAACAAAATACTCCCCTTGCCAGTGGCACCCCAGCAAACGCAAACTAGTAGGGTGTACCGGTAACAGCCTGAAGGCGGATTCCACATCCGTCTTTGCCATCAAGGCCCCTTTCCCGTATTTTCTAACCCAAGACACCGCCGCATCAAACGATGTATAGGTAACCGCGCAACTCTGCGGATCAATACCATCGTTGACCGAACCCCCTTTTGGGTGCGACAGATGATGTATCATCCGAAACTGACCCACTTCCTTTTTCGGAACTACGCCCTTGGCCAGCTTAGCCGACACCACCCCCGGATGTCGCAGAGCCGACCGCAAGTTGTCCGCCACCGGAGGAACCTCCGCCAACGAACTCGGAATCACGAAACCCTCCCCGAACCCCTTTTCTAGCAAACGCCCCGCCGCCCGCTCCGGATACTTACTTAGAAAAGGCAGCATCCTTTCCAGTCTCACCGGCGTCATTCCCTTTTCCAGCGCCCTCTCCGGCCCGCTTCCCCTGTTTGAAACATCTATTGAACGCGTGCGACCCACCACACCCTGAGCACTCGTGCTTGAAGCGGCACGATCCTCCAAACCGACAGGTTCCGTCATTGAACTGCCAGCACACCCCTTTCTTTTTGAGGGCCGGCGATCCCGAGGAGGAAACGGCACCGCCCCCCCCCAGGAAAGGACTGGCCCGCAGCCCTGGTCGAGGTCATCAACCTCATCCACAGGCTAATGTCCTTATGGTCCCAGCGAATGGAGGGACGAACTGCCTTGCGCTGACGAAACTGCTCGTCATACCTCAACCACGCCAAACCTCCATATACCCTATGCGCTTCGTGAATGGCATCAAGGTAACAAAATAGGGCCGAGCAGTTCTCGGGGGCCTTTTCCCCGATCACGCTAGCCAGAATCGCAAACGCCTGCAGCCAATTCGTAAATGTCCGCGGAATGAGCCTATACCGACGTTTTTCCTCCTCATCTTTTTTGCTCTCGTCCGGCTTCACCCGGTCAAGGTGAAATTTTTCCAACGGGAGCAGGGAAAAAATTTCCACAAACTCATCCTTCTGAATTTTTTCCCTCACCTCCGGCTTCAGATGGGCACCCAACGGCCCTTCAAAGCAAATGTAAACCTCCCCCCTAGCCGCGTCATCTAGACGCACCTTCTCCACATCCTTGTCCTTGTCCTTGCGTTCCGCCGCCGTTCCCACGCCGTCCTTGTCCGTCTGTGTCCCTGCCACGCCCGTCGCTGGAGTCGCCGGCACAGGGGGGGGGACAACTGCCGCTGGCAGCGCCTGAACCGAGGGGGCAGGAACCAAGGGGGGGGGGGGCCGGCACCGGGGGGACCCATGGCCCCAACGGGCTCGCAACCTGAGGAGCACTCCCATCCAGCCTACGCAACAATTCCCTTAAAGCATCCCACACTCCCCCCTCCCCCGAGGGACTAAGGACCGCCACCCCCCCACTAATGTCCTGCGCACTAACCCTCCCCCCGCAATCAAGTTAGATGTAGTCTTACCGGTTCGGCGCGGCCGTGAAGGTCCTCCAGCCGATGCGTTCACATAACGTCCATCCTCCGCGGGGTCCTCCGGCAGCTCCCCCTCTTCACTGCTGCTGGATCCGGTCGCCGCCTGCCCGTGTGGTCGATGACGCACCTCCTCTCTCCTTCCCCGACCGCTGGACACAGCTGGCGTTGTGACAGGTATGGGAGCCACCACCCCCCGAGGGCTCTCGTCTCCCTCGCTGCTGAACTCCTCGATCAAATCATCCCTCAGCACCGCGGCTGCAGCCTGAGCAACACTCCCCCTCCGGTCAACCCTCCCAGACTCCGATCGGGGGGACCTCCCGACTGACGTGAGTGGCCTGGTGTCGCTCCATCCGTTTCACTGACCGCGTCCCCACCGCGTGCGAGGCCACCGCCTGCGCCCCGAACTAGGCCGGCGCCTGCCTGAGGATCCTTCCCACACCGGGCCGCCCCCCCGACCGGAACATCGCCACCGGGGGCAGCCACATGGATCTGGGCCCGCACCAGCACAGGGGAGGTAGGCCTGGGCACCCGAGAGGCCCCCCCGCGCTGCGCGCTTCCCGCCCCCCCCCCCGCCCGTGCAGTGGAAGACTGAGATTGCTTGGCGGGGGGGGCCCGACGGGGGCCTACTGGGACTCCGCACCCGACGCTGTGACCTGGGGGTGTTGTCTGGGCTGAAGCGCTCCGGCGGTATAGACCGCCTCGCGCGCGTTGATGCAGGCCTAGTCCCCGGGGCCTGCTGAACCCCCCGCAGAGTGGCGGTGATCTGGCTTTGCAGCCAATCCGCGCCGTGGACCTCCGCAGCAGCTTGAAGCTGCGCTAGTAACCCGGCTACATCCGACATCTCACCCTTCCCTGACTGTCCACAGATGGCCTAGAGACGCTGACCCGACACACACAGACGCAGAGCTGCACAACTTTTCTCCTTGCTTCTTCCCCCGGACTGACGATGCCCCTCCTCCAGCATTGCCTAGCTAGCTAAGCACTCCTCCCCCCTTTACTCACCTCCTCCAATCATTAATTTCCAGGATCCTTTTAGCCACCCCCATACCTTTAACCCCTTCCTAACCTAAGTTCCCTACACCCTGTCATGCTGTCCTCCGCCTCCATTACACTACAGCTCCGAACTTGTCTTTCTATTAACAGGGTAGGACCCACTAATTTGGGGTACTTTGTCGCAGTAAGTGGGCTTAGCACTATATGACCATATAGTGTGACCAAACCCCCGTATTTTTGAATATGTTCAGGTGTTTTTAACTAGCCTTGCAGGATAAATGTCATTTTTGCATGTGTGCGCTATAATCTGTTTTGTTTTGATCTGTGTGTGTAAACAGATCCATGTTTTGTCAAAGGAGAGGAGACCGATGGTGTGTTCCTTGTACAGTGGAACACCGATCGGTCTCCTCCCCTTGTGAGTCCCCACCCCCTACAGTTAGAATCACTCCCAGGCACACTGAATGTGTCATTTTTGTCAATAGCATTAACGGGGTTAATGCCGTGATTTCACACATGTGTGGGAGTGACGTCATTGCCGCTCTGGCCAATCACAGCGCCGGTGCGGCGAAAATAAGGAAGAAGCTCCAGGGGACATGGTGGTGGCGACGGACGGGACTTCGGAGGACTTTGGGGGCTTCGTTCTCAGGTAAGTGGCACATAATGAGCTAGTATGCTGTGCATACTAGCTCATTATGCCTTTCTCTTGCAGGTGTATTTAAAAAAAAAATATTACAGAGGGTTTACTTCCTCTTTAAGGCTTACCTGTAGCTACCCAGGATATCTCCTAAACCTGCACGGTTTAGGAGATATCCCTTGTCCCCTGCATGTGCCAATGTAATCGGCACATGCGCAATGGTGCAAACTAAAGCAATAGCACCTATGTGCCGCTGCTTCAGTCTGTGTGCCGTTACCGGCGCCTCCCCCGCGCATGTGCGGGAGTGATGTCATCGTGGCTCCGGCCAATGACAGCGATGGAGCCCCAATACCTGGAAGCAATCCACTGGCGACATGCCGGTGGCTGGAGCGGGAGGCTTCGATGTGGGGTAAGTAATTCATAATGAGCTAGTATGCTATGCATACTAGCTCATTATGCTTTTGTCTTGCAGGTTTTTTTTTTCATTTTTTTTTCTTTGGGTTTACTTCCGCTTTTATTATTTTTTATTATTATTATTATTATTATTATCTATATATATAAAACTCAACGTGTGTGTGTGTGTGTATGTATGTATGTATGTTCCAGCATCACGTCCAAACGGCTAAAGATATTAACATGAAACTTGGCACACATGTTACTTATATGTCAGCAACAAACATAGGATAGGTGGTTTAACCCTTACCCACCCCCATTTGCCATGGTCGGGGTTTTTCTTTAAAGTCCCATTCAACTCTATGGGAAATACATGTTGCTTCATGTTCCAGCATCACGTCCAAACGGCTAAAGATATTAAGATGAAACTTGGCACACATGTTACTTATATGTCATCAACAAACATAGGATAGGTGGTTTAACACTTACCCACCCCCATTTGCCATGGTCGGGGTTTTCCTTTAAAGTCCCATTCAACTCTATGGGAAATACATGTTACTTCATAACTTCCAAACGGCTGTACATATTTCGATAACACTTGGTCACATGTTACTTATATGTCCACTTAAACTATAGGATAGTTAATTTATCCCTTAACTACCCACATTTGTGAGGGTCGGGGTTTTTGTTTAAAGTCCCATGCAAATCAATGGGAAATGTATGTTCCCACATAACTTCTGTACGCCTGGAGATATTTCAATAATACCTGGTACACATATTACTAATATGCCAAATAAAAATATATGACAGTTAAATTAACCCTTACCTACACCCTTATATAAAAGATGGGTATATTTATATTACTATGATTTTCCTTCCCAAAAGGTTAAGATAGGAAGACCGGGCAACGCCGGGTATTCAGCTAGTTATAAATAATAATAAACAATGCTTATAAACACAGTCTTACCCGTGGGCCCCGATGCGTATGACCATAGTGAGCAGGGAGATTCTGATGTTCTTAATCTAGCTCTTTTTCGCTACAGATGCGAACTGAATCGCCTTAAGGCGCTTTTTACAGCCAGTGTTTTGCTGGTTGATGCAGTCATTGGGCCAATTTGGACAAATCCAATTAACCTACCAGCATGTCTTTAGAGGGTGGGAGTAAACCCACGCAGACACAGGGAGAACATGCAAACTCCAGGCAGATGGTGTCATGGTCGGGATTCGAAACCAGTGACCCTTTTGCTGCTAGGTAAAAGTGCTAACCACTGTCAGAAAGACAGTTAAGGTAACAGTAAGATTGCATCTGGCAAAGGTAATAGGTGCCATCTCAGGCTTCAGGTGAAGCATCAATATGGCACAGCCAGAGTAAGTGACTGTTGTGGCTCACAATTATGTGGCGGTGGTGTTGTTGTTTTAATGATTACTTGTAATGCACATGTAGCACTACCCCCGAAGAAGCTGCTGGTTTGTTTTGGTTGGCATGTTACCTCTGTATCTCCGCCGTCTCGGGTACTTGATGAGAGTTGTAGTAAAGGGAATGTCCACACGACAGGTGTCTTTTCTGTGCTTTTATTACCCAGCCGGGTAAAAACGATTAAACAGTGGAAAGGTGAAGGTATGGCAAATAGGAGACAGCAGATTCAGGTGTTACTGCATACGGAAACAGTCCTGCTTCCAACAACACTTTACTTCGCCACTTCAGCCGGAGTGGGTGTAGCGCACCTGGACAGGCCTCTCTCACAGTCAGAGTGTCACTCGAACTTCGGATCAAGTCTCTGCCACAGACCCTCCTAAAAGAATGGAAACAATTGTGGTCCAGAATCCTCTCTCAGTAGATTCAGCACCCGGATCTCCTTCAGGTAGTTTTGCAAAGGTAGCGACTGACAGGCGACCAACATCTAGCCTGTCAGATCCCAGGTTATCCCCCGATGAATGGACAGGTCCCTCCTGGAACACCAGCCTCGTGCTTGGTATCCTTCAGACAGACTCCTCATCGGTCAGCTTCCTCCAATTGGACAGACAGCTCGGGACCCCTTCCAGATTGGGGACCCAGTCAATCACTGAGCCCACACAGCAGATCAATTGCTCCGGGCCAACGTGATCCCAGAACCAGGAACACTGCTACCCACGCACACCCCGGCCAGAAGGGCCATATGCAGGGGTGTCGTGGAATGGCTACCCCAATGGTGGGCGCCACACGAGGAAGAACCTCGAGGCAATGGCGTCTGCCATATCCTTCCCCAGCATGCACAGTGAGGCGGCCAACCCCTGACTGGCTGCTAAGGAGTGGTACTCAGACTCACTTGACCCCACTGCTGCCACCTGCCGTTCGGGGGTGACGGGAGTCCCGGAACAATAGGTTAGCCCACAGCACAGCCAAGCTAGAGCAGAGACCCACATTTAAACAGTCAAACTATTTCAGAGCTAACTACTTCTCTGAATTCTCCCCTAAATTTAACATAGCACGGCTCTGAAAGTAGCCAGGCGCTACACACATTTATATCCTATTTATGATACAGTATGGTTCTTAGCTTTTAGGCTTAGGTCTGCTTTATGAAATAATAGGTCCAGGGCAAAAATCACTCCTGTCATATAAGGGTTTGGATCAACAGTGAGTATAGAATAGTGTATATGGAGGTTTTCAATTTGGATGAACTTTTTTTTCTCAACCAAATTAACTATGATTCAGCAAACTACACATTTCTTTTGTAACCGATGTAATGGATGCAAAGACGGAAGTTCCTCTTGGAATTAAATGACAAGTTAGTACAGTAACTGGTTTTACTGGGTGACGATCAACAATTTACTCCAGGAAGCAATAACTTTTCAAAACTTTGCATGTTATCTCTATCAGAACCTTGTCCCCAGAACCTTTCATGATGCCCAGTTATCATTTTTTGGGAATTTTCCTTTTTGAAATAAGTATGTGGTCTATAATATATTGTTTAACAAATCACTTAAAGTCAGAGACAATTATGTAAAGGCTTCCTGATACCGAAAGTATGGTATGTAGTTCCCTTTATTCCAACAGAAAAAAATAACAATACAGACTGGTGTTTCTTTGCTTTCCGAAGAAACAGGAAATGTTCATGAGCCAAGACAGGCATGTCAATGAGGGAATTATCATAATACAGATCGTAATAAACAAGGGCCTCTGAATACAATACTAAGTTTTAAATAGCACATACTCTCATCATAATGGATTAGCCCCATTCAATCCTTTTTACCATGGTGTCACACGCTCATAAATGTGCCAAGTAAATTTCAAATTTAAATAGTACCGCGCTACAGTAAATAGAACGATTAAAAAAATGACAATTATTATAATAAATTAACCACTTAAGGACCGGACCAATATGCTGCTAAATGACCCAAGGGGTTTTTACAATTCGGCACTGCGTCGCTTTAACAGACAATTGCGCGGTCGTGCGACGTGGCTCCCAAACAAAATTGGCGTCCTTTTTCCCCCACAAATAGAGCTTTCTTTTGGTGGTATTTGATCACCTCTGCGGTTTTTATTTTTTGCGCTATAAACAAAAATAGAGCGACAATTTTGAAAAAAATTCAATATTTTTAACTTTTTGCTATAATAAATATCCCCCAAAAACATATATACATTTTTTTCCCTCAGTTTAGGCCGATACGTATTCTTCTACCTATTTTTGGTAAAAAAAATCGCAATACGCGTTTATCGATTGGTTTGCGCAACATTTATAGCGTTTACAAAATAGGGGATAGTTTTATTATTTATTTATTTTACTACTGTTTGCGGCGATCAGCTATTTTTTTTTCGTGACTGCGACATTATGGCGGACACTTCGGACAATTTTGACACATTTTTGGGACCATTGTCATTTTCACAGCAAAAAATGCATTTAAATTGCATTGTTTATTGTGAAAATGACAGTTGCAGTTTGGGAGTTAACCACAGGGGGCACTGTAGGAGTTAGGGTTCACCTAGTGTGTGTTTACAACTGTAGGGGGGTGTGGCTGTAGGTCTGATGTCATCGATCGAGTCTCCCTATAAAGGGGATCACTCGATCGATGCAGCCGCCACAGTGAAGCACGGGGAAGCCGTGTTTACATACGGCTCTCCCCATTCTTCAGCTCCGGGGAGCGATCGCGAGGGGGCGGCTAGAAACGAATAGCCGCGCCCTCGTCCCGGATCGCTCCTGAAGCCACGGGAACCGCCGCATGTACCGGGGGGGGTCCCGATCGGACCCCCGACCCACGTCAAGCAGAGCACGTACAGGTACGTACATGTGCCTGTCCGTGCCATTCTGCTGACGTATATGTACATGCGGCGGTCCGGAAGTGGATTACAGTCCTTGATACATCAAAATATGCATAAATGAATCCAATATCAGTGGATTATTTAAAACCGTGCAAAAAAATGGATAGTCAATGCAAAAAACTGTATAAATAATTAAAGTAAAAGTGTTGAAAAAACATAGATGCAATATTCTGCTGCTATATCCCATAGAGTGCATCCCAACTAGTGCTCAGACAGCTTAGAGAAATGTTCCATTTCTCATTGGTGCTCAAAGATCACTCAGCAGATCACCTCCAAGTGCTCCCCCCTCCAGGAATAATCTCACCTGAGGGAGTGGGATCTCCACAATTAAGCAAGATCAATACAAGCCTTTTAGCCTCGAAATTCCTTAATGGTGTCCACTTCGATATGGCTCCTGGTGATTAGTAGTAACCAAAGTGCATATATAAAGAAAAATAACTAATAGCGCTTCTATCCTCCAAAAAACTTCAAAGTATTAAATAGGTACAGGTTACTCACATTGCTCAGGTGCTTCCAGCGCATCAGGCTCTGACCTGCATTAAAATCCATGTTTTGAACACACTGCTCTCTCCACACAAGCCTCGCAGACCACAATCCGACTCACAGCTCTACGCTGCATGCAGATGTTGTCACTGTCCTGGCCCCTTTTCTATGCGTGTTGACACAGGGGCATGTGTCTTCCTCAGGGGGTTAATCCAGGGTATTATCCCCCTGAGGAAGACACGTGACCCTGTGTCGACATGCGTAGGAGAGGGGCCAGGGCGGTGACGACATCTGGATCCAGCGTGGAGCTTGGAATGGGTGCTTTTACCCATCATGAGATGTTTTCTTGACACCTTGGTAATGAGACACCTTTTTATAGGCCATTAGTTGAGACTGAACCAGCTATTATTAAATTGATACTAAAGTCTGTTTTTTTCTGTTTTGTTACAAATAACAAACATGTCATACTTACCTGCTTTGTGCAGTGGTTATGCACAGAGCAGCCTAGATCTTCCTCTTATTTGGTCCCTCTTAGGTGCTCTTGGCCCTCCCCCTTACTGAGTGCCCCCACAGCAAGCAGCTTGTTATGGGGACCCCCAAGCCAAATCGTAGCTCTCTGTGTCCATTGAAACAAGGAGCTGCGGAGCCCCGCCCTCTCTCTCCTTATTGTCTCACTGACTTTGACAGCAGTGGGAGCCATTGCTGTCTCAGCCAATGAGGAAGGGAGTCCCATAAAGCCCCATGCAACATTGCTGGATCTAAATGGACCTCGGGTAAGTATTAGGGAGGCTGCTGCACATAGGTTTTTGATCTTTATACATAATATGCATGAAGATTAAAAAAACTTCTGACTTTACAACCACTTTAATTTGCACTGACAAGGGGCAGAATTGCTTTCTAATTACTAACAGAAACAGATTCAGGCTGGTGTCTTGGCTTTCCATGCCTTTTTGCACCTCCCTTTCTTCATGTGTTCAATACTTTTTCCTTGTGACATTCCATTTTATTACACTAAACTTAATTTCTGGACTTATTTGTTTTTGTTTCTTTGTATGTATGGATTACATGGGTTATACAAACATGTGGTGAAAATTTCATGTCAATAGCACCTTTAGAAATATATTTACCTAGAAAAACGGTGACGTGTTCAATACTTATTTTAGCCGCTGTATATCTGCAGTCATGGCCAAAAATATTGTCACCCCCCTGCATTTCTGTCAGATAATGCACCACTTTACCCAGAACATTGTAGCAATTGCTACTTCTTTGGCATTCTCATGTTTATTTATTTTGGGGGTGATTCACAGAGAGTTAGGCCGGCGTATCAGTAGATACGCCGACCTAACTCGGAGTCTACGCCAACGCAAATTTAAGCGTATTCTGGAAACCAGATACGCTTAAATTAGGCTAAGATGCCAGCGGCGTAAGTGTCTTAAATCCTAAAGTGTAATTTTTAGGCTGACCGCTAGGTGACGCTTCCATTGCGGTCGGCCTAGAATATGTAAATGAGTAGATACGTCGATTCACGAACGTACGCTTGCCCGACGCAGTAAAGATACGCCGTTTACGTAACGCACTTTCAGGCCTAAAGTTATTCCATCAAATAGCTGGAATAGTAATGTTAAGTATGGCCGTCGTTCCCGCGTTGAAATTTGAAAATGTTACGTTGTTTGCGTAAGTCGTCCGTGAATAGGGATTTACGTAATTTACGTCCACGTCGAAAACAATAGGACCGTGCGGCGTACTTTGCCGCAATGCACACTGGGATATGTACACGGACGGCGCATGCGCCATTCGTAAAATACGTCAATCACGTCAGGTCACCCCCATTAACATAAAACACGCCCCCTCAGCTGAATTTTAATTAGGCGCCCTTACGCCTGCCCGATTTACGATACGCCGCCGTAACTTAGCAGGCAAGTACTTTGTGAATCATGTACTTGCCTCGCTAACTTACAGCGGCGTAGTGTAAACACGATACACTACGCCGCCGCAAAGTTAAGGCGCTCTACTTGAATCTAGCTATTTGTTTGTATTGGTATGACACAAAAAAGCGGAGAAACCAAAAGCCAAATTTGACACATTCCACGCAAAACTTCAAACGTGGATTGGACAAAATTATTGGCACCCTCAAGTTAACTACTAGCCGACCAGCCACCGTCATTATACGGCGGCAGGTCGGCTCTCCTGGGCGAGAGCCCGTAGCTATACGTCCGCTCTTCGCGCGGCCACTAGGGGCGCGTGCGCGCCCCCCGCTCGCCCCGACTCCCGTGCGTGTGCCCGGCGGGCTCGATCGCCGCCGGGCACCCGCGATTGCTCGTTACAGAGCGGGGACCGGGAGCTGTGTGTGTAAACACACAGCTCTCGGTCCTGTCAGCAGGGGAAATGTTTTTTTATATATTTTTGGGGGATATTTATTACAGCAAAAAGTAAAAAATATTAATTTTTTTCAAAATTGTCGCTCTATTTTTGTTTATAGCGCAAAAAATAAAAATCGCAGAGGTGATCAAATACCACCAAAAGAAAGCTCTATTTGTGGGGAAAAAAAGGACACCAATTTTGTTTGGGAGCCACGTCGCACGACTGCGCAATTGTCAGTTAAAGCGGCGCAGTCCCGAATCGCAAAAAGTGCTCTGGTCTTTGGGCAGCAATATGGTCCGGGGCTTAAGTGGTTAATATTTGGTAGCAAACCCCTTGGAAAAGACAACTGAAATCAATTGCTTCCTGTAACCATCAATGAGTTTCTTACACCGCTCTACTGGAATTTTGAACCACTCTTCTTTCGCCAACTGCTCCAGGTCTCTCGGATTAGAAGGGTTCCCAATTGATGTTTTGAGATCTCTCTACAGGTGCTACAGGTCAGCTTGAATTCGTCTGGAAGTTGATTAAGGTTCTTTATCTAACATCCTCGTTTGAACAATCCTTTGTTGCAATCTGTGATACATTTTTCTCTTTTATCTATGTCCAGGGAGATTAGCCATCGTGCCATGGTCTGAAAACTTCTTGACAATGTGCACACAGTGGACATATGAACATTGAGATCTTTGGAGATGAATTCTTCTTCCTTTTAGTTTTTATTAATAGATTTAATAAAATGGCAACATGCCTTTAAAATGTTGGCACTTAATTATGATATATAGTGTTGAATTACACGTTGTACTGCATCCTGGCACTGCTGTTTGTTTAGCTGAAACAACTTTTACTGATGTAACAAAGACTTATAAATTGTTTTCACATGTTGTATTTGCTTATGCAAAAATTACAATAGCTAGCAAGGCTTTTGACATAGGATTGATTTGGTTAAGCAAATAAAACGCTTGGAAATGAAAATGTCCAGACCTCTGTCTTAACCACTTAAGACTCGGACCAATACGCAGGTTAAGGCCCCTTTTTGCGATTCGGCACTGCGTCACTTTAACTGACAGTTTAACTGACAATTGCGCGGTCGTGCGATGTGGCTCCCAAACAAAATTGGCGTCCTTTTTTCCCCACAAATAGAGCTTTCTTTGGTGGTATTTCATCACCTCTGCGGTTTTTATTTTTTTGCGTTATAAACAAAAATAGAGCGACAATTTTGAAAAAAATTCAATATTTTTTACCTTTTTCTATAGTAAATATCCCCAAAAAATATATACTTTTTTTTTCTCAGTTTAGGCCAATAGGTATTCTTCTACCTATTTTTGGTAAAAAAATTGCAATAAGCGTTTAACGATTGGTTTTGTGCAAAATTTATAGCGTTTACAAAATGGGGGATAGTTTTATGGCATTTTTATTAATAATTTTTTCTTTACTACTAATGGCGGCGATCAGCGATTTTTTTTCATGACTGCGACATTATGGCGGACACATCGGACAATTTTGACACATTTTTGTGATCATTGTCATTTTCACAGCAAAAAATGCTATACAAATGCATTGATTACTGTGAAAATGACAATTGTACATAGTTACATAGTTAGTCAGGTTGAAAAAAGACACAAGTCCATCCAGTTCAACCACAAAAAATAAAAAAACAAAAAAAATAAAAAACACAGTAAAATCATATACACCCAACTCCATACCCACAGTTGATCCAGAGGAAGGCAAAAAACCCCAGCAGAGCATGATCCAATTTGCTACAGCAGGGGAAAAAATTCCTTCCTGATCCCCCGAGAGGCAATCGGATTTACCCTGGATCAACTTTACCTACAAATCTTAGTACTCAGTTATATTCTGTACATTTAGGAAAGAATCCAGGCCTTTCTTAAAGCAATCTACTGAGCTGGCCAGAACCACCTCTGGAGGGAGTCTGTTCCACATTTTCACAGCTCTTACTGTGAAAAAACCTTTCCGTATTTGGAGGTGAAATCTCTTTTCCTCTAGACGTAAAGAGTGCCCCCATTGTAGGTTAGAAGTTAACCACTAGGGGGCGATGTTGGGGTTAAGTTTTGACCTCATATGTGTTTTTAAGTGTAGGGTGGCCCCATATATCAGGGAACATACGATCAATGACACTGCCACTGTGAAGAACGGGGAAGGTGTGTTTACACACACCTCTCCCCGTTCTTAAGCTCCTGTGATCGATCGCGGGACACCGGCGGCGATCGGGTCTGCGGGTCCCACGGCCGTGGAGCTTTGACCGGTTCGCATGCGCGCGCCGGCGACCCATGCAATGTACATGCCTATGCCCAGCCATGCCATTCTGCCGACGTATATGTGCAGGAGGCGGTCCTTAAGTGGTTAAACCAGTTTTAAATGTTTTTTGCTTTTAACTGTAATTTAAAGTGTAACTCCACATTTTTGAGAGAAAAAAAAAATTCCCCTTTGGATGACCTATGTACATAACAAGGATTTTAACAAACTTTGTGGCAGATTCCTTCCTTTTGTTGTTCTGAAGAAATCCCTGTGTGTTTGATTGTGCCCATGTTCTGAGTGAGTCTAATGGTAGTGGTTTAATAATTATCAATCAGCTGTGCACCTTCAGGGCACTAATGAGGAAAGCTGCTGGGCCTGCATCCCTTTAGACCAGTAGTTCTCAACCTTTCTAGTGCCGTGACCCCTTGATAAAATTTCACAAGTTGTGGGGACCCCTAACAGTAAATGTATTTTTGCAGCGTGGGTTGTCAGCACCCAAGGCAAGACAAGTAGTTTGCGCCCCTAACCCACGGACATTTAGCACTCCCCGAGTCCCTTCCACTCGTACAGTATTAAAACCCCTTATTTTATGATGTACCACTCTCTATGTTCTTCTTTCTTTCCCTTTTGTTTCTCTCTATGCTAATTTCTGGGGGGGGGGGGGGCAGTGGCAGTGCTGGAGTTCTGATCAGCCAACTTGATCAAGGTCATCTGCTGATCTGAGAACTGTAGTGGGGACTTTTAATGGCAACTATAATCACAGGTAGTGTTACTCACTGTGTCTCCGGCTTCACTGTGTCTTCCAACTTGTGGTGTCTTGTAGCAGTGACACCTATGCCGAAATCAGGAGATAGGGTCTCCTCCAGCCCCTCCCTCTTCACATTCCTCACCAGTTAGCTGACCTCTAGTCTCTGCTCTCCAGCCATCCCATGAACTGAATGGGTGGCTGCAAAGAGGCTGAGTGGGTGACCACAGGCTCCAGGAACAGCCCAGCTGGGCAGCCATGGGCTCCAGGAACAGCCCAGCTGGGCAGCCGAGAAAAGGCTGGAAGAGCAGCCTAGGCTTCAGAAACAGTCCAGGATTCGGTGACCCATGACAAATCATCATTCGATCCCCAAGGGGGTCCCGACCCCAGGTTGAGAACCACTGCTTTAGACGTTATTCCCTAGTGGAAGTATCTCTCAAAAAAATACATTTTTGTTGCATTAAATGCTAGAAATCTGACTTGTATCTTAGGGCAGACTTCCGAGAAAATTGGTGATCCAATCACACAAGCAGGAAATGATGTTTGTTCACAGAACACCTCCAAGTAACCACATTGCATTGCATTTTCAGAAAATTACAGAGCTGCATATTGAAAAGGAAAGGTCATTTTTTAATAACATTTAACTAACAATATGACTAGTTTCGCAATTGTATACGCTATCTTATTTATTCTCTATTTGCTATTTTATTTTCCCCACAAAAGAAGAGTTACCCTTTAAAGAACCCCACTACTTGCTATTTGATGTGGGCCAGTAGGAACCTCTTTGTCATGGATATGCAGTAATGTCTGGCAGCTTACCTTCCTCTCCATGTGTTCACCTTAGAGGCCAGACCCTCTCACCTGGCTGCTTTTATCATCTCTCCTCCCTGTATGGCTCCACCCCAGGCCATATCAGGAACTCTATATTAACCAGTGCACTGCAGGTCTGCCTTGCTAATCAACGTTGTTTGTTAAGCATTGTGTGTTTGGGTTCCTGCTTGTCGTGTGCTACGTTTGTCTCTGTGTACCGATCTTGGCTTGTCCCCGACTACTCCTGTTTGCCTGTGACCCTGACCCTTGGCCTGTCCCTTGTTTATCCTTGTCTGCTTGTCGCCCCTGACCTTGGCTTAACCCTTCACTATCTCTTGTGTCCTGAGTGGCTGCTTCCCCTCTCTCCCTACGGAGCGTGACCTAGGGGACTCTGGGGGCCGCGACCTTGATTCAGTTGCAGATAAGGCCATCCTCACCACTAGAGGCCCTGGTGAATACCAACTGGAGACTCCGTACCCTGGGGAATCTTGGGCTCAAGCTTCCTGTGGGATCCCTGTTTTTGCTCCAGTGGACCTGTCCTCCATATCCACTCTGTGGTCCATCTGTAGCAGTCTGCCATAGGGTTCACTACCTTGTGGTGCACTCCTGACACCAACGGGGTGCATCTGTCATCTGGCCACAGGTGACCTGACACTCTTTGCTTGGAAACCTTCTAATAATCTGTTGTAAAGTGATAGGATTCTGCATACACTGGTAGATTTTTGTAGGAATAAGAAAAAAACAAAGGCCCAATGAATGTCATTTCAAAGTTTTGCAAAATTTCTCTGTAGATCAAAAATCTAATAAAATTGACACCACTTGATTGTCCCAATCCCAGATGCAGCCACATTGACCACAATGTTTGCAGGTGGAGCTTTGATTGAATACTGGCTCGTTGACACATTGAGGACTACAAAAATATGTCTGCACACTGCCACGATATACAGTGAACTCCTCTTAGTCAAAAATAGCTTCAGCTTGGTCTCCCCATGTTTCACCCATGTTTAATTCTTTACTAAGAGGAGCTCGCTACAGGTGCATCTCATGAAATTAGAATATCATCAAAAAGTAAATTTATTTCAGTAAATCAATTTAAAAAGTGATATATTTCAAGCATTTCTTTCTTTTAAATTTTGATGATTATGGCTTACAGCTAGTAAAAACCCAAAGTTCAGTATCTCGGAAAATTACATAAAACCAATAAAAAAAAGTATTTTTAATACATAAATGTTGGCTTACTGAATAGTATATCCATGTTACTGTGCAGTATATAGTATGCACTCATTACTTGATCAGGGCTCCTTTTGCATGAATTATTGCATCAATGCGGCGTGGCATGGAGGCGATCAGCCTGTGGCACTGCTGAGCTGTTATGGAAGCCCAGGATTCTCTGATAGAAACTTTCAGCTCATATGCATTGTTGGGTCTCGTGTCTCTCATCTTCTTCTTGACAATACCCCACAGATTCTCTATAGGGTTTAGTTCAGGCCCAGACATCAGACCCAATAATACAGACGAGCTAAAGGCCGATATCAATGAAACCTGGGCTTCTATAACACCTCAGCAGTGCCACAGGCTAATTGTCTCCATGCCACGCCGCATCGATAGAATAATTCATGCAAAAGAAGTCCTGACAAAGTCTTGAGTGCATACTATACAGTACATGGACATCCTTTTCAGTAAACCAACATTTCTGTATTAAAAACCCTTTTTTTATTGGTCTTCTACTGATTTTCTGAGATACTGAATTTTGGGTTTTCACTAGCTTTAAGCCATAATCCTCAAAATTAAAAGAAAGAAATGCTTGAAATATCTGTGTGTAGGGAATCTATATAAAATATGAGTTTCACTTTTTGAAATGAATTAATAATAAATTAACTTTTTGATGATATTCTAATTTCATGAGAGATGCACCTATATATGAAGAGGAAGGGCCAGATCCACGTAGCGCGTCGTAATTTTTAGGCAGGCGTAGCGTATCGTAGTTACGCTACGCCGCCGCTACTTTGAGAGGCAAGTGCTGTATTTACAAAGCACTTGCCTCTAAAGTTACGGCGGCGTAGCGTAAATCTCCCGGCGTAAGGGCGCGGAATTCAGATGATGAACAGGGGGGCGTGTTTTATGTAAAATAAGCTTTTTCGTACGGCACATGCGCGAGCATGCTCAGTATCACGTCGAATTTTTAAATTAAATAACGCCCGCTCAATGCCTAGACGACGTGAACGTAAGCCCTATTCGCGAACGTTTTACGCAAACAACGTAAACGACGGAAAATTTTACGCTGACGTCCATAATTAACATTGCGTACGCCTCATAGAGCAGGGGTAACGTTACGCCGAAAAAAGCCTTACGTAAACGACGTAAAAAAATGCGGCAGGCGGACGTACATTTGTGGATTGGCGTATCTAGCTAATTTGCATACTCAACGCGGAAATCAACGGAAGCTCCACCTAGCGGCCAGCGTAAATATGCACCTTAGATCCGACGGCGTACTAAGACGTACGTCAGTCGGATCTAGCCCAGCTTCAGGCGTATCTTGTTTTGTGGATACAAAACAAAGATACGCCGGAGCATCCTAGAAGTTACGCGGCGTATCAATAAATACGCAGACGTAACTTCTTCGTGGATCTGGGCCGAAGTGTGCAAAAGGGTGTACCATTTTGTTGTATTTTAAAATTTAATTAGCTTTGAACATTTCGGTTTTTGAAAAAATAAGAAATAATTTTTTTTTTTCGAGGGAAAAAATGTGACTCCTTTGAACTCTCACTTCACTATGGTCAAAAATGATCATCAACTTGACCCCAGTAGAAAAAAAAAAAAACATTTTGAACGAGTCTCTACTTGTGTATGGTCAACTTTAGTGCTGCAATAGGCCAAAAAAACGTATAATGGCTTAGATTTGTTGCACTGGAAATTAAATGAAAGAGCTATCCATTTAAAACAAGTTTTATATTTAAAAATAAATAGTGAATGTACAATTTTATTATGTCATCCTTTTTTACAATGATTGCAAAAATAATGCCAGGAATGAACAGCGAGAGCAGAAACAAATATTTTTAGTGGACTTTTCTACGTAGAATACAATGCAGTTTGCTGTAGTAAGCACCAGGAAAGGAAAACAAACAGGAAAAATATTTCATATCTTAACCAGAAACTGCTTACTGCTGCCTTTTGTATGATTCACTTCTCTATATAGAGTATGATGTCCTCCACAACATCCCCCCTCTCTTACAGTGATTAGTTTATGAAGTATTGTTCCTATGGCTGATGACAGTATTGACTGACACAGTGATAAGTACACAGTGATTGGTATCCAGTACCAAACAGGTACTAATGGGTAAAACACACTACACTAGAAATAGTTTAATCCCTTTAAAGCCCAACTCTGGTTAGTTAAAAAAAAAAAAAAAAAAAAAATGTGCCCCCTCCCCTTAGCTGATGAATGATTTAATACACGCTTTGTCAAGAAGATAATATAACACAAGTAAAACATATGTAGTGGTAGCTGAGTATTGTAGTCCACCTATCACTCCGCCCAGCCAGACACATGATTTCCAGTCACTCTTAGAAAACAGTCCATGCACTTTGTTTTGTATTTTTATTGAGGGGAATTAATTTGGATAGGGTAAGGGTATATGGGATGCCCAGTTGATTAAAGAAAACTTACATGGTACAAACTATATACACGCTGTATATACACTCCAGTCTTCACTCCAGCACAACACTTACTAGCAGACTATTACTCCTCAATGCCTCCAGCACTTCACTTTCTAATATTTTCTGGACCAGCTAGTTGTAGGCCGGAACTGACTCAACCAGGCCTAAGGTAGATGCCCTTTGCAGGCAGGGACCAGAGGCCCCTTTTTGTGTAGCACAAAAATAAGGTAGTTCTTTAATGCTAGCTGTCTGCTTGGCTACTGAGCCCAGTACCACATCTTCAGACCATGCCAGCCCTTATGGTTGCAGCTACCTCTCTTCACTGCCAATGTTTCCACTGTTCTCTTAGCTTGTTTTGCACCCACCTCCGACTGCAATCTCCTAGTCCTCTCAGGCGTGCCTCCCCAGTCCTCTCTTCTGGTTCTACACCCATCTCAGACTGCTCTCTATCAGTCCTCTCAGGCATTTCTCTCCAGTCCTCTCAACTGTGCTTCAGTCTCCAGCCCTCCTAGCTGCAACCTGTTGTTCCTCCTTGGAGACTTGCCTGGTAGTGCTCTCTCCTGCTGTCCTCTCCTTGCTCCTCTTGGCCAGGACACCGCTGTGTGTCCCTCCAAGGCCACGACAGCCTAGAACTCCATCTCCAACTTCCACCCGAACAACTCCTTCCCAGCTGAGCTGACCCTAGGTATTTAAGGAGGCCTGCCCCCTGCCAATCCAGATTGGGGATTGATCAGGGCTCCTCAGAATACCCCAGGCAGCTCCACCTCCCCTCTCCAGAAGGCACAAGCATGTTCTGGAAAGAAGTAGGAGGTCCTGGTGATGCTGCCTGTGAGTCACCCAGCACTACAACAAGTCACTCCCAGCCCAGATCAAAACAAACAGGCCTTGTTGCCAGCCAGCCAGGCCTGCCTAAACCTACTTATTCTGCCAAAAACCTATATACATTACTCTAGCAACCTAGAGGGTGCTACACATACTTATTCTACAGTCCCACCTGTTGGTTCCTGGTGTGATGACCTGTCAAAAAAAAAAACACTTTGCTTTCTAGTCTCTGGCTGGTCTGGTAACCACCCCCTGTTGCTGACATCAGTATGTAGGCAGGTGCAGTCTACTTTCTCCACTGCAGGTGGCGTTCTTTCCTAGTGGCACTGCAGTTGCAGAGGAAGTCATGATGAACACAGTTCCTCTATGGTTTCCTGGGTCACTGGGGAAGCATCAAATTGGATGCTGCTGCCCCATGTAACTCTGGTAGCCATCTTGGGTGAGGCAGAGCCTATATAAGGCCCTGGCTCCCAGGTTTGGCATACTTTTGCAAGTTGGTAGAGTAGAGACAGGTACCCCGCCTGGTAGGGACAGTACTAGCAACAGGAGAAGGTTCCTGATGTGCAGGGAAAGCATAGGGCAGCTAAAATGGGTTTTTGAGGTGATGCTACCATCTCCATCGCTGCCCGGTTCAAGGTCCAAAAAGACCAGGGTATTGGCATCCACTACATGAGTAAAATGGATGCCAAACTTATTATTATTGCAATAGTAAAAAATGTATCAATGGTGTCGAGTGGCCCATCCCAAATTATAAGGACATCTTTGATATACCTCCCGTAGTATACCAGATGTTTGGCAGGGGTTTTGATTCCAAATCTAAAGTTTTTCTCTATACCCCATGAACAGGTTGGCATAGCACGGTGAAAAATGTGCACCCATAGCCGTGTCTATAGAACTTACCCTGGAAGGAAAAATAGTTCCTCTCCAGGGCATATCGGGTGCACTGGCAAATGAATTTAGATTGATTGGGATTCATATAGTCTGATAGGAAGTGCTCAACTGCACGTAGTCCCCCCCTCGTGGGGAATTGACGTGTAAAGTAAGCTGACGTCCAAGGATAACCATAAGTATCCTGATTCCCATTTATATTGTTGTAAGGTATCTAGGACATGTGCAGAATCCTTTATGTAGGCAGGGAGGGAAATAACAAGAGGTTGGGGGAATGCATCCACATATTGTGATACTCGAGTGGTGATGCCATCTATACTCGCCACTATTGGTCTGCCTGGTGGACATAGTGCATCCATATGGACTTTCGGGGTGTGGTAAAAGTAGGGTGTCTTAAAATAATTTATTAAAAATAATTGTTTCTCTGATTTTTGTATATGGTTCATTAATTCTGTTAATTCCAATTTATACACTGGTAGAGGATTATTTTGCAGTATTTCATAGGTGGAGTCATTAGAAAGGAGCCTATAAGCTTCCTTTAGGTATTTCACCCTGTCCTGAATAACTATACCTCCTCCTTTGTCTGCTACGTGGATTGCTAAATCATGATTCTCTTTATTTGCAAATAAAGCTTCTTTTTCTTGTTTAGAGAGATTGTGCATATTGACTTTTGGTGACTCACAAAGTTTTCTGAAGTCAGCATACACCATTGCGTAAAAGGAATTCATCTTTAATATGGTGTGGGTAGAAGGTAGACTTTGGACAGAATGTGGAATGTATAATCCCATTCGAGAATGGTAAAGATATGGGGACTTCCATCTCCGATCCTCCCTCCAGTTATAGTTCTTCTAAGATGTTAATGGCCTCTTCATCAATATTATTACTCATACTGGAATCATCATTTTCTTCTGCTGTTGGTATATGTTCTTTCTGGATGGCATTTACTAGTGTGACATTTGTACTCGCATCAGTTTTTAGGCTATAATAAAGGTTCACAGTGATGTCACCAATGTACTTATGTAGGTCTTTAAATAGTTCAAATAAATTGGCATTACTGCTTGGGGCAACGTTTAAGCCTTTCTGCAAGACTAACCTCACTCTCTACCAATGGGTGAGAGGATAAATTGAAGATTTTCACCGTAGATCTCAGTTCCCTATCTTTCCTCTCTTTGATACTCTTGTTTTTTCTCCCTCCAACCACTCCTCTGGTTCCTCTTCTTCTTCTATTTTTTTTTTTTTTCGGAAGAGGAGGGGGAAGCTCTAAAAAAATATTAAAACCATCTCCAATCAGTTCTGTAGGGTCATGTATATCCCTTGGTAGTACTTGGGTAGAGAGGCTACTACTAGCAATGCCCACTATCGGTGTAGTAGCCCCCACGGTGGCATCCAACGGATTTATTGACCTCAGAACATTGAATGGGTTAGAGGTAGGAATGTTAATATAATACTATATATGTCCTCCTTAGTCCCTTGACATAAGGGAGCCGGGGGGGGGGGCGTTGTGCTCAGATATGAGTTCATGGCTCTTATTCTCACTCTGTACAGGCCCCACATTATTCTCTTGATTTTCATGGGTACCCACACGATTAGTGTTGGTGTTAGACTAGTTTATGTTCCCATATTTTCCTTTCGATGCACGTCTACCTCTTTTTTTTCTTATATTGAACCCAATTTTCATTGCTCCCAGGTCCATGCGATTGTATTTTTGGTATAGCGCCTAAGGAGCTGTTATTCCTTTGGGGTGCAGGCTGTTGAGTTCCAGAAGGGCTATCTCTACTTGTATTATGGGTAGTGTCAGAGTTATGGGTGTTGTGATTAGACTTCTTAGGGTCCCTTCCTCTGAAATTGCTGTTAGAGTTTCCCGGTCTCTGTGTGGAATGGGCCAAGGTATTTTGCGTGGAATGGGCAGAGGTCTTTTGCTTCACATGAGCTTTCTTAGCTTCTTTTTGAGGCCCCCCTCCTCCATGGGTTTGTGGTTGTGGTCGGTTTTGGTTGTTAAAGATTGATGGGGCCTGCATATCATCCATGTGTCCCTGCGGGCCATGAGCTTTAAACCAACCTTTCCCCCCATTGTACCTTTCTCATAGTCTGCTATGTCCCTGGCAAACTTTTTTTTTTTATTTGCAATGAGATTATCCTCAAAATTAGCCCTCTTGACATTTTAGAAGATCCCTACATCTTCGATAACTCGGGACCTGATGGTATTTCTTAAGGGATACTAATAATGCACTCAATTTATTCTGACTGACAAGTAACATTCTGTCTCTCTGCATGCATATGATTTCGATCCATTGTGCAGTGCACAATGTGGAGACTTTATCCCAGGTACTCTGAGTCTGTAGCTCTGGTTCAAGAAAGCCGCATCTCTTCTTATTATGCAGCCCTCTTGGAGCAAGACCTTCACTAAGGTATTGTTTTAGGAATTTTGGGCCAGATCCACAGCCAGCGCCGCAAATTAATTTACTCAAAACGTATGTCATTTAAGTTACGGCGCCCTAAGTTGGTGTCGTAATTGCGGTATCCACAGCGCATTTGCGCACAAAATTGCGCTTGCGTAACTTAAATTCCGAGGCATAAGGCGGGGTTATTGCAAGTGGGAAGGAAGTGGACATGCTTCATTGTAATGAGCCGTGACCCCATGCAAATGAAGGGCCGGCCGTACTGCGCATGCGCGCACGAATCTGCTGCTCACTGGGCATGTGCAGAACTTTGCTCGGCGCAATCAGTGAGATAGGTAAAAGGCCAAGCGTACTTAGTTTGAGGATCGCCCTGTGTATAAATAGCCCCAGTCAAACACACTTCCCTTGCAAAAGTATTTCCCTGTGTTACCCTTCCTAGAGCAAGTTGCTTCTGCTCTGAATGTTTGTCGGTGTTTGTTGGTGAGTTGTGTGTGATAGAGAAGTTTTGGAGGAGTATTAGATAGTAGTTGGTGTTTGTTTCTGCTAAGTGTATTTTCTGTTTGTTTTTTTCTGAGTGTATTTATTTTTTTTTGGATTGTATATTGTGTTTGTTTTTTTCTGATTGTATTTTGTGGTTTTTTTTTGCGTGTTTGTTTTTGAATTTGTAGTAGCTGTCTGCTTGTGTGTTTTGCTTTTTGTGTGTTTCTTCTGTGAGTGTTTTTGTTTGTTTGTTGTGTGTGTATTTTTGTTTGTTTGTCCTGTGAGTTTCTTGTTGCTGAGTGGTGTCTGTGATGGCACCCAAGCGCAGGAAGCTCAATTTTAATCAGGTTGAGAAGCAAATCCTTGCTAGGTCCATCGTCTCATATGGGCGCTATTTACATGGGCCTGATAGCTGGAACACCTCCCCGGCCCAGAGAAAGGCGATATTAAAAAAGGTTACGGATCAGATCAATGCGGCGGGGGGGGGGGGGGAGACGAGGACCCCCGCTGGCATACAAAAAAAGATAAACGATCTAAAGAGCGTGGTCCGGAACAAGGTGGCTAAGATCAATGCCCATGCCAGGGGCACTGGAGGAGTCAGATAAAAGTCACTCTGACCCAAATGGAGCACAGCCTGGGTGCAATGAAGGAGTCACTCGGTGATGGGGCCACCAACTCATTGGCTGTCATCACATGTTTGTGGGACCTGAAGACCGCCACAACAGGTGTGGCCCAGGAGGTGACTGCCCTGACCCAGGCTGTCCAGGACAATACCCGGGCTGGCCAAGCCAATACGGCTGCTGTCACTGTCTGTCTGACAAGGATAGCAGTGGCCTTGGAGGGCAGGCCAGCAAGAGGACAGACACCAGGGGAGGCTCCTCCTTCCCCTGCTCACCCACCCCCCCATGAAGATACTCCCTCCCCTGCTAACACCCCCCCCCATGAAGATTCTCCAGTTGGCCGTGGCCGTGCCCGTGCCCGTGGGCAGCCCAGACGGAGCAAACGCCGCCAAAATTAATTTGCAGGGGTACTTTTGATTTTTTTTTTTTGTTTTGTTTTTTATATTTTTATGATTTTGTTTTGTATACTGTACTTATGATTTGATTTATGTGTGTGAATGATGTGTGAATGTGGGGGGGTGGCATTCCTGATAAAATAAGGGGGTCACCCTCAGTTTTGGTGGAGAAGGGATCCCCAGGACCAGGGAGAAGTGATCCCAGGTCCCTGAATGGTGTATGAATGCACAGTAACAGAATTGGAGCCGTGGCGTTACTGCTCCCAAGTACCAATGGGGGCACATCTAATTGGATCTAATCCAATTAGATGTGCATGTGATGTGTCTGTGCCAGGGACCACAGTGGTGTGCATTTATGCATTCTCATTGTGACATAATTAATGTGTGTGTTTACTGTGCAAAGATGCATTCTGCGAGGCGTCTCCTGACTGCTGTTCCCTCAGAAGAGGGGGTAACCTCGGTCACTGAAGTCACTAGTCTAGCTATGCGCATGGATGCCCCTGGCATGTTGGCATACAGATTGTAGTCCAGCAAGTGTGTGTGCTCAGCTCTTCCTTAATAGTGTTGCTTTAGCTGACCTTTACACGGCATGTGTAAAATTAGGGCTGCTTTTATAAAGTGTAACTTTACACATTGAAACTAACAGAAGCGCACAGGGCGTAATCTACGGCGCACACACTTAATTTTGTGGATCGCCCTATCTCCCTCATTTGCATCTTTGCCTATCAAAACAGCGGCGTTTCTAGCGTAATTTGCGCACAGAAAAGCACCGGTGTAATTATTTTAGGTAGGACGGAAAAAAAGGATTTTAAGGCGTATCTCGTTTTGAGGATCAGGTGCAAATATACGCGCCGTGTAAATTTCAATTACGCCGCGTATCTCGAGTTAAGTCGGCGCATTTGCTTTGTGGATCTGGCCCTTTATATCCCACCATTGTGTAATATGATAATTAAACATGTCTTCCACTTTTTTACACAGGCCCCAGAATTCCTTTTCCAGGGCATCACCTGGGAGGCTGGTATTGCTATTGATTACACCTGTGACTATTGGAAGGCCATTATCAGAATCATTGGCTACAGCCTTTAAGTTGGTGTTGGAAAATAAAGCTTTAAAAATTTTAGTTGATTTTTTGTCCCTAGTTTCAACCTCCTCATGTTGGAAAATAGAGTCTACCATATTAGATTAAATGTGTATGTGCCACTACAGCCAGTTAAAAAATACAATAAAAATAAAGATAAAAATCAATATGAAAATAAAAATAATAAAAACTAATTCTAAATTAATCAATTAAAGAAAAAAAAAGTTTTACAATGTAATATCAGATCCAGTCTAATGAGGACCTTCAAGGCCAAAGACAGCTGACATCCTTCAATATCTAGTGAGTTGTGAGGCATAGTGGGTGCAAAGATGGTGAAAGTCTATCTGAAAGTCATTGGGCACCAGACACTTCTTGGATGCAAGAGGTTTTATTTATTTTAACAGTCCTTTTCATATTTTAGGATTGCTGTCTCCTATGGCAACAATACTTAACAGTTCCTTCCCTAACACAAAGTTCAACAGTTTTCTCAGCTTCACTACAATGTCTACTTGTAGTTCTTCAGCCCCCTTGAGCTCCTAGTCTCTCGCTGGACTCTCTGATTCAATGACTCTGAATCCGTGAGCTCCTCAAGGCTTTTGTGGTGGTATCTCCCTCAAGCGTCACCCACGCTTCCCTGCTGGGTCCCTAGCTTGACACTCTGGATACTTCTCAAGCTTCACCCCTGCTAACCAGCTCGGTCCCTGACTTGACCTACAAGACTGCTCTGCAATTGTCACGTTCACTGGTGGGGTCCCTGACTTGATCACCGTCTGAAGTTTTCTAAATTCTCCACCGTGCCCGTTCGGTGATAATGTTGATCCGGTACTTGCTTCAGTTACTCACTGTAGTCCCAGGTAAAGATGGTTGGTCCCCTAGTGGCGACAGCTTCCCTTCTACCTCCGACAATGACAGGTTCTCTGGGCCGACAGAACCATCACTTTTGGTTGGACTGCAAGCCGCAGTCTCAACCCTGCGCTATCCTTTTACTTCTGGATAGGCCCTCATGCAGCCTGGCAGCCAGATGCTGCTGGGATAGGCTCAATCTCTGGCACAAGGGCCTGGTAATAGACTAAGGGGGGAACCCATGCTGTTTTTTTTCAATGACTTTTACCTGTATTCCCGGGACCCGGCAATTCATTATAGCCGCTGCAGCGTCTCAATCTCTCTCTTGATCGATCTGTAGCCTCCTTCCTGTGGAAAATGGGGCCACCGATCTTCAGGACTACATGTCCCATGATGCTCTCCTCTCCTAGTTTCCTTTGATTGGCCCTCGGCTATGGCCAATGGGGTAGGAACAGAGCAGGCAGGAAGCTGTGAACTCAGCAGGAAGTTTGTGAAACTCTTTTGAAGTCTATAGTAGGTAAATATTATTTTTCCACAGCTTTTTACAAGGCTAAGAAGTGGTACACACATTCAGTTTTTCCCCCCCGTTTAACCCAGTTGGCTGAACAGAAAAATAAAACGGAGAGATTGCTGTACTAACTAAACTATGTTAGTGCAGCGATTTCTCTTGCTGTGCCTTTGTGGCGACCCCCCCTCTCCTCAGAGCTCACAGCCATTGGCTAGCACTGATCAGATGCTGGTTTTCCACCATGTCCCCTCCTCAAGAGCCAGTTCTGCTGAAAGGACAGCTGTACACGGTCCCAATGTCAGCCAGTTCCAGCTGCACTGGAAGATACTTGGACTGTGTGTATCTAGATTAATAGCCAGATTCAGGTAGAGATACGACGGCGTATCAGTAGATCCGCCGTCGTAACTCCGAATCTGCGCCGTCGTATATTTAAGCGTATTCTTGAGATACGCTTAAATTTTGCTAAGATACGACCGCCGGCGCCGTCGTATCTTAGCTGTCTATTTACGCTGGCCGCTAGGGGCGTGTACGCTGATTTACGCCTAGAATACGTAAATCAGCGAGATACGCCTATTCACGAACGTACGCTTGCCCGTCGCAGTAAAGATACGCCGTTTACGTAAGGCATTTTCAGGCGTAAAGATAAACCACCAAAAAGATGGCGCAGCCAATGTTAAGTATGGACGTCGGAACCGCGTCAAATTTTTCACGTTTTACGTCGTTTGCGTAAGTTTTCCGTGAATGGGGCTGGCCGTAATTTACGTTCACGTCGAAACCAATACGTCCTTGCGGCATACTTTGGAGCAATGCACACTGGGATATTCCACGGACGGCACATGCGCCGTTCGTGAAAAACGTCAATCACGTCGGGTCACAAGTTATTTACATAAAACACGCCCCCCACATTTGAATTAGGCGGGCTTACGCCAGCCTATTTACGCTACGCCGCCGCAACTTACGGAGCAAGTGCTTTGAGAATACTGCACTTGCCCGTCTAAGTTGCGGAGGCGTAGCTTAAATAGGATATGCTACGCCGGAACAAAGATACGCCCTTCTACGAGAATCTGGCCCTTACAGTATGCATAATTCTTAAACTTAGAACTGCCCCCCCCCCCCAACTTAATCACTAGTAACCCTCCTCTGCCTTCTTGTTGCCCCCCACTAGCTTTCCTTATTTTTTTTTCTCATCACAATCTCATCATATAAGCAGGTAACAATATGATGCCTCCTCATCACCTGTTTTAAAGGGGTTGTAAAGGTTAGTTTTTTATTTTCTAAATCGGTTCCTTTAAGCTAGTGCATTGTTGGTTCACTTACCTTTTCCTTCGATTTCCCTTCTAAATGTTTTCTTTGTTTGAATTTCTCACTTCCTGTTCCTCCTCAGTAAGCTGTTCTGACTGACTTTCCACCTCTCGGATGATGGGGGCAAGCTTACTGAGGAGAAACAGGAAGTGAGAATTTCAGACAAAGAAAAAAAAAACATTTAAAAGGGAAATTGAAGGAAAAGGTAAGTGAAACAACAATGCACTAGCTTAAAGCAACCTATTTAGAAAATAAAAAACAAATAGTTGATAGTGTCCCCTTAAATATTGGTGGTGGTCAGTGGTTAGTGTCCAATTAAATATTGGTGGTCAGTGGATAGTGTCCCCTTAAATATTGGTGGTCAGTGGATAGTGTCCCCTTAAATGTTGGTGGTCAGTGGATAGTGTCTCTTTAAATATTGGTGATCAGTGGATAGTGTCCCCTTAAATATTGGTGGTCAGTGGATAGTGTCCCCTTAAATGTTGGTCAGTGGTTAGTGCCCCCTTAAGTGTTGGTGGTTAGTGCCCCCTTAAATGTTTGTGGTCAGGCGTAGTGTCTGCTTAAATGTTTAGGGCCAGTGGTTAGTGTCCCCTTAAATGTTGGGGGTCGGTTGTTAGCGCCCCTTAAATGTTGGGTCAGTTAGCACCCTCTTAAATGTTAGGGGTCAGTTGTTGGTGTCCTCCTAGGCGGCGTACACACGGTCGAACATGTCCGCTGAAACTGGTCCGCGGACCAGTTTCCGCGGACATGTCCGACCGTGTGTACGGCCTAGCGGACAGGTTTCCAGCGGACAAAAGTTTCTTAGCATGCTAAGAAACTTGTCCGCTGGAAACATGTCCGTCGGACATGTCCGATGGTTAGTACACCTAATCGGACATGTCCGCTGGTTATGACGTGTAACCAGCGTCCCGAAATCCCACGCATGCGTAGAATTGATTCGACGCATGCGTGGAAGCATTGCACTTCCGTGTTTGAGAACGTCGGTGTCTTCTACGTCACCGCGTTCTCTGTCCGCGGGGATTTTGGTCTGATGGTGTGTACACACATCAGACCAAAAGCTCCCAGGAGACATGTCCGATGAATACGGTCCGCGGACCGTTTTCATCGGACATGTCTCTTCGTGTGTACGGGGCCTGAAAGGGCTCATGTTAATAGATAGGGTACTACTATAGTAAAAGTACTATGACACAGATATAATTCCTGAATTTAACACAACTTTGATTTGCAGCATAAGTAGTTTGCTAATTGAGATTGATTTATATTTCCAGAAAAGTATAGGGTTGATCTGTAGCCTAGTTTGATGGTAATTTGTTTCATTTCCAGCAGAGGGAAACATTGTTCACATAAAGAAGAAGTAACTGCAGTTTTGTTAAAGTATATTTCCACTTTTGCAGTTAAAGCGGAGTTCCACCCAAAAGTGGAACTTCTGCTTAATCCACTCCTCGCCCCCTTACATGCCACATTTGGCATGTAATTTTCTTGGGGGGGGGGGGGGGGGGCTTCAGGAGGAGTGGGTCTTCCTGTCCCACTTCCTCCTTCCGCCCAGGGACCACTAAGGCGATACACCATATGGCCTTTTAGTGGCCCCTCCCTGTAGGCGATCGCCTGGGACACGTGACAGGTCCCAGGCGATCGCCTGTCCACTCAGGGAGCGTAGCGTCGTTCGCGCATGTGCAGTGAGTGCCCGGCCGTGAAGCCGAAAGCAGTCACGGCTGGGTGCCCACAGTTGCAATGGAGGCGCCGGCGGTGAAGGGGTGGGCCGGGAACGAAGCTCCCGGCGGCACGTCGCTGGACTGTGGAACAGGTAAGTGTATGTTTATTAAAAGCCAGCAGCTACACTTTTTGTAGCTGCTGACTTTTAATACACATAAAAAAAAGGCTGGAACTCCCCTTTAAATTTGAGAACCTGTATGTGCGTTAGGTGTTCTCATTCACACAGTTTACCTACAAACAGGGCTGCTGTTAGAAATTATGGGGCCCCCGTACAGCCTACCTGACAGGGCGCCCCAAAATATATCAAAACAATATTTTCACAAACAAATACACTAAAATCCTTATTAGCGGACACAAACATAACAGAGAACCTGTGTGAATTAGCCATTTTTAAAACTTTTTTTTATATTATTTTTTAAAGAATGTTAAAATGTAATAACATTCATTTTTACAATTTGTTATTTTTTTACGAGACAGGTAAGCCAGCAGTGCCGTGGGGGCAGCACAGTGACAGGGGGCACAGAGGGGGATCAGAAGCAGGCACAACAGGGGGGGGGATCGGTGCAGAGAAGTAATTCTGTAATTGTCCCTCCATCCGACCACAATGATTCCCTCTGCTGTCCGGGCCCCCCTACAGGAGGGCTGGTGGTCCCCCCCTATCAGCGGCCCTGCTTACAAATAATTGAAATATATATATTTCTTACATTTTTAGCTGTTTCCTTGGAGCAGGTTTATGCATGTAACTCAATAGGGAGTCCAAATTCTCTCAGAATAGCTTGCAAAGTGCAATTAGAGGCAGATTCAAGGATGTGTGTTATATATATATATATATATATTTTTTTATTGCATAAACCTACAATGTACCACCCAAGCCTTAAGATCCTTAACCCTTTGCTAGGACAGACCGTGTGCACATCTAGCTTACAAATGATAATGAGAATCTTTCAGCACAGTACAGACAGGGTTGATAAAAGTATATTGAACTCTTATTTTTTTAAGTTATGCTATGTGAATTGGAAAAAGTAACACATATATAGAAGTTATTCCAATTTGGCTGCAAAAGTTGATGTACATTTTAAGTTACCAATATCCAGAGCTTTTTTTCTCAGAAAATAGGTGCAGGAACTCAACCATGACCCGTTCAGATTTCAAAAACAGTAGAAGGGTCTTAAAGGGGCATTAAATACCAGGATTGCATTGCATACAGAGTGCAGAGTTCAGGGGGTTACACACAGAGTGCAGAGCTGTCACTTGTAAACACAGAAACCAGACTTCTGTGTTTATAAGTGATTGTGGTGAGCAGGCACCAAAGGGTCTGAGCCAGAGGTGGTGGAACTGAGTTCCCCCTGAAAAAAAGCCCTGCCAACTAGTGTTGCTCACGAATATTCGCATTGCGAATATTCGACTCGAATATAGCATATTCGAGAAATCGCGCTATATTTCGAATTTCGCGGTGAATATTCGCAATTCCGAATATTCGCATTTTTTCAATTTGATTTTTAAAACAGATCAGATCCTATCGACGTCTAAAAGCATTGCTGGTATGATTAGAGACCCTGGGCCGAGTAGCTAAGCTGAGGCGATCCTTTTATGTTGCCAAATTGAAAAAAAAAAAATTGCGATTTTTCGCTATTGCGAATGCGAAAATGATTGCGAATTTTCGATAACTGTGGTAGGAGAACTCTGATTGTCTCTGATGCAAAAGGGGGGGGCTTTGTGTATGTGTATGTTATGAATATTTGTATGTTTGATATTATTATTTTTTGTAAGAAGGAAAAAATTGCGCATACCTTAAAAAATGGGAGAATACAGCAGCAACTCAAAAATGTTATACAACATAAATTAATACAAGACAGAAAATGGAGTCGCTCTACAAGAATAAAAAATATGTCTAGTGACAAGACATGTGGGCAAATTATAAAATAAGCAAGCGCAAATAACTTGTGAAATACACAGTGAAACAAATATATAAAGAAATATAGTCCCAATAATAGAAAAATAATCTTTCATAAAAATGTCTTTGATATGTGAAGTGAAAAAAAGTCCAAAGCATGCAGCATGAACGTGTTCAATCTTCAAGGTGTTTGATTGACAAACGGCTGTGACAGATGGATAGAGTAAAGAATCACCACCAATGCAAAACACTTTTTATTTTCTATTGTAAAATATCAAGAATATTCTGAGCCAATCAGAGTGCTCCTTCTGCATTTGCCGAATATTCGCAATTATTTTGTATTGTAAAATATCAAGAATATTCTAAGCCAATCAGAGTGCTCCTTCTGCATTTGCCGAATATTCGCAATTATTTTGTATTGTAAAATATCAAGAATATTCTAAGCCAATCAGAGTGCTCCTTCTGCATTTGCCGAATATTCGCAATTATTTTGTATTGTAAAATATCAAGAATATTCTGAGCCAATCAGAGTGCTCCTTCCGCATTTGCCGAATATTCGCAATTATTTTGTATTGTAAAATATCACGAATATTCTGAGCCAATCAGAGTGCTCCTACAGCATTTGTCGAAATTGCGCAATAAATATCGCATTCGCATGTTGCGATATTTCGATAAAATATCACGAATATTCTGAGCCAATCAGAGCGCTCCTCCAGCATTTCTCGAAATTGCGCAATAAATATCGCATTCGCATGTTGCGATATTTCGATAAAATATCACGAATATTCTGAGCCAATCAGAGTGCTCCTACCGCAGTTATCAAAAAAATCGCAATTATTTTCGCATTCGCAATAGCGAAAAATCGCAATCATTTAATTTCGATAAAATATCACGAATATTCGAATTTAGCGAATATATCTCGAATATTCGAATATATATTCGAGATATATCGCGAAATCGAATATGGCATATTCTGCTCAACACTACTGCCAACATCTTTTTAATTATGACATTGGAGTTTACTAAAGCCAGATCACGAACTGCTGATTTCTGACCAGTTGTTATAGACAACTTACTACAGTGTGTGTGTGTGTATATATATATATATATATATATATATATAAATGATATTGGGTCTGAGATCAAAAGTAACATTTCTGTCTTTGCAGATGACACCAAGCTATGCAGTGGAATAACGTCTTTACAGGATGTCGCCAATTTACAAGCTGACCTCAATGCTCTGTCTAATTGGGCGACTGAGTGGCAGATGAGGTTTAATGTAGATAAATGTAAAGTTATGCACTTGGGGGCTAAGAATATGCATGCATCATACATACTAGGGGGAGTACAACTGGGGGGATCTGTAGTGGAGAAGGATCTGGGGGTTTTAGTTGATCATAAGCTCAATAATGGCATGCAATGCCAAGCTGCGGTTTCCAAAGTGAGCAAAATCCTTTCTTGTATTAAGAGAGGTATGGACTCCAGAGACAGAGATATAATTTTGCCCCTGTACAAATCATTAGTAAGACCTCATCTGGAATATGCAGTTCAGTTTTGGGCACCAGTTCTCAAAAAGGATATCGGAGAACTGGAGAAAGTGCAGAGAAGGGCAACCAAACTGATAAGAGGCATGGAGGAGCTCAGCTATGAGGAAAGATTAGAGGAACTGAATTTATTCACTCTTGAGTAGAGGAGAATAAGAGGGGATATGATCAACATGTACAAATATATAAGAGGTCCATATAGTGAACTTGGTGTTGAGTTATTCACTTTACGGTCAACACTGAGGACAAGGGGGGCACTCTTTACGTCTAGAGGAAAAGAGATTTCACCTCCAAATACGGAAAGGTTTCTTCACAGTAAGAGCTGTGAAAATGTGGAACAGACTCCCTCCAGAGGTGGTTCTGGCCAGCTCAGTAGATTGCTTTAAGAAAGGCCTGGATTCTTTCCTAAATGTACATAAAATAACTGAGTACTAAGATTTGTAGGTAAAGTTGATCCAGGGTAAATCCGATTGCCTCTCGGGGGATCAGGAAGGAATTTTTTCCCCTGCTGTAGCAAATTGGATCATGCTCTGCTGGTTTTTTTTGCCTTCCTCTGGATCAACTGTGGGTATGGAGTTGGGTGTATAGGATTTTACTGTGTTTTTTATTTTGTTTTTTTATTTTTTGTGGTTGAATTGGATGGACTTGTGTCTTTTTTCAACCTGACCAACTATGTAACATATATATATATATATATATATATATATATATATTAGTGCTGTCAGTTAAACGCGTTATTAACGGCGTTAACACAAACCCATTTTAACGCCGTAAATTTTTTTATCGCGTGATTAAGGAGGTTCACCCTTTAAAACATTTTTTTTTTTTGTCAGCACGTACCTCTTAATCCCGATTTTCACCTGACGGCGATCCCGCGGGAGTGGGCGTTCCCAAGCACTGCCTGTGATTGACAGGCTTCCGAACGGCGCATACTGCGCGTCACAGGTTGCCGGAAAAACCCGAACGTCGGTGCGGCTCTTTACGGCGCATGCGCACCGACGTTCGGGTTCTGTCGGCAACCTGTGATGCGCAGTATGCGCCGTTCGGAAGCCTGTCAATCACAGGCAGTGCTTGGGAACGCCCACTCCCGCGGGATCGCCGTCAGGTGAAAATCGGGATTAAGAGGTACGTGCTGACAAAAAAAAAAAAACACCGGCATTGATTAATCGTGAGTTAACTATGACATTAATGCGATTAATCGCGATTAGAAATTTGAATCGCTTGACAGCACTAATTTATATATACATACACATAATACTGTGTATCCCTTTCCTTTCATGCCTAAGCCTATTTCTGAAATTTGGTGTTTACAAGTTAAAATCCATATTTTTTAATAGAAAATTGCTTAGAACTGGAGATTTTTAGGTACCGTAGTTTGTCGCCATTCCACGAGTGCGTGCAATTAAACAGCGGGACATGTTTGGTATCTATTTACTTGGCGTAACATCATATTTCACATTATACAAAAGAACTAGGCTAACTTTACTGTTTTTTTTTTTTTTAATTCATGAAAGTGGGCCAGATTCAGGTACATTTACGTTGCTCCGCGGCGTAACGTATCTAATTTACGTTACACCGCCGCAGGTTTACAGCGTAAGTGCCTGATTCACAAAGCTCTTACCTATAAACTTGCGGCGGTGTAACGTAAATCCGCTCGGCGCAAGCCTGCCTAATTCAAATGGGGCGGGCACCATTTAAATTAGGCGCGTTCCCGCGCCGAACGTACTGCGCATGCTCCGGCGGGAAAATTACCCGACGTGCATTGCGCTAAATGACGTCGCACGGACGTCATTTGCTTAGACGTTAAGGTAAATGGCGTCCAGCACCATTCACGGACAACTTACGCAAACGACGTGATTTTTTAAATTTCGACGCGTGAACGACGGCCATACTTAACATTGCTTAGACCACCTAGGAGGCAGCCTTAGTTTTACGCGGCGTATCTCGACGGAAACAACGTAAAGTTAGAGCGACGGGTAACGCGGACGTTCGTGAAACGCCATAGCTAGTCATTTGCATATTCTACGCCGACCGCTATGGAATCGCCACCTAGTGGCCGGCCTAGAATTGCATCCTAAGATCCGACGGTGTAATTCAATTACACCTGTTGGACCTTAGGGCTAGCTATGCGGAACTGATTCTATGAATCAGCCGCATAGTTAGGACGGGCGGATCACAGAGATACGACGGCGTATAAGGAGATACGCCGTCGTATCTCTTTTGTGAATCTGGCCCAGTGTATTTTTTCCAAAAAAGTTGCTTTTAAAACACGCTGCAAAAATACCATGTGACATAAAATATTGCAACAATTGCCATTTTATTCTCTAGATTCTCTGCTAAAAATATATATATAATGTTTGGGAGTTACAAGTTAAAATCCTTAGAAATACCGAATGTCAGAAATAGACTTAGACATGAAAGGGATAAACAGTAATAATTATATATATATACACACACACACACACACACACACTGTAGTTTGTGATCTGGCTTTAGTAAACACCAACGTCATATTTAAAAGATGGTCTTTTTTACGCTTCAAACTCTGATATTGGTAACTTAAAACGTACATCAACTTTTGCAGCCAAATTGGAATAACTGCTATATATGTGTTACTTTTTCCAATTCACATAGCATAACTTAAAAAATAAGAGTTCAATATACTATTATCAACCCTGTCTGTAGTGTGCTGAAAGATTCTCATTATCATTTGTAAGCTAGATGTGCACACTGTCTGTCCTAGCAAAGGGTTGAGCATCTTAAGGCTTGGGTGGTACATTGTAGGTTAATGCACTTAAAAAAATAACACACAACTGTCCTTGAATCTGCCTCTAATTGCACTTTGCAAGCTATTCTGAGCAAATTTGGACTCCCTATTGAGTCACATGCATAAACCTATATATATGTTTCAATTATTTGTAGGTATGCTGTGTGAATGAGAACACCTAACACACATACAGGTTCTCAAATTTAGCAGCAAAGGTGGAAATATACTCTTAACAAAACTGCAGTTACTTCTTCTCTCTTGAACTTTGTTTTATGTGAACAATGTTTCCCTCTGCTGGAAATGAAACGAATTACCATCAACCCTATACTTTTCTGGATATATAAATCAATCACAATTGGCAAACTACTTATGCTGCAAATCACAGTTGTGTTAAATTCAGGAATTATATCTGTACCATAGTACTTGTACTAGCGGTATACACTGCTCCTTTACCGCCCCAAATATGCTGCTTGCACATTTTTTATGTGTAGCGCCCTCCTACTTTCAGTACGGGCGCTACCCAAAAGTTAGTGGGGAATGGGAGGCTTAGTTTTACTCCCATTCACAAATTATGGAAATTTAGGCTGCTGTCAATTCCAGAATTTGTTCTGTAGGTCAGTCTGTGCTCCAGGGGTACGTTGACACCCCTGGGCGGCAGTTGGCGCTAGAGGGATTCTGGCAGACCCACCTGCTCCCAGCAGCCAATCAGAGGAGTTCTTCCCTTGTTGGGCATGCTGGGGGGGGATATATCTGTGGCAGCCGCTTTTGGCGGGCTCTGTTTGCGGGGCCCGAGTTCCAGGTGCGGTACCCACCTTCAGGGTACGTGCATCCATGGGCCCCGCCACCGTGTCCTGCCATTCTGAGGCTGTGTACCATGCAGAGCCTCCTCCGACTATTGAAAGGGGCCCCAGCGACTCCCCAGCGACTTGCTGGGTCCCTGCCTTCTGCTGAGAGGATCCTAGGCTGGGAGTTGTGCGATGGGGGATTGGCCCGGGAGAACCTAGAACCAGAGGTTGTCCAGGAGGCCCAGGCGAACCATCGGGGATCCGGTCACCACACCGTATAACAGGTATGCTCAAGCTGTCAGTGGGTGACATTGATTGAACTGACCGGGAGGATTTGCTCAAACTGTTTTATCACAAATCCTAAATTGTCCAGCCTGTGGCAGAGGCCTTGAGTCAGGCCTGTGGCAGAGGTCTGTTTCCTCCCAGTGATTAGTAAGTGACGCTCCGGGTGCCAGGCCTGAGATAACTGCCTGTCCGGGGGCACTTTACCCACCCTGATCGGGGTGGCGACGAATTGAGCTACACCATTGCTGAGAGCAGGCTTGGGCTTTCTGAATATCCAAGGCCTGATACTAAAAGTTCCTCTACGCTCATCAACCTTCTCTATCGTGTGTCATGTTGATGTTGGCCAGGTTGGGCCTTGGAATAAAGCATTGAAAAACTGAATTGGTGTCTGGATACTTGCTCTTTACTTACACTCACAGAAGTTTCCCCCTAGACCAAGTCAAGAAGGTAACTTAGAAAGCTGGTCCCAAAACTAATCAGCGGCTCCTTCGGGGGTGAGCGCTACATATGCATGCTGGACATTTTGTAACGTCCTGCAAGCGCGCACCACCGCAGTGTGAAAGCACTCGGGCTTTCACACTGGGACTGCAGGGGAGGTGTTTTTCAGGCACTTTACAGGTGCTAATTTTAGCCCAAAAGTGCCTGAAAAACGCCCCAGTGTGAAATGGGTCATAAGTTACTCACAAATGACAACGACTTGCTCTGAAGAAGTTAGCGGTACTTGGCTAACGAAATGTGTCAGCATGACGTTAGCACGCACGTGACGTCAATGGGATCACAGCACGCCACCAAGTGACCCCAGGAGGCAAATCTGGAGCCAGTGATACCGCGGTATATAGCGGCATTCAGGACACTACATCTTGAGGTTTATTGAGCGGAGATAGAAGTGAGAGGTGGAAGCACAGTGGAGACAGCAGAGGTGGTGAGATCTTGTGAATGTTCTGATGTGATACCAGTGGAAGTTGTCAGTGCTGCACATGTGGAGTGGCTCTTTCTTTCCTGCCCCCATAGCTCCCTCTCTACTCTTCTCCTCCTGTATAGATAAAGTCCTATTTTCCAGCAGCCTAGCCCCGGTTGAAGGACCTTTCCCAGACTGATCCCACTATTACTCAGTCTGTATCAGCCAGGTAACACCATACCTTAGTGAGCATTTGGCCCATTACAGTCGGAAATCAATTAGCCAGTTGTGACTGAATATTCTCCATTGGGCTGTTCCAATAAACTTCCAAGCTGCAAGCCAGCACCCACAATCTTACATGTGTACTGAATGCACACTTTCTTCTGTTTGGCATTAGTAACCTTTGGACTGTAATGTAATATCTAGTATGTCATTTTATGGCAATTAAAAGGGTTGTAAACCCTCATGGTTTTTCACCTTAACCCCTTCCCGACTAGCCGCCACAGTTATACTGCGGCAGGTTGGATCCCCTGGGCGATCCATTGTAGCTATAAGTCGGCTCGCTTTCAGACCACTAGGGGGCGCGCAAGCGCCGCCGGAGCCGATGCGCGTGCCCGGCAGTCGCGATGACCACCAGGCACCCGCGATCGCTCTACACAGAGACAGGATGGAGATCTGTCAATGTGTAAACAGACAGATCTGCGTGCTTACAGGGGAGTATGAACAACAATCAGTCACCTTACCCAGGCAGTCCCATCCCCCCACAGTTAGAATCACTCCGTGGACACACAGTTAACCCCTTGATCGCCCCCTACTGTTAACCCCTTCCCTGCCAGTGTCATTTATACAATAATCAGTGGGGTAGATTCAGTAACATTTGTGCAGTTTTTACGTAGGCGCAGGGCACCGTTTTTGCCCTGCGCCCCCGCAAATTTTCTGCGCTACCCTCGATTCACGGAGCAGTAGCTCCATAAATTGCATGGGCGCTCCGGCAAAATGCCCGGCGTAAACGCGCGCGATTTAAATGATCCCGTAGGGGGCGGGAATCATTTAAATTGGAAACTTTCCCGACGTGCATTGCGGCAAATGACGTCGCAAGGACGTCATTTGCTTCAAAGTGAACGTGAATGGCGGCCAGCGCCATTCACGATTCACTTACGCAAACGACGTAAAATTTAAACCTCACGACGCGGGAACGACGGGTATCCTTAGCATTGGCTGCCCCTGCTTTTAGCATGTGCAGCCTTACGCAAAAACCCGACGTACGAAAACTACGTAAACTGCGTATGCAGGGCTCGCGTAACGTTGTGAATCGGCGTTAGTATGCAATTTGCATACTATACGCTGACCACAACGGGAACGCCACCTAGCGGCCTGCGTAAGAATGCAGCCTAAGATATGAGGGCATAAGAGCCTTATGCCACGCATATCTTAGGCTGCAGTCGGCGTAACGAGCTCTCTGAATCAGGAGAAGTCGTTACGCCTGTGCAAGTAAGCAATTGCGCTGCGTAACTATGGTTACGCAGGCGCAATTGCTCTTTGAATCTGGGCCACTGCATTTTTTTTTTTTTTTTTAGCACTGATCGCTAAATGTCAATGGTCCCAAAAACTTGTCAAAACTGTCCGATCTGTCCCCCACAATGTCGCAGTCCCGCAGATCACCACCATTAATTGTAAAAAAATAATACTAATAAAAATGCCATATAGCCCCTATTTTGTAGATGCTATAACTTTTGTGCAAACCAATCAATATACGCTTATTGCGATTTATTTTTACCAAAAATATGTAGAAGTATACATATTGGCCTAAACTGAGGAAGAAATGTGTTTTTGTTTTTTAAATTGGGGATATTTATTATAGCAAAAAGTAAAAAAATATATTTTTTTTTCAGAATTGTCGCTCTTTTATTGTTTATAGAGCAAAAAATAAAAATTGCAGATGTGATTAATTACCACCAAAAGAAAGCTCTATTTGTGGGGAAAAAAGGACGTCAATTTTATTTTTGGACCAAGTAGCACGACCGCAGTGCCTAATTTAAAAAAATGGCCTGGTCATTGAGGGGGCAAATCTTCCAGAGCTGAAGTGGTTAATGCATTCTATGCATTAGGGTGAAAAACCTTCTCTCATGCTGCAGCCTCCCAGAGCCCCCGTTTTACTTACCTGAACCTGATCTTTTTCTCCCCGGGGATGAGCACACCAGCTCTAGCTGTTTTCTCGTGCCCTGATTGGATAGATTGAGAGCAGCGCAGCCATTGGCTTCCGCTGCTGTCAAACAAATCCAATGACGTGGGCTCCAGGGCTGAGCCTGCACAGGTGTCCCTAAGGAGAGTGCTTCTCAAGAAGGATCGGGGCCACTTCGTGCCTAACCGACTGCACAGTGGAGGTAAATATGAATCTTTAGCAACCCTTTAAGTTCAACCTCCTACAATCTTTGATTACAAAATCTACATTACTTGATTACAAGACCAACAAGTGTGTGTGTTTGATTGAATGGATGGGTGTGTAGGCAGCTGCAATTTCCTTACTATGACGATGTTGTATTTTTTTATGTTTTTGGATGGTCATTCACTGAATTTTTTACTGTTTTGTGATTTCAATGGTGCATTTTTTTCTACAATAAAATATAGCCCACTCATTAATATTCGCTAATGTCCTCCTGCTTCTCCTCCAATCAGGAAACGGGCCCTGAGAACCGATTGGCCAAAGAACCTTCAGCCTAGGTTCACACTGCTGCGAATTCAAAATCGCGGTAAAATGCGCAATTTTACCGCGATTTCGCGGCTGTGATTTTGCCGCGATTTTGCCGCGATTTCGGCCGCAATTTAATGTAAATCGCGGCCCGAAATCGCAAAAAGTAGTACAGGAACTACTTTTTGAAATCGCAGATGCGGCGTCGCACTGATTAGTACAGTGCCATTGCCGACAATTGCCGCCGATTTGAGATGCGATTTGACATGTCAAATCGCATCTCAAATCGTTCCAAATCGTACCCAGTGTGAACCAGGGCTAAGACTCCCAGTCAATCGGGTCTCGGGACTCCCTGTTCGGCTGGTAGGAGAAGCAACAGCCTGGCTCTTCCCTCTGCAAGCTGCAGCAGGTGGAGGGGCAGCTTTCAGGAACCTTACCCCAGATCTAGCACCACCTCCTTATGTGAGTGTATCCATATATCTACTTCTCCAGTTTGCACATGTAATAGCAATATTGCGCGATGTCTGTTTTTCCTGGTTTTTGAGAACCAATCTGTACGGAGAAGCGGAAGATTTATTGAACAATCGTATTCTGAAAAAAACAAACACCCTGAAGTCAATGTGTTCCCTGCATGTATGTGGAAAAGTGACCTTGATTGATTTATTTATTTAATTTGTTTTTATATTTGTCTCTTTGCCTTTCTTGGAAGATGAGCGTGCATTTAACACTATAGGTGGTGGTGAATGTTTATACATACATTTTAAACTAGTCACAAAGTAATTTTATTTAAGCATCAATATTTATGTTAAAGGTCACTGTGCAATATTATTAGGAGGTTGTTATTACACTATTATCATTATAATTTTATTTTTGCTGTCAGATCACTATTTGAATGGTTGCAGCTGATTTCATTTGGTATTCTTTCAATATAGACAGTTTTTGAAATCATATTAGTGCTTAATAGGGATGAGCCAAACACCCCCCTGTTCGGGTTCGCACCAGAACCTTCGAACGGACCGACCGTTTGCGTGAACATTTAGAACCCCATTGACCTCTATGGGACTCGAACATTCGATTTCAAAAGTGCTCATTTTAAAGCCTAATATGCAAGTTACTGTCGGAAAATGGGTTTGGTTCGGGTTCTTTCGCAGGTTCCTGGTTCCAGGTGTGGCACCCACCTTTAGGGTGTGCGCACATCACATACGGCGTTATGGCCTACCAGGCCGGGGCGCACGTGCTACACAGAGTTCCTGACTCTGGGCTCCTAAGGCCCGAAGCAACTGATGCTACAAAGGGGGCCCCAGTGACTTACTGGGTCCCCCATCTCTATTGAGAAGATTCCAAGCTGGGTGCTGTTTGGTGGCGGTTCGGTCTGAGGAGAACCCGGAGGCAGGTGATCCAATAGGGCTTGAACGAACCATCGGGGATCTGGGTGACCGGACACTGACAGGTTGTATTCAGACTGTCAGTCGGTGACCCCAAAAAGATACATTGGGAGGATTCGCTCTACCGTTCAAACTTTCAAGTACTAGGCCTGTGGCAGAGGTCTCATCTTTAACCCCCAAATTTAATTAGAGCCAAGTCTGTGGCAGAGACTTGTTCCTTCCCAGAAGTTCTAAGTGGCGCTCTGACTGCCAGGTTCGTGAGAGGGACCTATCCGGGGGCACTTTACCCACTTCGACGAGGAAAGAGTTGCTGTAAAAGCAGGACTGCTTTTACTTATCCATAGCCTGATTCTGCGAAGTTCATTCTTCTTTCACCAACCTGTCCTGTCTACCTCAAGTTGACATGTTGGTCGTGTTGACCGGAAAAATAAAGCATTGAAAACGTCAACCAACAGCCTGGACATTCTATTACTGCTCTCATTGCCGTCATCATCCCTAGACACATTACAGAGGTAACTTAAGTACGCCATCCCAAATTTAACCAGCGGCTCCTCCGGGGGTAGCGCTACACACACCACGTAGCTTTAGGTGCACACTGCAGAGGACACAGGCAGTACACACCACATGTGGAAACAAAGGAAAAATTACCGCGCTAAAAACAATAAAAATCACTAACAGAGCTGCAACAACAAAGTGTCATACATACACAATACAAGCAAGGAAAAAAGGAGATGTTGCGCTGGTTAAATGTGTATAACTAAACAGTAAAATTGATGTGAAATAAATTGCATAAAATTGAAGCCAATAAACCCAAAATCAATGGGAAGCTATGAAAATAAATGGAAAAACTCAGTCCCAGTATATCCGCAATAGGTATAGTTCATAATATAGTGAATAAATGATCTGGAAAAGAGCATATGCGATGACCACCACCACGAATTAATAGAAATTGGAGGCTTACCACATGGCAAGCAATAAATGCTTGCGGCTGCAAACCCCAGCCAGGGCCTTTAAGCGATCCTCACAGGGGGGGGGGGGGAGATGAATGTTGAGACCTCCAACGAATCCACGGTATTGAAGCGTGTCACAAGAAAAACACTCAATGGTGAAGTATGACAAGAACCGGCACACACATGAGGTAAAATGTGACTTATGGAACCACCACCACCAACACCCTATAATTAGGAGGCTTACCAGAGCGTATAAATAAACCAGCATGTGGCTAAAACCCTAGCCAGGGCCTTTGAAAATCCTGGGCTGTAATTATTATGTCCTAGAATCCATCTAGACCTCATGTGGAGGAGCGCTGGCACCCATAGCCTGTGAATGATAGTCTTGTTTATGCCTCTCTATGTTCCAGAAGCTTTGTGCAGGAAGTCTGCACTTGGCCACCAGGGGCCGCTGTCCTATGCTACAGACCCTCCTTCTCAAGCGCCTTTCGCCTTCGTATCCCTTTGCAGTCATTCGACTTTAAACCCCGCCTTCTCAACATGGCCACACCATGTAGCTTTAGGTGCACACTGCAAAGGACACAGGCAGTACACACACCACGTAGCTTTAGGTGCACACTGCAGAGGACACGGGCAGTACGCACACCATATAGCTTTAGGTGCACACTGCAGAGGACTCGGGCAGTACACACCACGTAGTTTAGGTGCACACTGCAGAGGACACAGGCAGTACACACCTCGTAGCTTTAGGTGCACACTGCAGAGGACACATGCAGTACACCATATGAGAATACTGCAGCTAGCACAATCACCTGCCTGCCAGTAAATTAGGAAATGCAGATCTAGCTAAACTATACAGTGTATAAATATATATACAACACCTGGGATGCATATATATCCTCTACACACTGTAACTTTAACTGACTAGCCTGCCTGCCTGCTCTATCTTCCTACTAAAAATTACACTCTCTCTCTATCTCTCTGTCTTCTCTCTATTAACCACCGCAACAGACTACACAAGGCCGACCTGCAGGCGGCCTTTTATAGTGTGGGGTGTGTACTAAACCTCCTGAGCCATAATTGGCCAAAGCCACCCTGGCTTTGGCCAATTATGGCTCTCCGTTTATTGCAAGCTGTGATTGGCCAAGCATGCGGGTCATAGTGCATGCTTGGCCAATCATCAGCCAGCAATGCACTGCGAAGCCGCAGTGAATTATGGGCCGTGAAACGCAACTCAAATTTGGCGCGAATGGCCCAAAACGTTTGTAATTCGACGAACGATCGAACATACGATGTTCGAGTCGAACATGAGTTCGACTCGAATACGAAGCTCATCCCTAGTGCTTAAGTTATTCACACTTGATTTTAATCACTGATAAAACACAGCATGCTGTTTGTACCCAATCGATCAACTTGGTACATTCAACCTGCCCATACTCTGTTCGAATCTCTAACGGTTCAGAAGGAACTGGCTGAGATTTGAACCATTTATGGCCTGCCCTAGGAGTTAAAAGGGGGATGGGGGCATATTTAAGAGTAGACCCTGGATTTTCACTTTGTATTAACCACTTAAGCCCCGGACCATTATGCAGCTTTTTGCGATTCGGAACTGCATCGCTTTAACTGACAATTGCGTCATTTTTTCCCCACAAATAGAGCTTTCTTTTGGTGGTATTTGATCATCTTTGTGGTTTTTAGTTTTTGCGCTATAAACAAAAATAGAGCGAGAATTTTTAAAGAAAATCAATATTTTTTACTTTTTGCTATAATAAATATCCCCAAAAAATATATAAAAAAAGATGATTTTTTTCCTCAGTTTAGGCCGATACGTATTCTACTACATATTTTTGGAAAAAAAATATCGCAATAAGCGTTTATAGATTGGTTTGCACAAAAGTTATAGCGTCTACGAAATAGGGGATAGTTTTATTGCATTTTTATTAATATTTATTTTTACTAGTAATGGCAGCGATCAGTGATTTTTATCGTGACTGCAACATTATGGCGGACACATTGGACACTTTTGACACTATTTTGGGACCATTGTCATTTATACAGCGAACAGTGCTATAAAAATGCTCTGTTTACTGTAAAAATGACACTGGCAGTGAAGGGGTTAACTTGTAGGTGGCGCTAAAGGGGTTAAGTGTGAGCTAATTTGTGTTTCTTACTGTAGGGGGACATGGTTGGGCGTGTGACGTCGCTGATCATCGTTCCCTATGACAGGGAACAGACGATCAGTGACAGGCTCACTAGGAAGCAAAGGGAGAGGTTTGTTTACACTTACCTCTCCCTGTTCTTCCTCTTTGTGACCCAATCGTGGGACACTGGCAGTGATCTGGCTCTTGGGTCCCGCGGGCGTGGTCACGGAGGACAGGACCGGGTCACGAGCGCGCCGCCGCGCTCGCGACCCACAGCTGGGCTTCTTAAAGGGGATGTACCTGTCCATAGGCGCCGTCCCATTCTGCCAAGGTAAATAGTCGTGCGGCGGTCATTAGGGGGTTAACCTACATGGTTAAGGAGATATTTGCAAGAAAGACTGCACCGTTGTCTGCGGCGCATGCATGCCATATACAGCGGCACAGGTGCACTAAATGTGGCGTTTCTGAATGGGACCATACCGTCCCTGATTGCTCCCGTGACGTCATTGCGGCGCCGGCCAGTCACAGCCCTGGAGTCGCAATACAAGGAAGTGAGATGGCGGTGGAGGAAATGAACGAGGGCAGCTCCGCGGGTCAGTAATTCATAATGAGCAAGTATGCCATGCTCATTATGCCTTTTTTTTTGCAGGGTGTATTTTATTTTTGTTTTGTTTTACAAAGATGTAAAGGGGCATGGCTGGATCTAGGGTGGGCTATGCCCTCTTTGTGCCAGATTACAGCTACACCCCCAACCCCCCCAACCCCAAAGCCAGCAGCCCTCCCTGTCTCCACCCCGACCGCTGAACTTCTCTCAGGGCCGATGTTTTGTCAGAATAGCGAACCCGTCAGATTAGGTAACAGAAGGGACGTTCCGTCAGCTGCGAATGCGTTCCACTGCTACCAGGTTTGTTAATCTGACAGAAACCTGCAGTCAGAAGGCGGCAGCGGACATCTTACTACACCTAGTTAAATCTTGAATTTCGGAGTAATTTTAGTAACAAACTGAACATATATAAATAACTATAGTATATTGACATCTGTGATGCTGTTTGGCTGTTACATTTTGAAAGCCTAAAGGTTTAGCGCTGAGTAGTATGAGGTGTACCAACATGGCCTCCGCCACCTTCCTACTGCCGGTGTCCAGCTTCTTTCAAAATGTAACATCCAAACTGCATCACTGATGTCAATATACTATATTTATTGTCCCTGATTTTGAACAAAGTCCCTCAGTAATAAGGAATAGTGGTGGTAAAAAAAAAGCACTTGTGTTTTTCTTCTTTTTTTTTTTTTGTAGAATGCTCCTTTTAAGGGGGCATGAAAGGGGTGTGTTCTATGTCTACATACTTTTGCTTATAGTTGTCCCTCGTTCCCATCTCAAAAAGTTGTGAGGTACGCACAGGCACAGCAATATATCGTTGAATCAAAGTGAATCTTCTCCACGATCACAGAACTGTCACTGCACACAGCTTTATTTACTGCTAAGCAGACTGCGTATCTGAATTTTTATGCGTGACATTGTATAACAGATGTACTATCCCTTATTGCCAGACCCACATCATTACTCCAATAACCCATACCATTGCCCATTAAACGAGACCACACTAAGAGTAAATATTGGCCGTAGCAGCCTCTTTTATTAACCTATTAAATTTAACATTAACATATCCGTAAAAAACATCTGTTACCAAGAAAAACCCATATTCCTTACCAGTGTTGGTCTTTGGCGGAAACCTCCACATACCATCTGTTCAATCTGGCACTGTGGTACCTTTAAATATGTTAATAGACCTCTAGCCGACATGCTGGCTCTGAGGCAACCCACTGACTGCTGTGCACCTGTTAACCAACTTCCAGCTAAAGTCCAGGCGTCTCAAACTGGCGGCCCTCCAGCTGTTGCAAAACTACAAGTCCAATGAAGCCTCGTACACACGGCCGAGGAACTCGACGTGCCAAACACATCGAGTTCCTCGGCCAGTTCAGCCCTGAAGCCGCCGAGGAGCTCGGCGGGGCGAGAGCTCCCATTGAACAACGAGGAAATAGAGAACATGTTCTCTATTTCCTCGCCGAGCTCCTCGTCGGCTTCCTCGGCCGAAAGTGTACACACGACCAGTTTCCTCGGCAGAATTCAGCCAGAAACTCGGTCGGAAGCTGAATTCTGCCGAGGAAACTGGTCGTGTGTACGAGGCCTGAGGCATTGCAAGAATGACAGTTACCAGCATGACTCCCACAGGCAGAGGCATGATGGGACTTGTAGTTTTACAACAGCTGGAGGGCCACCAGTTTGAGACCCTTGAGCTAAAACAATGTTAACTGGAATACCACTGTAGCTGCTTTTGTTTGTTTAGTCCATTACTCTGCCTTTTAACCCCAATGAACTGTCCCAGACCCTCTGGCACACCTAGCAATGTGATTAATGGAATAACTCAGCAGGAATACACAACACAGGTTCTTCTTGTAGTTTACTTAAAGAAAAGTAAAATTCAGGGTAACATTAGTCAGCCAGGACCTGTGTAAGTACCCAGGATTTGGTTGAAACAGTTTAACCACCTGAGGCCCGCGCTATAGCCGAATGACGGCTACAGCGCGGACCTGAAAATCCAACTGGACGTCAATTGACGTCCGCCCCTTTTCCTCGTTTCTCCCGAGCGCGCAGCGGGGAAACTCTGTGCTGGGCGTGTCCCTTGGACACAGCCAATCACAGATCGCCGTGAACGGCCAATCGGAGTGGCCGTTTGGTAGAGGACCTGTGCGGCCAATGAGAGATGATCTCATATGTAAACATACGAGATCATTTCTCATTGCCGGCTCTCACAGAGACAGCGGTGCTGTCAGGGAGAGAGGAGACCGATCTGTGTCTCTTGTACATAGAGTCACAGATCGGTCACCTCCCCCAGTCGCCCCCCTTCCCCCACAGTTAGAACACTATTCAGGGTACACATTTAACCCCTTCCTCACCCCCTAGTGTTAACCCCTTCAATGCCAGTGACATTTATACAGTAATTAGTGCATATTTATAGCACTGATCGCAGTATAAATGTGAATGGTGCCAAAAATGTGTCAAAAATGTCCGATGTGTCCGCCATAATGTCGCAGTCCCAATAAAAATCGCAGATCACTGCCATTACTAGTAAAAAAAAATAATAAAAAAAAAAATTCTGTCCCCTATTTTGTAGGCGCTATAACTTTTGCGCAAACCAGTCGCTTATTGCGATTTTTTTTTTTACCAAAAATATGTAGAAGAATATGTTTGGGCCTAGACTGAAAAAAATGTTTTTAAAAAAAAAAAAAATTGGGATATTTATTATAGCAACAAGTAAAAAATATTGTATTTTTTTTCAAAATTGTCGCTCTTTTTTGTTTATAGCGCAAAAATTTAAAACCGCAGAGGTGATCAAATACCACCAAATAAAAGCTCTATTTGTGGTGAAAAAAGGACATCAATTTTGTTTGGGAGCCACGTGGCACGACCGCGCAATTGTCAGTTAAAGCGACGCAGTGCCGGAAGCTGAAATTTCACCTGGGCAGGAGGGGGGTATATGTGCCCAGTAAGCAAGTGGTTAAAGAAAACAGTCAGGAACACTATGCAAACAACAAAGAGAGCCAAAGAGAAGACTGCAGATAAACAAGTAAAACCCATGTAGGAGGATTTGTTTCATCTGTGTCTCACCTGAGGCCAGTCACTTCACTGTGTATGTGATAGGGTTTATAACCACTTTAAAGAGTGACTTGATGGACCCTGATGTAAGGAAGGAATGGGGGGTCTCTGGGGACCCTGATGTAAGAGAGAATACCTTTATTTTATTAAAAAATCAATTTAAACGAGCACTAAACATGAGCACTCTATTAAAAACAAGCAGCCACCAGGTCTCCACATATATTATAATGTAGCCTGTATATTCTTTGTATGTGTACACATAACGTGATACATAATTTCAGAGACTACCAGCTTTAAATCAAAAAAAGATTCAAGCTGACTGCTGTATCTTATATGGGATGGTATATTACATAGGCGTGCCCACGGGGTGTGCCCAGGCACACCCTAATCATCCCTGTGCTCGGTCTGTGCTTTAACACCTTTTGCTAGTGCTGACTGCCTGCAACATGTCTGTCCCTGTGTAGCTCACAGTCACCACCACTGCGGTCGGTCCAGGCCAGCAAAAACAGCAGTGCTGCGAGTGGGAGGTGATTAAGCAGGGAACTAGGGACCACAGCCGCGGAGTAATCCATCCGCACCGGCAAAGTAATCTACAGCTACACTCCGCCCCCCCCTCTCTTTCCCCCTTTGAAGCAGCGGACTAGTGGAGCATAAATAGCGGCAGGCGAGTGGCTGTAGCCAGCTAGATCGAGGTGAGCGCTGCAGTGAGAGCCAGTGCCCTCTCCCTGCTCTGCCTTGCAGGAATAACCAAGAGCAGATAATGAACTCTGCCTGACTTAGAGAGCCATCTTGCTCGGGAGTCAGGTTGCAAGTTCTCAGTGTCCGCTTGGTCCTGTCCATTCTCCCAGCCCCTCCCTCACTCCACTTACTGTCCAATACCACACTCCACCTCCCATTTGTGTCCACCCAACCCCGCCCACAGTCCAACCCCATGCATGCAATGCCTGCAATGAGCTGTGATTGGAGTTTGTGAGAAGCTGGGCGGGAGATATGAAACAATGGCTGCTATAGCTGCATCAGCCACCTAAAGGGAAACCATCCTGAGAGGAGGGAGGCATAATTGGTTAGTGAAACTTTTGCACACAGAACAAAACCCGTCTCCCCCCCACCACCTTTTGCACTGCACCCCCTCCTGCCTCCATCTCTCCATTCTCTCTCCCCTTCTCACTTCCTCCTCTCCCCCCCCCTCTCATCTCTTTCTCCCCCCTCTCTCTCTCCCCCTCCTCTCTCTCTTTCTCCCCCTCTCTCTCTTCCTCCCCCCTCTCTCTCTCTTCCTCCCCCTCTCTCTCTCTCTCCCCCCCTCTCCTTTTCTCCCCTCTCTCTCCCCCTCTCCCCCCCTCTCTCTCTCTTTCTCCCCCTCTCTCTCTCTTTCTCCCCCTCTCTCTCTCATCCTCTCTCCCCCCTCTCTCCTTCCCCCCTCTCCCTCTTTCTCCCTCCTCTCTCTTTCTCCCTCCTCTCTTTCACTATATGGACCACATAAGTGGTCCATATAGTGAACTTGGTGTTGAGTTATTCACTTTAAGGTCATCAAAGAGGACAAGGGTGGCACTGTTTAAGTCTAGAGAAAAAAGATTTCATTTCCAAATACGGAAAGGTTTCTTCACAGTACGAGCTGTGAAAATGTGGAATAGACTCCCTCCAGAGGTGGTTCTGGCCAGCTCAGTAGATTGCTTTAAAACGGGCCTGGATTCTTTCCTAAATGTACATATAACTGGGTACTAACATTTATAGGTAAAGTTGATTCAGGGATAATCCGATTGCCTCTTGGGGGGGGGGGGGGGATCAGCAGGGAATGTTTTCCCTGCTGTAGCAAACTGGGTCAAGCTTGCTTTGCTGGGGTTTTTAACCTTCCTCTGGATCAACTCTGTGAGTAAAGGATTGTGTATATGGGTTGTATGATTTTGTATTTATTTTTTGGTTGAGCTAGATGGACTTGTGTCTATTTTCAACCTGACTAACTATGTACAAACAAGCCAAAGTAGCTCCTGCACCATTTTTGACCAATGAGCCAAATCACAAGCGTGATGTGCATTTTCACATGTGTCTGACAGCGTGGGCTAAAAACGCACAATTCTATCTGCATTACAGGAATGTCTAGGTGTGAATGCAGCCTGAGACTCATGCAAATATTAAAAAAGTGATTGTTTGAGAACAACCCAGCATGTATGTATGTAACCTCCATACACTTTGCAAAAACATGCATCCATTATCTCTGTTTTTATGACAAGCAGGTTTTGTAGGTTCTCTTTTTCCTGGTTGGCAGAGTTTGTTGCCTATATTTTGCATCAGAAAATTTTCGTATCCCTTACTACCACCGGCCTAGCTGGTTTTAATCTGATAGTAATCTGAGTAGTTTGTATTTTTTTCCTTAAACCCCAACACCACATTCTAACAGTATTTGATGTAATAACATGCACACCCAACAGCATTTTTCTAATAGTGTCAATGTGGTTTTCCTTTCTATAGAGCTCCACAGTTGATTTTGACAAGTGTGTGATGAGGCTAATCTGTTGAAGGTTATGGTAAGTATTACTTAAAAAAAAATAACTTAAGTCTTTGTATTGTGTATAACACAGTTTAACTATACATTTTTATTCCTAAAATATATTTGCACAGTATCAACCTTGACCTTTTTTTTATTTGTAGCGCCTGTGTACTTTATAGTACTGGTGCTAGTTAAATTTAAGGGTAAGATCAGAGTGTAGTTAAGCTCTGATCCAGATTGTTAAATACAAAACAGGGTCTCTGTCTCAGCTTGGCTGTGCTGTGGGCTTATTCTGTTGTACTGGGGTGTTCTTCCAGCCCCGGTGCTGCAGGTGGCAGCAGTGGAGTCAAGGTTTAGGTGCTCTTTCCCAGCAGCCAATCAGGAGGGTTTGTCCTCGCTGTGCATGGTGGGGAGGGGTATTTATGAGGCAGACACCATTTGGTCTGGGTCTTCTTCGTCCAGTGTGGCACCCACCTTTAGGGTGGCCACACCACGGCGCCCCGGCGCTATGGCCTACCTGGCCAGGGGGCATGCGTGCCACGCGGTGTCCCTGGTTCTGGGACCATGCTGGCCCGGAGCATATGAACAGCAACGGGGACCCAGTGAGTGACTGGGTTCCCACCTTTGAGAATCCCAAGCTGTACTGCTGTTCGGTGGGGAGTCAGTCCGAGGAGCGCCATTGAGAGGCTGGCTGTCCAAAAGGGCCTGGACAAACCACCGGGGATCGAGGAAGCTGGACACTGAGGGATTATTCACCTGTCAGTTGGTACCTGGGCGACAAGTTGAAGGAGATCCAGGCGTAACTAATCTAAGGAGGGATATCTCCAAGAATCCAATCCAGAGAGGACCTGTGGCAGAGGTATCTTTCTGAGGCTCACCGAGGGGAGTCTGTGGCAGGGACTCTTTCTCAAGTTCAAGTTCACTAAGGAGGGTCTGTGGCAGAGACTTTATCCTACAATTAAACAAAGAAGGACAAAGGTGGGACTTTAGTTGAGGCATGCACCCAAGGTGATTAACGTTGACAATTGAATATGGCAGGTAACTGATCCAGTAGAACTAAACACATAACATGAAAGCATTGCATAACAACAATTGACAGTCAGTTATTTAATAGTGTAAAAATATAACAGATACAATAATAGCATGATAACCCTGGTACAATAGTCAAAGAATTTGATATTGCATAAATCCCAACAATTCATAGTATCAATAATAGAGATAAAATAACATGATTAGTTCATACTAGAAACAATAAAAAGAAGCCAATTCATTGGAATATATGATATATAAATATAATCTTGATACGTTGGTACAGTCCAATTGGTATAGAAAGAAATGGTTGGTAATTAAAATGTCATATATTGACCAAGGGGGCATCTATTGGCTCCAAGTAATATATAATTAGTTCATAATATAGACATTGTACAAAACCAAATTAATTAAAATGTCTCTGTAATAATTATAGCCATGATTGAATGATAAATAAATTAAATTATATATAAAATGATAGGTGATACAGTAGCAGCGAGTATGAAGGGGGGCATCTATTGGCTCAATGCGTTTCGTGGCTAATGCCACTCTTCAGGAGCAAGGTATGAAGTAGAAGTCTGTAGATATTAAAACAATATCATTTTAGGTAAAGATATATACAGTATGGTAGATCCAGTTATGGAGAAAGGAGAAAGATTGAGTAGTAAGGTACTTACAGATATGTCAATGATTATGGGCATAGGCTAGGAGGGCAGAAAGGTGGCGGAGAAGGTGACAATTAAGGTCTGTAGGAGTTCAGTTTTACAGTCCCCTCCACACCGCTACCCACGGTGTGTCTTTCTGATCATGTTGCTGCTATACACTAGGATATGACTTGGATGGGCGAATCGTTCTAGGCTGGCTTGTCCAGTCCCGGGAGCTGTGATGCGCCCTTGGGGCCCGCCCCTCCTCCTCTCTCCCATTTCTTTTGGGTATGTGAAGTGTCGGGGCGGACGCCCAATTACTCATCGACGGAACGTTTCCGACGCCGTGCTCGCTGCGACACTATGTGTGACATCAGTGCGCCGACGCTGTTGATATCTGGCGTCCTCCACGAGGTGGCTAGCATGGGACGGCGGGCATCATCTGCTGCCCCACTGCTTATACGCCACCTCCTCTCTTTGGATGACCCACGTGCCGTTGGTGAACCACCCCCTAACCACAGCGAGTATTTATACTACTTCCAGTGTAGTCTCTCCCCATATGGCGGTTATCCTCGTGGCCTTGGTTGCTCCCTGGCATTCATCTGTTTACCTTCAGGTATTCCTTTACCCTGTCCTACTATTCACCACTTATCCACACTAGGCTCCAATTTCCCAACCCCTCTCTGTTTTTGGCATATCACCCCAGTCTTGGGGTCCATTTACAGTCCCTTCACTATTTTTGTTATCACATTGGGGCCGACTGTACTTTACCTACACTTCCTCGTCACACCTTTATATATTTATATATTTTTTCACCCATTGACTTATGCCATATTACATTATCTTGTTTATAGTTACACTGTTCACTTCTTAGCTATTTTCAGCATACACTTTCATCTTTACAGATGATTACATCCATGTGAGATATACCAACAACCATGTATCCATGAGGCCGCCACATGGGATTTTTAGCTCTCCACTGGATATTTCATCAGTGTGGCGGGGTCAGTCCACCTCAGCTCCCGGGGGCTGTCACCTTCCCAGCCACCTTTCTGCCCGCCTAGGCTATGCCCATAGTCATTGACATATCTGTAAGTACCTTGGGGAATAGTTACTACTCTATCTCTTTCTCCTTTCTCCATAACTGGATCTACTATATATATCTTTACCTAAAATTATATTGTTTTAATATCTACAGACTTCTACTTCATACCTTGCTCCTGAAGAGTGGCAGTAGCCACGAAACGCATTGAGCCAATAGATGCCCCCTTCCAG